>NC_061121.1:216996832-217037858 GCF_002878395.1 Capsicum annuum
CTGCTAGCCATAGCGAGCTTTGCTTTGGATCTAGTGAAGTATGGGTGACTAGCCAGAGTGCTGCAAACCTACTACTGTTATCTGAAAGAACATGCTCATCAAAGACGACATCCGTTAGGATTAGGGCACACAACAAGCGTGGGAATCACATTGGTAAAATTGTCTTAAATTCATGTTCATTTCTACCAGCTTTTGAGGGTAGCAAGGTCATTTTAACATCATCCCGATTTTTATCTACACTTATTTTTATCTACACTTATTATTATTATTATTATTATTATTTTCCTCCTTTCCCTCTCTCTTATTTTTCGTATCAGCTCTTTGTTCTTTTCCTTTATTGTCTCATCATCCTTACTTTCTTTTCTCCTCTCGTTATCTACCTTTATTTTATCATTCTTTATGGCTTTTGTTTTTCTTTAAAAGAGGAAAAATAATGAAAAACAATGAAACAAAATGATTAGATCGAACCCAAAAGTGCGTTGCCTACGTATCATGTTGTACATGAATCAAATCTTGCGTAGTTCGGGAAGTCTTGCCAAAATGGCCAATTAAACTCTTTTTTCATTCTTTTCCTTAAAACTTTAAGAAGAAAAGAAAATAACAATTTGTCAAAAGAATTGACGAAAATCTTTTTGCATTTTTTACTTTTAAAATACCTATACAAAACAAAACCTATGATTACCAAAGAAAAATCTTTTGGGGTTTTCAATTTTGAATTTCATATAAAATGAAACTTGAAACTATTAAAGGAAAATCTTTTTGTAGTTTTCTTTTGAAAATGTATATGAAACACCTACTCTAAATAAAGAGTGAAAAAAATCTTTTTTCGAATTTTTTGGAATAAGATCAACCAAAAATAAAACCTACGACTATTAAGGATTTTTTTTTGGTATTTTTATTTTCAAAACATGTATGAAACACCTACTCTAGATGAAAAGTGAAGAATTTATTTTTTTTGAATTTTTTAAATAAGATCCCCAAACCAACAATAGGCTGCCTACGTATCTCACTCCCGAAAGAGGAGAATCAGGGGTGCGTAGTTCATCCAGATTGGACAATTAATGATTAACTAATAAATTGACCCTAACTTAAGAGACACAACCAAAAACAAACGAATAAAAACTTTTTGGATTTTCAACTAGACACTTCAACTAAGACTGACACCACCAATTATGAAGAAAAATCTTTCTGGTATTTTGGCTTTTAACAAATAAGTAAAGAAGACAAACAAAATCCCTTTTTTTTTATTTTTTTGTTGAACTTACGGTATTTTGAGAAGATAAATGCAAAACGTAAAAAAAAATCTTTTTGAATTTTTGGATCGTGAAGAACAAAAGTCAGAAAAACTCCAAAATAAACTACGACACTCCTTTTGATTCATTCTTTTCGACTCACTTTTTCTATATTTGTTCCTTTTTCGTTCTTGCCCACGCACCTTACTCCTAACAAATGTTTTTTTTTCTTTTTTTTTTCAAATCAGTCCGTCAAATGATCATGTTACCCTTAAAGATGCAACAGTTAGCACGTAGGGATGCTTTAGAGGTGAATCTCCTACAAAGGGTCATGTGGGTCCCGCTAGGTCTCAGTATGATGCACATAAGCATAAATACTATAAACAAAGAGCACAAAAAACGCACAAAAGTGAAAACAATAACACAAACAAAATCACAAACAATGCTTATACACTCGTAATGCCAAAAAAAGCCGATACGACTCCAAAAATAGCTCGAATTCTAAAAAGTTAGATTCCCCAACAGAGTCGCCAGAGCTGTCACACCCCTTTTTTTGTCGAAAAGATTTGATTTTTTTAGTTCAAAAGGGTTTTTATTATTAAGTGACAAAAGAAAACGATTTGTTTCGAAGAAGGATTGTTTTTACATTTGAAATTAGAGTCGCCACTTGGCATAATCTGGTGTGCCAAGTCACCATTGGAAAATCCTTTTCAAAAACCATTTGACTCTTTAAACTGGTTTGCCAGCAGAGATTCCAGTTAAGGAATTCTGTTGACTGAGGGGAAGGTGTTCGGCACCCCTCGATCCCGTGGTTTGACCACGGTCGCTTGGTAGAGTGTCTCAACTATTTATTGACACTATGAATGTATAAACCACAAAAAATAAGCAAAAATAATCAGTCAAACAAACAAGACAAAACAATCCAAAATTTAAAGTCCAGTACAATTATACAATCCCGAAAAAATAAAAATGCAAAAATATAAACCCGTCTTATTCTAAATTAATCCTAACTATGCTCCATTGCTTTCTCCACCTGATGTTCCGGGCCTTGATCGTGCGTCGTCTTCAAGTACATGATACTTTAAGGCATTCCCCGGATAAATCAATACAAATCTCTCGGGGCATTCCCCGACCAAATGAATACATTTTTAATGCGATAAAATAGAAAAAACCATTCAACAAATATTCACACGTTTAACAAATCATAGTAAACTTTGCCTACCCAGCCTACCTTTTGCCTATCCAACTCGACCTATCATGGCATTATCCCGATCGATGGCGTCAATGAATCAAAACAACAATAAATCAAAAATTAATCCTAATCCATTTTAGCAATTTTTCAATTCGCGCCCCAAATTCTTTCCTATCAATAGCACAATGAAAACTAACAAATTTGTTCCTCATACCCTCAAAATCATATCACCAAGCACACGATCATAACATCAACAACATCAGCAAACATCAAACAATCAGAATAGATAAACACATAGTCATAGTCAATTTAAACAAGCAAAACATAGAAAAAGAGAGCAGGTTAAAGGAGTCGACCTCAATGGAACTCGTTTTTGTTGATAATAGAAAATTCGAAACCAAAAACCTCAAACAAGGAACCTCAATCCAATCAAGAATCCAACTTAGTATGATAAATACAAATGGGATAGATTTAAAACCGGAACGAAAACCTTGAAAACGAACCCCAACGCCCGGAATTTAAACTAACCGTAACCGATCCCATCGAAATCGTAACTGGGTTGCCGTTTGCAACTCACCGGAGCTTCGATTGACCCGACAGTCAACAGAGTGGAATCTCTCGCCTGGGTTTCTCCGGAAAACCAAAAAAATTAGAGAAAAATTTGGGATTTTTGAAACCGATTTCGATTGTTGTCGGAGCTCCGGCAAGATCTGGTCGCCCGAACAGTGATAAACGCAGTGATTTGCTTCCCTCTCATCTCTCCCTTTTCGAACTCCTATACCTGATCTACCCCTCCGTCATCCTTTTCTTCTCTCACGCCATTTCTTTCCTAAATCGACCTCCAATCTTCACTATTTTTTTCCATTCTGATCAATTCACTTCTCTGTTTTCTCTTTCTCTGTCGTTTTTATATATATCAGTGTATGTGTGTGCATGTATGGTGAAAGAAGACGATGGTGCAGAGAATAAACTGTGTGTTGTGTGCGTATTCCGTGTATGTGTGTGTGTTCTATGGAGAAAAAAAATGAAAGCTCCAAAAATGGAAAAATTCCCCAAATAACCGTGTATGTATGTTGCTTTGTATATACTCCTTTTTTATAGTGTGTGGGCCCCCCTCATTTTCTTATAGTGGAAAATCTATTTTTGGTCCTTTTTTTCCCCCTATATCTGTGTATGGATATGTACATATATGTTAGGGGTTTGGGGTAGGGTGACGTGGGGTAGAGTTTGTTTGGGTAGGGTAGGTAGGTGTCTTGTTTTGAATGGATAGGTTGTTAGGATAAAAATAAAATTAGTTTGGGGATTATTAATTTTGTCATTTTGTGGAGGGATTATCACATGGGTGAGGATACACGGTAGGATAAGGTAAAAAATAGGTAAGAACGATATTGGGGAGGGACGAAATTAGGTGTCTACAATGTTGAATGTGCCAGAGATACTTACTCATTGGTATGTTTCACAACATTTTTTGTGTCAAGTATTGACCAGTCCATGCATTATAGAATGTGATTCATAGAAGAGAAAAGTGGTTTTCAGCTCAAAAAAATTGCTAGGTAACAAATACTTCAAATGCATGCAATAAGATTTAGAAAAAATGAGAGAGAATTACCTAAAGTGCAGAGAGATGAATGGCAAAATAAAAAACCCTAAAGTTAGAATGCAATTTCACCAAAGGGAAAAGAGAAATCCAAAACTCAAGCTTTGAGATGAACTTTTTTTGTAGCTTTATGAATTATTTTGTAATTTGAGCTTATTGCAAAGGGTAAATATATTTTTAACTTTATTTTTTGGTAATAAATGTACTATATTAATCCGATGCTTCCGAGCTTCGAAATGAAATTTGTTGTAGCTTTGAGATAAAATTTTTCCATAAATATATTTTTAACTTTTTTTTTGGTACAAAAATATATTTTTAACTTAAACTTGGTGCAAAAAATTATGTTATTTAAAAAATAATTAATTATTAATAAAATAATATATTTCAAATTATGCCTCATGGTCAAACATTAATATTATTAATTTGTATTAAATTAGTTAATATTCTGCAAGAGGCAAACTTAGACCTAACAAAATAAGTTATGCCACGTGGGTAAGAGTAGACATTATTAGTTTGTATCGACATAATTTTACAATGTCTAACTTATGATGTCTAGTTTTATAATGTCCTAACACAGAGTCCACCTAGATAAAAGTTGTGCCTAATTATCAAGAGTTGACTTTGTCTTAAGTCTTTAATAATTTGACGAATAATCTATAACTATTGCCCTAAAAGCAAAACTTTTAAATCACAAAAGAACAAGTTGTGCCCCATGGGCAAGAGTTGACTTTGCCTTAAGTCTGTAATGATTTGATGAATGATCTATAACACTTGCCCTAGAGGCAAGACTTTTAAATCACCAAAGAACAAGTTGTGCCCCATGGACAAGAGTTGACTTTGTTTTAAGTCTGTAGTGATTTGATGAATGATCTATAACTCTTGCCCTAGAGGCAAAATTTTTAAATCACAAAAGAATAATTTGTGCCCCATGGGTAAGAGTTGACTTTGCCTTAACTCTGTAATGATTTGAGAATGATCTATAACTCTTGCCCTAGAGGCAAGACTTTTAAATCACAAAAGAACAAGTTGTGCCCCATGGGCAAGAATTGATTTTGCCTTAGTCTGTAATGATTTGACAAATGATCTATAACTCTTGCCCTAGAGGCAAGATTAGAAACAAGTCCATGAGCAAGAGTTGACACTACTTTAGTCTTTAATGATTTAATAAATAATCTATAACTTTTGCCCAAGAGGGAAGACTTTCAGATCACAAAAGAATAAGTTGTGCCCCATGGGCAAGATTTGACACTAGCATAGTTTGTACTGATTTGGCAGACGATATATAACTCTTGCCCTAAAGGCAAGACATTAGCTCGAGGACTTCAAAAGAACAAGTAATTACTCATGGACAAGAGTTTACACTAGACATAGTCAAATAATTTTTAAAAATAAGTGTATTTCATAAAGTTTAACTAATTGATTATTATACAATTCTCGACTTAGACGCATTTGTTGACTTACATATAAAACATAACACAAGGCTTATAAAAACTAACAAATACTTAATGGGCAATGATTTATGTTGTTTCACAAAATCTAACTTATTGAGTATTATATAACTATTGCCTTTGGGGGAAAATGTAGTTCAAAATTTTTCAAAAAATTAATGTATCTGAAACAATTTACACCATTTCACTATGTCTAACTAATGAGATACTCTAATATAAGTTGATAACTCAAAAAAGAGAATATATCATGACCTTTATATAACTTGACAAAAATAAACTCACAAGTAGAAAAGATCAAGATCAAAAATTTGATATTAAAAAGTCGAAAGAGCTAGTAAACTAATAACAAAAATAAAACAAGAAAAAATAATGCAATAATTTACAAAAGGATAAGCAGAAATCGTGGCAAATTATTTGAAAGTAAACACTGTCAATTACAACTTGAGTGACTATCTTTAAACATCATAAAGAAACAAAAAAAAAAACTTAAACTCTCTTAAGAATTTTTCACGTCTTCAATCGTACAAAATTCATCTTTTATAGAAATATGATCAGAAACATCGGGTGGTGTTGGAGTTATTAGAGTAAAACTAGGACCATAATCTTCATCTGATACTTTGCACCTCTTTCTTTTCCTAGAAAGCAAGTCATCAGGAGGTGTTGAAAAATCAATTTCTCCGCTTTGAAACTTGGCACAAATCTTGAAACTAGTTTGAAACTTGACTTCATCTTCAAGAATAGACACATTGTGTTCCTGCATTTCATTCACCCCCTTAAAATTCGCAATGCTCACTCCTCGCCCGTCACATAATTTATGTAATTCCTGAATAAGCTCCACAATAGAATCACACTTGGATTCTAGAGACTATATAAAAAAATTAATAATGTAAACAACACAATCAACACAATTATTGATATAATGATGATGTTTCTATTGAGTAATAAATTTAATGTGAAAATTACTGTAATACGGCTCATAATCCCATCTAAAGAAGTATCAAGATGAGTCTTAATAGAAGATGTCACTCTCAGCATGAAATTTTTTTTAAAAAAAGAAAGATTACTAAAGAAAGTTAGAAACTCAACATAGAATTATGATTTGAACAGTAGAATAATAAAGATATATTCAATATTAAAGAAAAAGAGAGTGACACAAAGTCCACCCAGATAAAAGTTATGCCCCATGGGCAAGATTTGACTTTAGCATAGTTTTTATTGATTTAGTAAATGATCTATAACTCTTATCCAAGAGGCAAGACTTTTAGATCACAAAGAAACAAGTTGTGTCCCATGAGCAAGAGTTGACACTACTGATTTGACAGATGATCTATAACTCTTGCCCCAGAGGCAAGACTATAAACAAGTCTATGAGCTATTATTAAGTGCCCAACTTTTCTGCCTACTTCAGCAAGTGTTGGAGAACAAGTTGAGCCGTTGAGGGTAAGCTGGAGAAGATATGCACAAAGCCAGCTCTCTTCTAAAAGCTAAGCAATAATCACAAAGTGGTAAATCAACAACCTACTATTAAGTGCTTATTATATATATGTAAACTAAGTAATAATCGGAACCAATTCAACTAGTTATCACATTGACAATGTAAAGAACACGAAGATAGAGGCTTATAAGCACAATGACAGAGAAAAGGACCAGAAATCACAAATATGTACATTAAATACAAATAGTTGGCCCAATTACATGATCTTCTCACTCTTTTTGAAAATGAAGACCTTAACTCAATAAGATTCCAGTGATTTCACTTTTTATTTCTCATTACAGGTCTTACAAAGTTATAAATAAGTACAAGCAACAATTCACGGTGTTCCTTTCTCTAATCACTTTTCTTCACACACAAATGAAAAAAATCAACTTCTTCTACTAAAAAGAGGTCCTAACTTCTTTATTCACTTTTCTAGTTCTACACGCTTACATAATGTAAATAAAGCCTTAACATGGCATCATTCATAGAAGCAATTCAACATAGTTCAACTAATCAACAGCTAAACATAAATTAAACCAAAACAGAAAAATATATTTAATACACTCAATAAAATCATAAAATTTTCTTGTGAAAAAATTTTAACGATGACAGGGTGAACAACTAAATGTTCTGTTTTTAGCCTTCTAAATCTACATGTTCTCAAGATTCAAGTCTGTAAACTAAACTAAACACACTCCTTCGAGAGTCATTGCATTACGTGGATTATCAACCTACGACATTTTTTGGTTATTAAAACAAAAATATCAAAATAATAATAAATACAAGAGCAAGAATTTCCTTGTTGCACCCAAGAGTAAGGGTGTGGGACTGTGGTTAAGTGGTCAATGAAGTTTTTGAGAACTACGAGATCTCATGTCCAAAATTCAGTAAAGACAAAAATACTAGGTGATTTCTTCTTATCTATTCTAGCCTTGATGGATAGAGTTACCCGGTACTTGTTGTTGGCAGGTACCCGACAGAATTAGAATATTAGTCAAGGTGTGTGCAAGTTCAACCCATCACTAGAGTCCAGCAACTTCAGCAAGCGCTGGAGACAAACTTGAGCCGTTGAGGGTAAGCTGGAGAAGCTGTGCACAAAGCCAGCTCTCTCCTAAAAGCTAAGCAATAATCACAAAGTGGCAAATCGACAGACTACTATTAAGTGCTTATTATGTGTAAATTAAGCAATAACTAAAATCAATCCAACTAGTTAGCACATTGACAATGTAAAGAACATGAAGTTGGAGGCTTATAAGCACAATAGCAGGAGAAAACGACCAAAAGGCACAAATAGCCAAGCTAGAATCTTATTGAGATAGTTTCTGACCAAAATAAAGAAGAATAAAGTAACACACTAACACCTTTAGCAGTACAGTATCTGAGACACACATAAAAACATGCACAAAACAGGCAAACAAGCTATCACTGGCGTACATTACTTTCATAAAGTGAGTTAGTATTATTTATTTCATTATTTGGTTGACCTTATTAGCCTACAATACTATACAAATTCAATTGTTACTCTAAATTACTTAAAATTGAGGGATGAATAAGATCGTATACAACTTAAATAGCTAATTGTACTTTGGGATGACAATAAATATCAATCAAATAGACTCACCACTCATCAGTTCACACTTGTATTTTTCTCTTTCAAATTTTCTACAACTCGTCATGTACAGATTTCAATACTAGAAAAAAGTATTATGATATAGTTGTTGTAGCTCCTACTCTAGCTCTATTGGCTCTATCATTTGGATATATCACCTGGCATCTACCTAAATCTTCCAAGATGAGTCCACTATTAATTTTTCATCAAGAAATACGTGGATTAACTCTCGATATAATAGTAAAAGCAAAACGTTGGGTGTATCAACTCTAAGAGATCTGATATTGCTCCAAGGATAGTATCCAACTGTCCAACTAATAACATTAATAGTATACAACTTAAATGTTGCATGTGTTGACTAGTTCAAATATATTTTTCTTTCATAGGTAACTTCTCAGCTACCTCAATTGCATACAATCAATGACTTATTTTCCTATTATCCCACTCCCTTTCTCTCTCTATCTTCTCCTCCGCACAAATTTTTCACTGTTTGGAAAGGAAAGGATTATAGTAATACATATATATACACTCAAAGTTAGCCTTAACTAACAATGGAATAAAGAAACACACTAACACCATTGACAACACAGTATTTGGGCCGCACATAAAAACATGCATAAAACAGACAAACAAGTTGTAGCTGGCCTAACGCAGACATTTTGAAGCTTATCTGAAAAATAGTCCTAATCGTACCTCATTGTAAGCTAATTCTCAAGTCATTTCACTTTACAAAATTAGAACAAAGTGGTTACATTAAAGTGTTAAACAAACTTAACAGAAAACTTCAATTATTAGCATATTTGACTTCAACATTCATCACTTGTACATAATATTACTAAGTTAGTAGATGATCTATAAATCTTGACATAGATGCAAAGACTGAGCCCTTGTAGAAACAAGTAATGCCTCATGGGCAAGAATTGGTCCTGCCACATTGCCTATTAATTAAGCAGATGCTTAATAACTCTTACCCTAGAGGCAAGACTTATCCCACAAAGAAACAACTACCCCTACGGATAAGAGCCGGCACTACTTTGTTCTATAATGATTTGATAGATTCTCTATAATTCTTGTCATAGAGGCAAGAATTAGCTCACAATAAACATATTTAAAGGAAGATAGACTGACAGAATTCTTCAGACATTGATGTAAATGATAAACTGAATTTAGTAGAAACTAACATCAACAATGATGTCAATTAAGTTTGAAGGCAAAAGTCCCAAAGAATTGGAAGCAACATCCACTGAGAGACACTTTATTTCTCAAGCAGAAGCAATATTCATTTTTTTTATATTAATCGAGTTTGAAGATTTGAGATGTGTTCGATGAAGAGAAAGAGGAACAAGAGAAAGAGTATTTGAAAAAATGGGGGAAAAGATGAACAGGGAGAAGAGTATATGAGAAATATCTGGTAAAAACATAAGAGAAATAATAAAAATTCAAAATAAAGGTTAAAGATAAATAAATTTTTAAAAAGAAAAAAAAATGAAGAAATAGATAATGGTTGAGAAAAAAACAGAAAAAATAAATGTTGAGACAAATAAATTAAACATAAAAATAAAATTAAAGAAAAAAGAGTGAAAATAATAAAAAATAGAATAATAAATTTAAAGAAAAAAATAAAAACTGGAAAAAAAAAGTAGAATAATAAAAGTAAAGGAAAAATAAAAAAGTGAAAATAATAATAAAAAAATTTGAAAGATAAATGAATATGGAAAGTTTAAAAATATAGTTAAGGTGTAGAGGAATAAAATGATACTTTTAGTATATTAAAAAGTTACAAAAATTATTCTTTAAAAACATTCTTATTTAGAGTTAAATGTTTAGTCACTCATATTTGGTATATGGCATAAAATTTGCTGAATTTTAGTCAAGTATAATACAAGGCTATTTCTCCACCATTCGTGAGGTCATTTTTGTTTGATCAACTGGTCTCACAAATTATTTTTAAAAGTTGGGGCCTACCAAGTAAATTTGAGTCAAATATAATACAAGGCCATTTTTCCACCATTAATGAGATCATTTTTCTTTAATTTGTCAGTCTCAGTATTCATTCGAGCTTATTAATTACTAAAAATTACACAAATACACAATTTATACTTTTAATATTACAAAAAAATCTCAACTCTCTAAACATATTATAAAAATTTCGACATATACACAGAATGTTATGTATATGTCGGCTATGTTATGTATATTAATAGGGAGAGAGAGTAAAGTAATTAAAAAAGTGAGAGAGAGTGTAATTACTTCCAAAAGGGTTGGTATTTATGTTATTTATACTAATTAATTATACTAGTGGACTTATGCCGTGCTACGCACATTTCAATGTTGATTCTTAAAAATTATATGTTATGTATAATTTTATAATTCTAAGTTAGGTATATATTATTATATTTAGATTGATGAAATTTATATAACAATATTTTAAGTTGTTTAAACTTTTATGTCATTAATAGTCAATTATTTTTTTTAAAATTATTTAATTTTTTAATTATTATGATTTGTAACATTTTCTCTTCTATTCTACTAATTAGAAGTGGCATAGTAAAATTATTATAACAAATAGTTGTGAAATCTTTTTTAAGTGGTCTCATAAAAGACGTCAAGTTAATTTAAAACATCAAAAAATAATTTATCATTTTATGTTTATTTTATTTTTTATTAAATATTATTTATTTCTTAATATTTAAATGACTTGTAATAATTAATTATGAGTGATATATTAAAATCACGGTTGAAACAGCTGAAGCAATCATGCCATAAATATCTATTTAATTTTTTTATTAAATATTTTTATTTTTTTAATACGTAAATGACTTATAATAATTACCTAGAGGTAATATAGTAAAATCACGATTGAACCATCAAAGTAGAAAATGATTCATAATAACTAATTAGAAGTGATATAATAAAATTACTATAAAAAACACTTGTTAAAAAAACTAAGTGAGCCTCATATAAGACGTCAAATTAATTTTAAATATCAAGAGTTAATTTATCATTTTATATCTATTTTACTTTTGCATTAAATATTATTAATTTCTTAATTTTAGATGACTTATAATAATTAATTGAAAATGATATAGTAAAATTACGGTTGAAATAACTGAAGCAGACATGTCATAAATGTCTATTTTATTTTTTTATTAAATATTATTAATTTTCTAATACGTAGATAATAACCTATATAATTAATCAGGAGTGATATAGTCAAATTACGGTTGAAGAAGTTAAAGTACACATGTCATAAATATCTATTTTATTTTTATTAAATATTATTATATTTTAATACATAAATAACTTGTAATAATTAATTAAGAATAATCTTTAACTGTATATAATTTCAATCAATTAATATGAAAAATAACAATAAACCAATTGCATGAAAAAAAGCAAGTTTTAGTTAACATTGTAGGCAAGAGAACAAAGAGAAAGGAAGACCCACACGGCAGAAAAGGTAACTAAAAGTATTGACTGACCAAGTAGTAATAAGTAGGATATACTCTGATTTTTTGTCCGAAATTAAAAAAGTACAATCACACTAAGAACAATCGTACAATAGCTTTAAAACATCAGAACTGATAAAATGACTAAAATGTCCTCACTATAAAGAATGACAAGAAGCATACATGTTGAAGAACTCTTGTGTGCTTCTTCATTCTTCTATATAGTAGTAATTACGTTCATATGCAAAATATAATAGCTTGATGCTATTTTAGCACACGTAGGAGGCATAGACTGCAAGTCTGTAACAACAATCAATACACAGAGTGAACAGAATTAATAAACTTTGATTAATTTGAAAATAGTACTAGAAAAGAATGAGTGGACTAGAGAGAATTGGGGATGAGAAGCAAGTCTTTGGCTAAGCAATTATCACCATTTGCATAAGACTATTCTTCCTAAAATGTGATATTTATTAACCTGTATTCCACACATAGCCACTTAATAATACTAATTCAATGTACGTGCGTTGAACGTGTATCAAACGTCAATTAAGAATAAATGCATATAAATAAATTATTGTATATACGTTATTTTATTAAGTACCAAAATTTTAAACTATAACGTAAATTTTGAAGATAAAAAAATGTAGCACACACGAGAGTTTACATGGGAATGTATGGCTTAATAAGTTATTACATACTACTATTCATAGATAGAATTCATTGCCACCATGTATCAGAATAAGGAGTTAGCTGATCTCTTAGTGCATGAAGAGCTTCTCATTTAGATGTAGCAACTATTTTTAGCTTTAGAGCTTATTATGTTGTAGATCACTATATCTATCTTTGCTTCTTTCAAAAGGTTGTGCGAAATAATGTCTAAAAGAGCTCAAATACTTCTTTTTAAAAGTGAGCAACTCGAAACTGGTCTTCTCTTATCATGCATTTTCTCATCCTTACTTGTATCAGTATTGCCACAGAAACCATGCTTGGAGGGTGATGTTCCCGACAAGAAAAGTTAACACCATTAAATCGTAAAACTAATCTTTAAGAGAGGTGTCATAACTCATATGTAAACTGCAGAAAAATTAAATGTAAAATTATTGAGTATGAGACATTATATGGTAAATACTTTTTATTCCTCTTTTTTTTTATATGGATAATCCTTCTTTGTCCTTCATTGAGTGAATATTTTGTGATCTTTCATAGGAATAAAGGAGTTTTTGAACAAACAGGACAAAGAACTACTAATATAAATATAATGAAGAATTTAACCTTAATCTACTGAAAAAAATTAAACTTTTTTTAACCAATTCTTCCTAGTCCATAGCTCTTTAGTCAACAAAATTTCAGTTTTGCAACAATTTATAATAATTGTACCTCATGCCGAAGTAAGAACTATTAGTATCTTTAAGCTCTGAGAAAATATTGACAAGAAGTCCATATATATTTTGTTAAAAATATATTCACTAATAAATATTTCAAAAAATATTAAAGCAAAATGTTCATCCAAATGCAACTTCAAGTTTTAAAAATCACAACCTTTAAAATTTAAATTTTCAAATTTCAATTTCAAAATCTATCATCGAACAAAAGCTAATATTTGTTGTAGCATAAAATAAAAGAATCAATCAAGAATGTGAACCTTTTTTCTTTAGCAATTAGTAAAAAGAATGTGAAATTATACAAAATTGAGTACTATTAATAAAAATTCTCAAGAAATTATGTATACATCAATCACAAAATAATAAAAACACAATTTTTTGTGCAAATACAGAACATCAAAGCCAAAATTTTTAAAAAAAAAATCAATAAGAGTATATAATTTTTGTAACATTTAAAAGAGGGTCAAACACCAAACCATCTATCAACTCATCTTGAATATTGTGTCTTTTCACGAGGAAGTATATTTTTGTTCTTCTTCAAGTGAAAAAATTCGATAATACAGAAATTTGTTGTTCCCTGCATGTTGATCCAAACTTAGAGAATTGCAAGAAGAAAATAAGGAAAAAGTTAGGTCCTCAATGTCTCTTCCTTGATTTTGGCAGTAAGCGTCTCAAGAACATTATCTTTGTTCTTAAGAAGCCTCCACATATCAAGGGACTTGATAACATCAAAGGCCTTCAATGCTAAGATAGACTCACATGAACAACAAAAAAATTATCAACATGAATAATTCAGTAAAACATATGATTATCTGGCTTATTAAAATATGGTTTAATCCCTTGCCTGTTTATAAAATCTCATTCAATTTATTGTGTACAACCTTCGCAATTCACTTTATACATAATCGAAGAAAATATTAAATTTGAGTTGTTCCATCATGCATCGTTCAACTTACGCTTTTCTTAATATTGCATATACTTATCAAAAAATAACTTCATATACTTCAAATTATATAGCAATGATGAAATTCAATTTTAGAGACAAATCCTTCTCACTGTATGTTTCATGCTTTTGATGTCCATGAACCCTCCATCAATAACTTAGCTTCCCTCAACTTGCATCAATCTTATTTAGTTCCATATCCTGGCAGCCTAGTCAATATCAAATTTGAACTATTTTATAGACACTATGCTTGAAAACTTGATGCCCTAAAATTGCTAAAAAGTATTATTGTAGAAATTTTTAATTTTTGGACTGATCAAATAATTCTATTTTCAATAACAATAATAGTAAAACTTAAACACTCAAAAACACTAAACAAAAAAAAAGAATATTTACGTAAAAAACCTCCTTGTTGAACAGAAATTTTCTTGATAAATATTCTGATTTGAGCTCATCAAATAAAATCTTCAAGAAATTCAGCAATTACTTTAATCGGCGGTAATATGGTTATGTCATCTAATTTTTTTAGGAAAAATTTTCAAATACAAAAGAAAAATAAAAAATTATAAAAATTATGTATAACTCATGTAATTATCTTTAAACTAAAAGCACCTTATTTAGGGTCAATAGAAGACAATGAATTTGGAGAGAACTTCTGTAGCGTGGTGTAGGGAGAGAAGCAATATTGGTCTGGTTAGGGTTCTAATAATTTTACGAAATTATTTATGTAGAGGCAATATTAAACCTAAATTCTAAACATATTTGGCGGCATGAATCCTAAATAAATAAAAAATGAAAAAGCCCTAAAGTCAAAAGCACAATAATTTTTTATTTTTTAACACCGTATTAAAAGAGTCAAGTGTCCTATAATAATTAAATGTATTTTGATTATTATAATTTTATAAAAATAACTAATAATTTGAAAAAATGATGAAAAAAAATTTAGTCTAAAGTGAAGTGTTTTAATGAACGACAAAAAATTCAAATCACTTTTATAAGAGTCTTCACGATAAGGTGAGTTTTACTTTGATATCTTCTCCCTCTTAAAAGAAAACTAAATTCTGCCAATTAGTTATGAAAATTGTTTGCCTTTTGGGGAGCATGTTTTTTCTCATTTTTTATTTTAGTTTAAATGTAAAATCTAATTCTCCATAACCCAAAGTAATCAAACACGCTGAAAAATGATTTCTTCCAATGAAACATATTCTAGAAAAGTATTTTCTTCATACAAAAGTTTTCTGAACTGAAATTTATCAACTACGGAGACTTTCAAGTTTACCAATTCATTATTTAGATGCTTAGTAAATGTCAATAAATTCAATATAATCTCACAAGTGGAGTATGAAGAGGGTAGTGTGTATTCGAACCTTACCACTACTTTAAGAAGACCAAGAGATCATTTTCGATAGACCCTCTACATAAAACTAATTTCATGAATGTAATCAATAAAAGTAATAGCAATCATCCATGACATCCAAAGATAGTACGAAGAGATAATGGTGAAGCTACATTGACCCATGAGTGGTCACTCGATCACCCTTCATCGAAAAATTATATTGCTCATATAGAAAAAAACAATTATGCATATAAGTCAATTTTTTAAAAAACTATATATACTAAAGCTTTAAACACCCTTAATAAAATTTCTACTCTCACGGCTAGTAAGAAATACAAAAACCAACTTATAACATTATTTAAACAAAGTAATTCATAAATATAAAAATTCAATGAAAATTTATACAAGATTAATGGTGGCTAAAAATTCAACCATCTTAGCGACACACAACCTACTGCCCTTCTATCGCATTTCATTTTTTTCTATCCATGATTATGTCGATGTGTCATGCCTTATCTAATCACATCACTTTAAAATTTTTTTGTCCTATACCTCTCATAATATTCACTATATTTAACCTCTCATACCTTCTCACTGAGACATCCATGCATATTCTCTTCTCATACCCGAATCATTTGTTGTATATAAGTATGAGCTCGAATAGCACCAAGATAAAATTAAGTATGGTAGTTCACATAAACTAATCAGAAGATATCTAAATTTATTTGGTACCCGATATTTGATTAGGTCGTTACATTGACCTAATGCTCCAATGTGAAGTGTTTGAAAAAATTCCTTCATCTTTAAGAAAGATTTTTTCTTGGAACCAAAACAAAAAATAACTTGTAACATTAAACAAAATAATTCATCCCTAATTAGGGGTTGTTATGCAATATAATAGCAACATAAAAATAAAAATTCATAAATATAGCAAACATAAAAATAAAAATTCATGAAAAATTATACAAATCTAATGGTGACTCAAAATTCAACTACCTTATTAACACACAACCTGCTAACGTTCTTCTACCTTTCATATCTTTCTATCTATGATCATTCAACGGTCGTCCTTTACCTCTCAAAAAAAAAATATTGAATTAATCAATATAAAATATTGCAACTTACATTACTTTTCATATAATTTTTGAATATCTAAATTTTAGTTTTTAAATATTAAATTAATATAATCTAATTTAACTCTGAAAACTAATCAAATTGATCCATAATTTCGAGACCCTAAAGAATTGAAATTTATGGAAATTGAAAGTACGAATTATTTTCCATAAACAACAATCCCAACCCCCAAAGTAACTTAAGCTCCAAATGTTGAAAAATACATGACGTTGTTATCCAAGTCAAAACACCAACTTCCATATAGCGTTGCATGATATTAGCTCTTAAAGTCAAAACAATCAAACTAAGAAATTCATTATTTCTTGTTATTTCTTAAATTATGTGTACATAATTTACATGTAAAGAAAATAGATACACAAAAATATATGCAGATGACAAAAAAAAAAAAGAATGCTAAACCTCATGAACAAAGGAGGTTTAGATAGAGAAGGAGATATACATGTAGAGAATAAAACTACAACCTACATCCAGATTTCAGTGGCAATAACAAACCTCAGTTTAACCATAAATCAATGTTGATTCTTCAACTTCAATCCATCATAAATGTTTCTTATTTGATACATAGCACCGATTAATCAATACAAAGCCTCTAAAATTAATTTGCCTTCAATGTTTCGTTCATCAATTATGTCTTATAATCATTTCATTCGCTTTCAAGATACGTACCAAATCAATGCAAAACAAATCAAATTTTATCAATATAACTTGCTTTCGTCATCTTGTCCACCACCAAATCCACTCTTACCTTATCTTGAATAACGTCATTCCTCATTCCTAATCATACAACGCCTAGATCAACTTGCTCCGATCCTTGATAGAAAATTCTGTCGAAATTAAAATCAAATTCTTGTTCCTTTTCCTCCTGTAATGATATGTTACTACAAAATCAACTAAGTTAGTAGAACTTCATTCTGAATTGCCAATGACGAAGATTTTAGTTGTTATACACTTTCAACTTTTTCCAATACATATAGGACTACACATATGATTTGAAATTAACAACAAATTAATGCAAGAAAAGAGATTTGAGTTTATTTTTAAAACCTTGATTGTAAAGGACTCGAAGTTAATTCTTTGAACGGAGACGGTATCGATATTCTCCTGTTGCTTTGGCTGGTGAACAACTTAATAGAGAACCTACCAACATTAAATTAACAACATAAAGAATTATGATAAAATAAAAATAGAACAAAATAAAAAATGCGAGACATTCAACAAAGAGGAAAAACAGCGAGAAATTGGAAGAGAATACCTCAATAATTTTTGTGATGGCGGTGAATTTTTCTTCCTATATATAAAGAGTCCTTAAATAAGGAAAAAATTAATAGGCAATATATTAGTTGGTTTGAAACTCCTAAATTACATAATTCAAATAAGGAAAAAATTAATATCCAATGTTTAGTTGGATTTGAAGTTCTAATTATTAAGAAAATAATTAAATTATTATTATCTTAAATTTTAAATATTAGAAAAATAGTGAAAAGACAATTTTATCTATTGCGGAGTGTTTTAATGAATGGCAAAAAGTTCAAATCACTTTTCTAACAGCCTTCACACTTTTAATATATTATAGATTATAGAATAGATTATAGATATAGATATAAATATAGATATAGATATAGATTATAGATATAGATGATATTGAGCTGCTTTACAATAGCTGATTTCGGCCCATTCATAACAGAGACCTACGTAAAATACCCATCTGGCAGAGTCCCCCACTCCGACCCCATTCTATAGAGGATCTCTATCCACAAGTTTAGATAGATAATTAAGATTTATGAGTTTATTGCAAATTAGTTAAACACCGTAATTAATGACTGAGTTAGGTGTACCTCACTCAGTTGAATTTGCTTTCTTAAATTTGTTCAACTTATTATGTCAGAACTAATTGAATCTAAACAACTTTTCTTTTAATTAATCGTGAGGAGGGTTTCCATTTTATTACTCAAATAGAGACACTTAATTTCCTAGGTTTTGGGACTCTAGTATTTAAAAAAATCGATATTTTTTTGTGAAAGTATCACATTTAGATTATTTTTATTAAAGGAAACAATTTCATCACCATGCCCCTTCAAGGCGAAAAATGGACATTGAGAATCAAACTCATGTGGGTAAGGCTAGTAAAATATTTGTTTTAAACTCCAAAATCTTTATTATAAATTTTATAATTTTAATTTCGCTTAAATAATATTAAAAATTATAAAATATAAAAGTTACAAAATTTAAATTAATTAAAAAAAAAGTAAGAAGAACTATCTACTTTTTTATTAAAAATATGTTAAAAAAAAATTTCAAATCTTAATATTAATAAATAAAGGTTTCACAATAATATTCAAGGTAATGCATTGCAAATAAATGACTAACATCTTATTAATTAAAATTAGTTCTTACTTTTATAAATAATAATATTACTAAGTGAAGTTAAATGTTTAATGTCTTTTAAGAATACTACACTAAAAAAATAGTAAGTAAGAATCAAAATATAACTCTAAATTATTGATAATATTTTTGTTATTTCTATATATTTAAGATATTATATCAAAATTTAACTTTAGGTCACTAATTTTATTGAGACGACCTTGGTTTTACAATTTAAATTCTATTAGCAATTCACCTAATCATGTGGTTTTTACCAGTGTTTTCAAAGGCATTTCGAGGCGAGTACGCTTCGGGGCGCAAATAAAAAACGTAGATTCATAAGGCGTAAGTCCTAGAATCCGGGGCGTAAGTCTCGGAGTTAAAACGTAAGTCTCAGACATAAAAACGTACACCTTGGTGTTAGATTTGATTTTTATTATTTTAAAAGTATTTTTTTGCAATAATCATATTTTTTTTTATTATTGATGTAATGATATTTATACTTTATGTTATCATATTGTAGTAATATTTTGTAATATATGTAAATAAAGAAACAAGCTCCATAGAAAATGACACAAGCATAAATAATTGTTAGATAATTATGTTTGAAAATTGATAAAACGAAATTTTTTCAACTAACTAGTTTCAAAAAGAAATTGATAGGACAAAGAGTTCATATTACTATGTTCCTGAAATAACTTTATTCATTTTTTGTCAATGATCTAACACTTTTTATCTTTCTCCTTCTTTGACATACATAAACAATGTTAAGTACAATATTAGTTGATAGTAGGAACGACTAATAGATGTAGAGATGAATGCTAATTTTAATTTTAGAAATTATCTCGGTCATATCAGTTTTTGTGTTGTTACATTTCTCAAATAATAATTGTCATACTTTTTTTTTCTATATTATTAATGATTTATTTAAATTATTTATAGAATCATCAAAAATTTTGCTTTTACTTATATGTTTAGTAATAAAATGTTAAAAATGAAGATACATATGAGATATACGACCCATAGATCCATCAAACTTACGCCTCATCCCATAATGTTATGTAAAACGCCTCGCTTTACGCCCCCGCCTTTTAAAATAATGGTTTCTGCTGAATATATTCAAATATTGATTCCTAAGATTGTCATTTTCCAATTCTTTCAAGTCATTCAATTGTCAATGTTTCTATATTAGCTAAAAAAGAAGGGTGTCTAAATGCATATTACAAATGAATTGCATTTGATAAATCAGAGATATATAATAACATAAATGTCAACCGTGTTCTATGGCAAATTTTTCAGTTTTTCTGACCGCTTGTCTTCTTTTTTCCTATGATTTTCAACTCTATGGACTATAAAATCCAGAAAGTAGCCCTATGTCTTTAGACTTTATAACATTCACAATTGTATATCCTTTTTCCCAATAAAGAAAAAGATTTGACGTTACTTATCTCAACTTGTTTACTACTTTTATGGTGTCTTATGAAATTCATTTGATTTGTTATTCTTCTATCCATTTGACTTACTATCGTCTCTGCTATATGCCTACCACATCTTGAAGACTTGGAAACTTGCAATTTGCAAGAAATTTTGAAACTAGATTATTAGTTTAGAGAAATTGGAATACTCAATTTCCCATTAATTTAGGCATTGTAAGAGTACAACACAAGACCTCTAGTCACATCAACCGTGGCATTGAGTAGCGGAGATTGATTGAAAAGACAGGCTAACTCGACCCTCTCCTCCCCTAACTGCCTATTTACAAGTGTTCTTAGCTCAATCGGAGATCAAGACTATGGTCTAGTGGAAACAAAAGGCCAGATAAAGTGATATGTGAATTGCTCAGTAGTATTCCACACTATCCTAGCTAGCGAAAGTAGTTTAATGGTAGAGCATCGCGTTGTCAAGTCTCTCCTTCCACTCTAGCTTCGTCGTTTAGTAGTAACAAGTGGACTAAATAAATCACTTTAGAAATTAGAGTGAGTAGCAAGCAACCCCTTGTATCTGTTTAACTAAATGTGTTATGCTTAAGGAGAAATGAATGCTCATTTTTCAATTCCAGATTGAGATTATTAATCCACATTGCCGTAATTATACAATCTATGGTAGTTTATTAATTGACCGATAGGAGGGTGTGGACGATAGATATTAAGGTAGAAAATTAGTTGGGTAAGAAGTGTTGATGAGCTTTCAAGAGGTCAGACCTGTAAGTGTTTTGTCGTAGACATTGCATTATTTTTCTTTTTAGTTGCTATATTTACTAATGGCGGACCTAGGTGCAATGTTATGGTGCTCCAACACTGGTTAAATCCAAAGCAAATTAGGTATAATTATATAAAAAAAATGATATAAGACTGAGAATACCACGTGAAAACCAAGAAGATAGTTGAGTGTTTTAATTTTCACCCAAAACCTTAAAGCTTTGGTAGTCAATATGTGCACACAAATATCCCGCCGCTACTGTATTTACTTTACTGTTTCTTCTCCTATGTACTTGGTATTGAGTCGAGGATCTTTCAGAAATAACCTCTCTACCTCCACAAGGCAATTGTAAGGTTTGCCTATGGCAATTGTAAGGTTTGCCTATGCTCTATCCTTTCCGAAACCTCAGTTGTGAAATTTCACAGGGTATATTGTTGTTGTAATATATTAATTGATTCTAAAACTTCAGCTTATTTGCACTTTCAGTGTATAAGCATACTGTTTACGTATTTATTTGTTAGTTTGTTTTTATGTTTAATATTAATCGTAAGCACCATTACTGACATAATCAACAACCCATATAAGCTAAGTCACTATACCATATTCAACTAATATATACATACAACAATATACAATATTACTACAAGAAAATTAACATATTCTATTAAGATCAACTCTATGCATTTTCATGCCAGTATAATTTCAGTATAAGGCTCCATTGTCAGTATATTTTTAAACACAACATTGACATAACTGTAACGTGATTTAGCTGGCAAGGTTTTCTATGATTTTTATCTTTAAATTACAAAGTAACGAAAAAGTAAAAGTGACCGAGATGCAAGGGGAAAACTTTCGCTTAACATTTCCAGAAAGACCACCTATTTGTTCTTTATCAGGTTCAGCATGAAATCACAAAACCTCTACCAAAGATTGCCAAGCATTTGGTACTGAATTTCCTCCTCCCTTGAGAACAATCAACAAAGAAAAAACAACTCTTTAGACTCCCTTCATCGGTGAGTTGAAATGAAGCAACCCCCAATCGACTACGTATTAGTGTATAGAAGTTAAACTCTTTCCTTGCACAACTAAAAGTAGCATTTTCCTCCCATTGGAAACGATATGGTTTGTGAGCAAAACTGAGTTCCGTTATACGAAATGAAATCTGCCAAGGAGAGTGAAAACAAAAACTATCAGTTCCGAGGAACCTAAGAATGCAGCGTAAAGTTGAGGAGAAAGGACTAGCCTGTAAATTCGGGGACTATAGCAACAACAGCTGGGACTTGTTATCAATGCCATTAAAGATGAAAGTCCCCGACATGGGAATGAACTGTCTCGTGATGAGCTGCAGTGAACACAACAATCAACATAATAGACCTCAGATTACCGCTCTCATAGCAGTATAGCGCATAGCTATATTTCCAATAGACTACAAGTTTTGACAAAAAAAAGGTTCAAGATAAAAATATTTGGAGGAGATCCAAACCTTGATCACTTCTTGTGACGCAACTCCTCCAACGAAGGCAGCCACTGCATGAAGCTCAGAAGCACCATACCGGCACATCTCATTAATAAGGTCCTCTGATAAGGCAGAGCTATTGCAACCAAGGTCATTGAGTAAGCCAACAGCCGTAGTTTTCAACCGGGATATATCCTCATCCATCACACTGCAAAAATATTTCTTAAAGGTCAGACAGCCTAATAAAATTCTCCGAAGAGATAAATTGTTTGGATGAGAAAACATCAGCTCTTACCCATCAAATTGGCCAGGAAATTTATTATAGTTCACAGCAAACCGGTCAGCTGCTCGAAGAAGAATGTAAAGACCCGCAGCAGTACTGCCATAAGAAGGCAGTAGGAAAAAATTCCAAAAGAAAAAGAGTTTTTATGTAAAATTTTAACAGTTCAGCAAAAAGATAATCTTTGAGCATCCATTCAGCGTACAGATATCTGCTGTCTACAAGAATATCAACTAAATGAACAAATAAATATACTGCACAATGAATGCACTTGGAAAGTTTTCATGTCAACAACTAGCAGATGATTAAAAGTTTCACGGTTATAGGGTTTAAATTAACAGGAGGAAATAGATGAGGGAATACTCCCTTTAGGCCAAGATGTATTTCATCCAATATGAAACATAAATCAAGAAAAAGAAGAACGGTGGAAAGAGACATCTAAATTCTGAACCTCCTTCATACAACAATTAATATCTTAAGTTAAACTCTTCTTGAACTTCATTGTGATCTTCATTTCTTTATTTTTCACCTATCAATTACATCCAACGGTGGTCCGCTGATGGGAAAACTGATAGGTATATCAGACAGCAACAGTTAACACAACAAACCAGTTTCCACCATCCCAACATCTATGCTTCTTCAAAGCCTAAGTAGCTACCACCATTTCTACTCAACATCAAATACTATTGACTGTAGCCAGTGTTTCTCTGCTTCCTCATCCTATTTTTTCCTTCATGGTGAAAAGCATTTCAAACAAAGTTTTGAGCAATATTACATCCCTAATATTTCTAAAGTCTGATACCCAAAGACAAGAAAAGATTTGGGACTGTCGAGTAACTTTTGGTTGAGAAACAGATGGATGTAGTGCCAGTTTCCCGTTAATCCTTTTAACTAGAAAGAACTAGAAAATACAGACGTTTAGGAAGTGAGAGGCAACCAACAAACAAACAATGTAAATCTTCAGAAGTAACTCCATCCTAGTGTCTAACCGAAAAAGACCATGAATCAGCAACTTCTCGTTCACAAGGCAATGTTTATTTTATTCGTACAAGACTTCCACTAACACATAGCATCACTACCTTTTTTGCTCTGTATGTCTTGTTTAACTAAAGGTACGTTTCAATCAAACCCTAGTTTGAAAGAAAATCAAACACTAGTTAGCTGATCACATAAGAGGAATCTAGACTAAATAGTGCACTTCATCAAGTCAAGTAGGCAGACACCTTGAAGAGAGACTCATTTAAAGAACTTAAATACTCCTACTTCAACAGAAAGGTCATTATAACCTAAATTATGTCTTTAAAATCTATACAGCATTTGAAAGTTCATATGTTACTTCATTAGAAGCCCTGGAAAAATGGATCTATAAAAAAAAATCCACCACGAAATGGCAGTGGGCTTTAGCTTGGATAAACTTACTTTTCAGGAAGTACTTTAAGAGAGTTGGCTTCTTGCAAAGTCCTGTTATTTGGTATCACAAAACAATCAAAGTATCATGAAAGGATCATGTGGGTTCGAAGAGCTTAAATGATCCCAAGAAGCCCTCTCTACTTCAATTTATGTCACAGATGATTTTATCAACTTGAAGTGATTTGACCATGTCAAACCATATTCTTACGTTGAGCGATTACATACCCATGATCCTCATCCATCAGATACTTCTGCAACTCTGGTTGTACAGGAGAGTTGAACTCTTCCTCAATGAGGCGATATCTGCAAACCTAACATAATGAAAAGAGAAAATGACTAGAAACCAAAATATCCATCCAAAAATAATGATTTCAGATCTGAAATGGAGTTTGCTGACAATTAGTAGTGGGAATTGTTGTTATCTTTAAGCATCATCATGTCAGCACAATTTCTTGAAAATTTGGTCCCAACAGTCATCACCTTGATATATATTGAAATAAAGCATCATTGTTGTAATATCTTATCACGAACATAACACCTAAATCATGCATGTAGGAGGAGGAGATTTTAAGTTTCTTCATCCAACAGAGTAGCTTAAGACACTTTAGTGAAGCATATAGTTTTTCTTCTGAGCCATTGAGCACATTCAGCCTGAAGCAAGACTAGGAAATGTGAGTTTCCAACCTAGCAGCCTCTGCCTGAAAGGATCCACCCCACTTTGTAGCCATAGTGAAGGACCTAGAAGGCATGTGTTAAGCAAGGTGACCAATTTAATAATTAGCGTCTTTTTTGGATGGCTCCTCAGAATGAAATCAAATTTTACCACTTGGAAGAGAGGGTTGGAAACAAGAAAGCTTTGAGAAAAGAGACAAACAGGACCACAAACTCACACCACAAAAACATCAAACTAAAAGCAGAGAAATCCCTGTACATCAGAGTCAAACATTCATATATGGTGGTTTCTATAGCAAGAAGTACAATGTGTTCCGAATTGTCAAACTGGAAAAAGATCCACGTAGCACAAATAAGTAATTCTAGATGAATGAACAGTCAACTAATGAAAGGGGAAATAAGAAATGCCCTTACAGCAAGCTTCCTTGCATTTTTAGAGAAGCTCTTTATATTTGTCTTGGAGATGCTGGCTGGATCCCTACCGATTTTCTTAAGTAAATTCCCGATTCTTCGCTCCATAACAAGAAAATCAGCCTCAGCCTTGGCTTGGTAGTTTTTTTGCAGGTTTACATACAATCTGCAACATAGTCAACAGTACAAGCATCACTAATAAAGTCCCATAAATTTTAATAAAAATTTATGGTGTTGTGAAGAAACTTAAACCACTAACTCAGTTGATGATGTCATATCTGGTATCGACCCCTCAAGAGGTGTCTCCCCACCACCTTCATTAGCTATGAACTCCTAGAGAGAGAAAAGCAATAAATCACATTGATTACCAATTTCAACCAATGCAAAGAAATATCAATAAGGGAACTTAAGTAGGCTGCTTGATAAAGGTTATTAACGATTATGTAATAGCTGCAAAAGAGAAAGAACAAACATTAGAAGTAAGATAAAGAGACAGACAAGGTGCAAATTTCCTGTGGATCCTAAAGGAATAATAATCATATATAAATTAGCATATAATCAAATCAAAAGAATGACATTGACAATTGGGAAGATCATCTTTCAAGGAATCTCAAATTGGTTCCCAATCTACACTTCTCCAGTCAACTTTGCAACTCAAATTTTCTTGTGCAATGCGGACTAGCAACCAAGACACGGAGGTCAGAAGGACCATAGCACGATAGAGGACAAACTCAAAGTTTTAGGCCAAGCATTATTTGGGTGAAGAACTTAGTGAAGACTCTTCCTTCCATCTCCTTCCCCCTTTCACTTTTTAAAGGAAAAGGCACACAAGGAAGATTCAAATGAAGAAACTAAAACATGTACAAGCAGCTTCACCAAGAGAAGAACCAGCGGAACTGGTACTTCAACGCTTTACAATCAACTCAAAGCTATCAATTACATATTTATATGGACTGATTTAGACACTATATGCTATTTGGAGCTAAAGAAATGGGAAAGACCAACAAAAGATCCGCAGGCAAAATCATGTTTTAAATAGAGCTGACAACTCATCAATACTTCTTTTAATCAGACTTATTCAACTAACTAAGCTGCAAATCTGCAATAATTCCATAACTTACTTTCCACCTTTCTTCCTATTAGTGTTTTCCAAGAAAAAGCAAGTTACCTTCAGTGCTGCTACCATCACCCAAAAATCAGATGAATTAGAATCAATTTCTGTACCGCCGTCATCAATAATCTTCTGTAAGTTTGCACCTGCTAGACAAAAGAGAAAAAATCAATTATTCATTTCCAACATCATCATGCCTGTTCCAAATTAAGATTCCACTTAACTATATTGAAATATCAAGTTTCCAGATAAATTCTTTAACTCGATGAGTATTCGTTTTGTTTGATAAACTAAGATATACAGTAAGTTGGCAACTATGATACCATCACAAGTTAGCAACGGAAGCCGTCATCCCAACTCTAGACCCATTAAGTCTTTGGGATATTTATCACTCCAAAAGTTTATCGCGGAGTTATCCAAAAGTCGTCAGGAGTTAAGTTTCTTTGCTGAGCTGGTAAACCAAAGGGTTGACAGAAAATCGTTGGTCATGAACGAATTCTAAAACCATAGTTGTAATTGACTGAAAATAGTCGAGAGAAAATCGTTGTTGGTGAACGAGTTCTAAAACCACCATTTTAGTTGACTGAAAACTGAGAAGGAATAATATAACTTTCTGGCTCAAGGGGACCGGATGTAGCTAGTACATCAGTACGTGAACTAGTATAAAAATTCTCTATGCCGATTTTACTTTACTACTTTACTTTAATATACCTTGATACATCTAACTATTACTCTGAAGTTATTGAATTTATCTGCAGATACAGAAAAACTCCATTCTAGTCGACTAATTTTTAATAGAACACAATTCACCGCCACCCTCCTCTAGTGTTTCCACATAAAACTCTAGATTCACACACAATTGGAAGAATATATTTATTCAATAGGCAAAGAGAAACATCCCTAATTATTTTTAAAAATGGGATTCAAAAAATGAAAAGTGTTATGCAGCTTCAAAGAAATTTGAGATTTTGATTAGAAGAACAATAATTGAACTCTCTGTAAAATTTTCAAATCATGTATTATTGAAGCTGGAGTACTGCACGGCTTAGTTATGGGATTAATTCGATGCAGTTTCTAAGAAATATGGAAGATCTTATAGTAAAAAATATTTAATTTTATCTTCTTACTTCTACTACGAAATCTCTTGGAAACTGTATAAGATTGTCCCCATGACATCACGTTGACGGCTGCCTAAAGCAATATTTGAAAACACTATTCGGCTACGGATATTAGTAGATGGACTGAAGAGAAATTTTCGTTATTAATGTGCGCGCAATGTCAGTGAAAAGAAACCGCTATCCGCTAAAAACGGGGTCTGAATCATTAAGATTTCATCCCAAAGACTCAACAGACTAAAAGAAGTCACCAAGAATAACATAAATCGAGATGGAAAAACATCATGAGTTTCTAATATATCACAATTAGAAAAGTACGCACCAATCCCTCGTGGAGAAAAGACCTTGAATGAAGCTTCCATGGCTTCTTTATAGTTTTCTTCATCAATTGTGATCATCTTGGACTTAATTAAATCCTATGGCATTCAAGAAATTGACCAAATCACCTTATATGGACTGAAATAGAGCAATTAAGGATGAAATTTTAGAAGCATATAAGAATATATTTGACCTTGAATTGCCTTTTCTCTTCCCTGGTCGACGGAAGATTTCCACCATGAGTATTTGCCCATTCCTCCGCTATCTTAACAAGGATAATAATATATGGCGTGTGTTTATGTACAACAGCATCAGTTGTGTTCAGATCAATCGTTTCTGTGAACCTGTACGGGATACGTATGAAATCAGCCCCTTCCTTTCTTTATCCTTTGCATTCTTTTGAATGGTGGGGTTGTTTGGTTTGGTTTACCAATCATTGTATAACGTTATGTACTAACCAATCAAGCGTTTGTTTCGTGTTCTCAATTTTTGCATAGTTAATACTGTAAAAGTTATACCTCAAATGCTGTATTATATTTTACACGTAAGAGATGGAATAGTAATACAGGTATTAGTAATACCTGAATAAACATCCAAGAAGACAAAAGCACCTAATATCAACATTCATCTTCAAAACCGTTTCAGAAGCTCAACAACAAAGGAGAAAGTTACAACAGTGGTTG
Organism: Capsicum annuum; assembly: GCF_002878395.1. Taxonomy (NCBI): domain Eukaryota; kingdom Viridiplantae; phylum Streptophyta; class Magnoliopsida; order Solanales; family Solanaceae; genus Capsicum; species Capsicum annuum. Next base: position 217,025,651 of record NC_061121.1, read on the forward strand.
TCCTCCATTCAATACTCCTCTGATTGTTGAACATAACAATCAACAAGATTATCTTCTTCAACATTTATCCTTCTGCAGATTAAAACTTTTATTCTAACACTACCTTTTCCATTCATTTTGTTTACCCTCTAAATGCTTTTCTAACCAGTGTCCCTGGCATACTCCAAAACCAACAAATTTTTGTTTGTTTTAGCATGAATGTGTGTGTGTGTCTCAGTTTTGGGTATGGAAGAACACTTTCAGTGTGACACTGGGATTGGGAGGCCAAAGGGACGTAAAAGGGTTAGTGGAACAGAGATGGAGTAAGCTTCGAGAAAGTTTAGAATTTGAAGAGGTTTTAGAAATGAAACCTCTTTTATGATCTGACAAGAAAATGGTGATATCATCTCATTGATGATCTGCCAAGAATATGGTGATATCATCCACGACTCGGAAGAAAAGGATAATGTTATAGCCTTACTCCCTAGAATATCTTTTTCGATAATAATGGTGTCCAAGCCAACTTGTGCATCTCTATTATTTCACCAGTACCTGCTACCTTCCACCACATAAATATCGGTAAGTTTGCCCATCGAGACTTAGCTAGATGAAAAGAATCACGTAGTAATTTGTCTCTCCTGAAATTTGAATCCTGGTCTCCGGGGTTTATACCCATTTGATTGACCCCTATACTACACTCTTGGATGCCCCTACTTCCTGGCATATACTCCTCACTCCTCAAAATCATCCTTAGAAATATAAGACACAAGGGTGCATGTGTTTAAAAATACGAGATGGCGCTCAGCAAACAGATCAGTATCCATTGTAGAACTCTAACATGTCAAGCACAGAGGAAAGCACAACGAAAAGGCCGACCTGGTAAGTTCTGGCCATGGGTTATTAAGCCGAAGATCATCTAGAAAATGATCAGGTTTCGATTCAATTACTGTATGTTCCTGCAGACGAAAGATAAAATTTTGGTTAACACAGAAATATACCATGTTTGCTGAGAGCTTTATCAAACGAACTCATCGTTAATTATTTGCTATTTCATTGTTTCACTCTGTTCCTATAACTTGACAGTTGATTCGCTACAAGTTAATTCCTAACAATGACATCGATCCAGACAAGAAATCCATGACGATGGTCGTCACTGGTCTGGACAGTTCTCTACCAGTACTGAGTTTCAAAGTTAGATCAGTCTGAAATAACAAGAAAGCAGAATTAAGATTACCTTCACACCGATTCTAACAAAACCCATGAGGCCATAGGAACGTGCAAATATCAAAATAATATTTGCCTCCCGACAGATTCTATCCAATTTCACCATAGAATCTGAAACCAGCTGAAACAGAAAAGACAAAGCAAAAGAGAAAATTGTCAGAAATTCGCTTGTGCTGGTATCTGCTGATAGAGCCATATTACACATTTAAATGACCTAAATGGCAAAGGAAACGGATCATTACTTTGCTTGAATCTTTGTTCTTTTTTTAAGGGGGGAGGGGGTTGTTCTTGCTTCTACAATTAAAGATTCGATAACCTGCTATCATAATTATGCAGATACCAGAACTACTAGTTCACTTTTCCAAATCAGCATGTTCCTACCTCTTTCATAGAAGACAAATATGATTCTATTTAACATGTTTAAGACTATAGAAATATTAGAAAAATTGCAACGCAAAGTACAAGTATCAGAAGTACAGAGACGCTCAAAACTCAACATACTACACAGTAGACAAGAAGTGTCGAGAAATAATTTTAACTCACAGTTGAGCGGCATAATTGTCAGAACTCTTCAAAATTGACATGCTACACAGCAGACAGAAGCTTCTGGAATTTCTCCAGTCATAAACAAAATCAGAATTTAGATAAAGCAGATTCTACTAAATAGTCGAGCATGAAACTGTAACAGAAGTTCTCTCAAAACAAACACGAAAAGAAAATGATACAGTTGGGTGTTTATAACATTATATGACAAGGGAGTGTGTATATGTCATATGTGTGTGTGTGTGTGTGTGTGTGTGTGTATAAACAAGTGTGTATATATATATAAACACAGACACACACATACACATATAGGGAGGCAGTATAAGGAAGTTTTTCTGATAAAGAAATTCAACTATGAAAAGAGTCGAGAACACATGATCCTGCCAAACTCAAATGTTTTTACGAGTACAAGATGATTCATGTGACCTGTGTAGCTATGACCAAGGTAAACTGAGAAAAGAATGATGGATTTGTCTCAATTAGTTCCTCCGGGAAATCTTCTATAAACTTAGCTTTAACAACATCATTTAACTCTTGAAGAAATGCACATACACACTTTGCCTTCGATTCTCCAACACTTGATTCATCAACTACCAGAAATAGGAGAGAAAAAATAAGTCCATGGTAAAGACAGGGCTTTCCAAAACTGTAGATGTATACGCATACAAAGAACCACGTAACATACCCATGAAATTATTTCCAAGATCACCAACTTCAACCTTGGAACCATCAACAACAGTGATGCTTCCAACCCCTCCAAGAACAAGATTTTTCAAAGTTTCAGAACCGGTTGGACCACAGTTAAGTAAGCAGATACTGGCTTTCTCCAATGCAGCTTGTCCTTGCTCACCCCATATCCTGCAAAAGAGCTTCATTATTATCTCCAATTTTCGCAAACTTTAAGGGCACATATGGCACTTTTTCTCTTATTAATCAACTAATTAGGTTAATTCGGGGTTCCATTTAAATTAAGAGCATATTTAGACCAACTATTGAACAGTAAGGCCATATGTAAGTTACAACTATTAACAAAGGGCATATCTGCTCAATTTTAATACTTCAAGGATATATCTAGACCCTTTCCATTCTAAATATAGAAAGGTATCATTCTTTTTGCGATAGAGTAACAATGAAAATGCATCACATAAATTGGGACAAAAGGAGTATCTATTTTTATGATGAATGTGGGCAAAAAAATTCAAGTCCTACAGTTAACATATTCTTAACACAGTAAATGATACTCCCTCTGTCTCAATTTATGTGGAGCCCTTTCCTTTTTAGACCGTCCCAAAGAAAATGTTATCTTTCCTAATTTGGCAACTATCTAATGGCATCATCCACTTTAGCCTTATTGGGTCCCACTTAACACTTTATTATAAAAAAGTCAACTAAAAGTAAGCATTAAAGTGACTTTAATAAGGGAAACTGATAAACATAACAAAGTCTTACCTTATTTCTTAAACTCATTTCCGGTCAAACGGTGCCACATAATTGGGACGGATGAAGTATGTAACTTGTGTGATGTGTAAATCGTATCTGCCTTATACGCCTTACAATTTGTAGTCTTCGTATTCTTATCATCATCTATGGTGTTTTATCATTCTCAAATAAACTGACTGTTCACTATATACCATCTCTATGCGTATCAAAGACTCTAAGTACCTCAGTCCTAAGTGCCCTCCATAAGACCAGCAAAGAGTTATTTAGTTCAAATCCACGTGAATATGCAAGATATGACACCTTGCCAAACCTTAAGCAACACATAGGGAAAACAAAACAGGAAAAGTAGTGAAAAAAGAAAATCAAGCCAAGCAGGTTCAATAAGTCGTTGCATTGTCCATGTAAGTAAGTATGAGAAACGGTTCAACTGAAATTTCCATTTGGAATAAGAAGACAGTTACAAACATGATCAATCTTTATAACACGCAAATATGAGCGAAACAAGTTATTATTATCCACAAAATGAACCATAAATAATATAACAACAAATACAACTTCAGCATCTACAGAAAAACATGTTTTACATAATCCAATTGACAATCCAAATAACAGCACTAAACATGTGTCTACTTAACACAGTTGACAATCTTGGGGGTCATTTGGTAGAGTGTAGTAAAAAAATAATGCATGCATTAATCTTGTGTACTACTAACACCTTGTTTGGTATCATTTTTAGCATATGTATAACTAATGCTTACATTAGTTATATACTCTATTGTGTATTGAGGTGTGTATTGTTAATACCACTCTTTTCCAATGTATTGCTAATGCAAAGGATTTTAATACATGCATTAGCTTAGTTAATGACATTATTACCCCTCAAATTCCTCTCAAAACATTTTCCATTCTCTTTTCCTACAATATTATATTTTTCCCGTTTCTTTTCATAGTTCTACAGCAATTAAACAAGTAATTCCCATTTTTTTGTTCCTTTGAGCTAGAAGCTTGCTGCATTCATAGCCAAACAACTGGACCAAACCAACAAAAAATTAAGATTTTTCATTATAAAAGTTGCTTCAATGCAACATATGACATCTGATAAATAATCAGCATTTAGCAAATTCGTCAGCATATTGATTCAATATTTCGTTGTTCTAAAATTTTGACATCTTCTTAGTTTTGCTGCTTGGCTTTGTTCATCATTGAAGTAAGACTCATATGAACCAGATTACTCGATCAAAAAAAGAAGATAACTGTTTAGATCAAAGAGGTTTAATATCACAGCTGTAGCAATTATAATTTAATTTGAAAGCATACGTTAATGGAAAAATTTTTGTTTTTAAATATACTATGAATTTAAAAGGTTAAACAATATTGTTGAAAAAGAAAGTGTACAAAGTTAAAGAGGATATTTTTGTAAACAAACATTATTTTATAAAAATTAAGTCTTATATATTTGTTTCTAATACATCAAACCAAACAGAATATAGGAAATAATGTTAGCATAACTAATACCAGCATTACTAATGCAAGCATTACTAATACACCTTATACAGCATTATCCTTATACACTCTACCAAACGACCCCTTAGTGTTTTGGCTAGCTTGTGTGCACCTTGAGACTAATTCCACAGGCACGTGCTACCTCCCACTAGCATAGGTACCGGATAACTCTACTCATCAATGCTTGGACTGTAACATTTTTATCTCTGTTGGAATTTGAACCTGAGTACTCGTGGTTCTCATCCTTGACTTAAAACTCAAAAGTATTTATTATTGGAACAAAGTGGACCTCAGTATAGAGGATGACCCAACTGACCTAAGTTATTTTGGATTGAGTCATAATTCAGTGATATTTCCTTTAGGCATAATACATAAACTTACACTCAAACTGGGCCTCCACTAGAAAGTAAGCATTTCAACTTTGAGAGTGCACATCTATACACCTCAATTTGGTTTCAACTGACAAACAAAACACTCCAACTCATCCTTATTGTGTCTCGTACACACCCCACACTGACATGGCACATAAATATTAGAAGTGTCTAGATAATTATTTTGTATGTTGGAGTATACGACGATACAATAGAGACAATTGAACCTGATGCTGACGTGTCACATAAATATTGGAGGTGTCTAGATGATTATTTTGTATGCTGGAGTATTCATTCAACTTGACACAATTGAGACAGTTGAACCTAATGCTAACATGGCACATAAATATTGAAGGTGTCCAGATGATTATTTTGTATGTTGGAGTATTCAACGACAAAATGGAGATAGTTGAACACGTGTTACAGCTGCATACATGATTATTTTGTATGTCAGGAGCATTCAATGACACAATGGAGACGGTTGAACCCAATGTTTGACGTGACACATAAATATTGGAGTTCTCCAGATGATGCAAAATTATTTTGTATGTTGGAGTATTCAATTGTATACTAGTTGAGGTGCCTTTACATGTATACAGTTAAAATTAAAGTGTTTACTCATCAACCGAGACCGTGAATGAATACGAAAGAGATCATAAGGAAAATTATATAAACCATATAGCAAAAAGATCACCTGAGCTGTCGATCGTATTTGACTTTGGGTTCCGCCATTCTTATTACTTATTTGGGACTTTTGAAGCGCAGCGAGGATTTAAGGCTTGTAGATTATTCACGCAAAACCTTAGAAGGAATTGGGGTATTGGGTAGGCGGCTCGGGCAGAAAAAATGACAAAATGGTCACTTGTGTTTTGAGTGTCTACCTAATCTCTTTAAAATCCTCATTTGTATTCATTAAGATTTCGGATCTAAATACAAATTTAAACGTTTAAAATATCTAAAAATTACACAAATATACAACTTATGTTTTCAATATTATAAAAAATTTCAACTCCCTAAACATATTACAAAAATCTCCAACATATACAATATGTTGGTTATATTATGTATATTAATAGGGAGAGAGTAAAGTAATTCAAAAAATAAGAGAGTGTAATTACTCCCAAAAGGGTTGGTATTTGTGCTATTTATACTTAAAATATTATTAGATTTGAACTTTAAAGGAGTAATAAGTCTATAATTTAGAAAAAGAAATAGTTAAGAATAAAAATATAAATTTTAATAAAATAAAGAGATAAGCATCAATTATCCTTGAAGTATGATCAAAGTTGTTATGACACACTTCAACTTCACAGAAATCGTACTACCCGAAATCAATTTTATCATATTTTTGTCATCCTTTTGTACTAACGTGCCACCTTTATTATATAAAATGAGGCTCACATCAAAAATATCACGTCAGCTAAACAAATTAACAAAAGATGTCACGTCGACACAAAAGGATCATAAAAATAAGCTAAAATTGAGTTCAGGAAGTTAATAGGACCCAGTGAAGTTGAAGTATGTCGTAGCAAATTTGATCATAGTTAAGGGGTACTAGATATTTTACTCTAAGATATATTTACTACTTGATAAAAAATAAATTATTTATGTTAGCTAGGGTTGATGGATGTGGTTTGTTGTTGTTGTTGTGGTGGTGTAGCAGTTGTTGTTGTGGTGGCGATTATGATGCTGAAGTTTGTTGATATTAGTAGTTAATGGTGGTGGAAAAATGTGAGATAGAAAACCATGTGTTGATGATAGTTGACAGTAATAGTGATTGACAATAATTGTGGTGGTTATGATGGTCGAGGTGGTCAGTAGTGGTAGTTGGTCATTAATGACGGTAATAGTGGTGGTGATTGTGATGACAAAAGTGATTGGTGGTGGTGTGGATGATAATTGTGAATAAAGCGGTGATGAATATTATCAACACCCAAACTGTTTTAATGACATTAACTTTGTTCTATATCTTTATGATTAAAATATATTCAGATTAAGGGATTAAATCTTAAATGAAAACAAATTCACTTAATGGCTTAAAGTCTGAACCATTCAGATCCAAACCTTCATTAAGTGCAAGCAAATTATATGCAAATAATAATTTAGGTGTTTTAAGTTTTTCAAAAATTATTATTTTAAGCTTTTGTTAAATATTTATTGGACTTTATTTATTAGATTGGATAATAACAAGGTTTATTTTCTCAACATATGAGTAAATATAATGTATTTATTTTAAACAGAATAAGTATACAATTTGAAAAAAAAAATAGTTAAGATAAAAGTATAAATTCTAATAAAATAAAATTACTACTTGATAATAAAATAAAATATTTATTTCGCTAGTGATGATGGAGATGGTTTGTTGTGATGGTGGTATTGACATTGTAGCAATTGTTGTTATGGTGGTGATTATGATGTTGAAGTTGGTTATTGTTAGTAGTTAATGATGGTGACAGAATGTATGGTAGTTAACAACGTGTTGGTGATAGCTGGCGATAATAGTGGTTGACAAATGGTTGTAGTGGATTGTAACAAATTAGTGCAATACTGTCTTGTTTATTTTACTGCATTTACCAGGTCAAAATAATTATTAGGTGAGATTTGTTCATCTTAGAAAGTGGCCCGGGAGTTAGGATTTTTAAGAGTAAGTTTAGATGGAATAAAATAGTCAAAATGGCTCGATGGATCCTTGTACTATGTTCGTTTTGTAATGTGGACATTCCTACTTACATATTTGTCATCTGGACCCTTGAACCCATTAAAAAGCAACATTTTAAACCCCTCTGACTGTGTGTGTAACACAACCGCGCCACGTCAACTTCCACATTAGCTTCCACGTCATTTTTAAGTATTACATTAAATTTTATGCCCCATGTCAGCTGCTGCGTCAGCTGCCACGTCATTTTAGTATTACATTAAATTTCATATCATTTTTAAGCCTGTTTAAAATGCTACATAAAAAATTAAATATTAAAATAAATTTAATTAAATAAATTTTTTTTATAAATTTTAGAAATTATAATACACAAATACAATTAATTTTTATTTTAAATTAATTTAAATTTTCAACTATAAATTTAAATTTTCAACTATAAATTCTAATACACAAATAAAATAAATTTTTAAGTAATAAAATTAATTTAAAAATTTCAAATAGTTAATAATTTTTAAAATTATTAATCATTAATATTAAATAAAAGAATTATTCTTAAAAGTAACACTTATATTTCTTCTCCATCTTCTCAAATCCATAATCACCATCACCACCATTTTCACCCCCCCACCCCACCTCACAACCATAGAAACAACAGTCCCCATCTCCCTCACGCCATTAATGATAAAATAAAATGGTAAAATAAGAGCATCATTCATTAACGATAAAAGAAACTGATAACGGTAAGAGCATCATCTATTAACGATACCAATTTGCTCTCAGCAAATTCTCAAAACACCAAGATTCAATTAACCCAGATGAACTTCTTCATCTCTTTAAAGCCCAGCAAAATTACCTAAACCATTTCTTTCAAAATCTTGATCTTTCACAAACTTTTACTTTCACCCAAAATGGTGGTGGTGTTGCGTTAATAGTGGTGATGCTGCTGCAATGACCATGGCAGCTGGTAGGGGTGGGGGACTGGTAGACGGTGATGGGGTAGGGGACTGGTGGACAGCGGTGGGGTGGAGTGGGGGGTGTTGATGGGGGAGGGGTTAGGGAGGGGCTCTTTTTTTATTTTTTTTAAAAAATTTATTATTTTTTAAAAATATATTTAAATTTAAAAAGTTGTAGTTGTAAGATTTTTTTTTAATTTTTAAATTATTTAGTATAAAATTGATCAAAAATTGATCCTCACTTGCACTCTAGGCGAGTGACTACACTACACTCTCCTAGTCCTAGTCAGCTATTTAATGTCACATAGACAAAGTCAACAGTCAAAGGATTTAAAATATAGCTTTTTAGTAGGTTCAGGGGTCCAAATGACAAATATGTAAGTAAAAGTGTCCACATTACAAAACGGACATAGTATAAGTGTCCACCGAATCATTTTTTCAATAAAATATTATAAGTTAGGAGTTATATTTACAATAGGAGTCTAATTATACAGAGTAAAAGATATACTCTGTTTTCTCTTGTAATTTCAAACGCCATAGTTTCTATTCAAGAAAAATAGCTTTTGGCTGTTTTAGTTCATTTTCTTTAGTGTTTTTGTTCTAGAATTTTGTTATATGATATCAGAGTCGGGTTGAAGGGAAGAGCTTTTTTCTTTTCAATCTTCTAGTCTATCAATGTACTCTATTGGAGAAGTTTTAAAAGTATGAAGAGAAAGCTTTTGTCGTTTGTAGCAATGGGGGCTTCAAAGAAGAAAAATACTCAATATAAAATAGAAAAACTTATAGGCTAAACTATAAGTATTGGAGAATGAATATGGAAGCATACCTTCAAAGGTCAGGATATGTGAAATTTAATTTTAGGAACCGATTCATTAATCCTAGTCAATACCATTGAGAATTTGAATCACAAAAGAGACGAAAGATCAAGTGCTGAAAAACACTCTTTGCTTTGAGGACTTCTATCAGCAAAGAGTTTATTGAGCATGTTCGTGATGTTGACTCTCCAAAAGAAGTTTGAGACACGCTCGAAAGGTTGTTTATCAAGAAAAACACAACAAGACTTGTCACACCCCTTTTTAGCTCGAAGTGTCGATGTCGAAGGGTTTTTTCAATTAAAGTGACGATTTTGAATAGAAATTAATTTATTTATAAAGTCACCACTTGGAATTGAGTTATGGTGTTCTAAGTCATCTTTTTGAATCCCTAATCAAAAGGAAATGACTCTTGTTTGGTCTGCGAAAATAAAAGACCGGATAAGAAATTCTGTTGACCGAGGGAAATGTATGAGGCACCCCTCGAATCCCGTGGTTCTAGCACGGTCGCTTTTATTGACTTATACTTAATTAAAACTATTTGAAAAATTATGTTTGAAGGCTTTAATTCGCTCATTTTTAATTACACCGAAAATATCTGTCTACACCTCTTATGTTAAATAAATTGGTGAAAGTTAATTTTAAAAGCTATTTGTCAAGGTGTATTATTATATCCTTGAATTTAAATGTCTCGAAAAGATACGTATGCCGCATTCTTAATTGAGACGAATATTTTAAATATGCCTAAAATTGGCCTAAAATCTTAATAATAAACTAAAGCAAAATTCATTTAACATAATTAATAAAATCAATAAGTAATTATTAAGTTCTATGAATGAAAATAATAAAATAAATAAAATACACAAATCTACCTAGATTACGCTAAATTTAATATTATCTCCAAAATTTAATATCTTTAAATTAAATAAACTCAAATCATATATTATAACACAAATCAAAACATGAAAAATTTCGAAATATGATTCGAACACATTCTTGAAAAAAAATAAATCACCTGAAATATACGATACCCTACTCCAAACAAAATATAAATAATAATAAATTTTATTAGTATCAAATTTATTCATACTTCATTTTTCACTAATTATTAAATAAAAATAATTTTATACTATACTCAAATATAAAAACTTGGGTATTTATTTACAAAGAAAATAATAATAAAAAGAAATATAAAAATCCCTTTTCTCTTACATACACACACATTCAGTATTTAATTTTCTAACTCTCTGTTTTTTTCCATCTATGGCAGTAGTAATGCGATGGAAAAAGGGGAAAACGCGGCGTGACAGCGGTGGAGGTTGTTGGAGCAGCGCCAGATGACCGAAACCCGATTAGATCTGGATCGCCATGGCATGACAGGAGCAGAAGAAGGGAAAAGGGGTGGCGCGGCGGCGCCTGCCGGGATGGAATGACGTTTCTCCTGACTTGGTTAATGGCTAACGGCGAAGAGAACATGCCAGTTGTTATTCCGGCGGTTTTAGGAGACGGGAAAAGGGGAAGAGGCGGCGGCAGATCTGGTGATTTCCGGCCATTTGGTCACCGATTTTAATGGATTCCGGAGGAGTTTTGGTTGTTGGTTCGCCGGATCTCCGGTGAGAGCCGGCAGTGAATAAAAGAGAGGATGGATTAGATTTCCAGTGGAATTTGGTAGGGGTGAGCCGTCGCCAGAAAAGCTTGTTTCTCTGTTGTTTCTCTCCACTTCTCCACTATTTTCTCTCTTCTCTCCCTTACAATTTTTTATCTCTTTCTCGATCTCCCTGTGAGTGTGTGTATCCATTTCTATGTGTAACGTATGTCTGTGAAGAATATGCTGGGAGGTGTCCTTATTGTTACTGTGAAATGTGCATGACATTAGAAGAACACAGAGAGGCCTATATGTATAGTGGTTCTATTTTTTCCTTTTCTTTTTCAATTCATGACAGAGAATAACGATATTTTCTTTCTTTTAAAATATAGATAACATTAACACACAACATTTTAACACCCAACACATCCATGTACTAATATGCATAAATATTTTGTAACTTGACCACATAACACGCAATAAAAGAAAGTTCACATAATCAATTATTATACATATTAAATAATGCTTGAAATTACTTGAACATTTAATTTCATGCTTCAATTTATAACAATAAAATTTATGAAATAACAGTACAGAAATGGGATAAAATCTATGTGATGAATTAAACGGGATAAAATCTATGTGATGAATTAAACTAATAGCGAAGCAAGAAGTTGTCACCAAAAACTCGAGCAGAATTCTGAAACTTAAATCATGATTCTTTCTCCTCTTTATTTTCTTTCTTCTCTTTATTTTTGTTTTTGTCTCCCTTTTTATTTGATATTTTTCTCACTGTCTTTTCTATCTCAGTATCTGTATTTTTTTTGTTTGATCCAGTGTAGACAGAATATTACATAGAATCTCTTTTTGTGGGGGTTGGAAAAGTTCTTAAGTACAAAGTCAAGTCCTTAATATTACATAGAATCTCTTTTTGTGGGGGTTGGAAAAGTTCTTAAGTACAAAGTCAAGTCCTTAAGTACAAGGACTTTAGATGAAATGGTTGATCCTTAGATAAGGGAGGGGGATTTTAAATTTTAAAAATATATATTTTTTTATTAATAACAATAAATAAAATAAATAACAAATAAATAAATAAATAAATAAATAAAATAATAGAATTATAATAATAATAATAAATATAA
>NC_061121.1:217040858-217070384 GCF_002878395.1 Capsicum annuum
GTTGACCTGGCCCGACCAACTTAACACCCTTATTATTAGCCAGTGTGAGTTAGATAGTTGCTTGTTATGTTAGCTAGCTGGTGGACAATTTATTGACAGCTGAAAGTTAGTTATAGCATTAGCTCTTTTCTTACTCTATAAATAGCTTTGTATAGACACATTGATAATCAATCAATCAGTTATTCAGTTTCTCTTTGTTCTTCCTTTCTCACATCTCTACTTCCAAGAATTGAGCTTTATGCTGAGGCTTCTTCCTCAGCTATGTCTAGCTGATTTTGTCATTGTATCAGAGCCAGGTTGCAAAATCGATAACCTTCTCACTCAATTTGCTTTATCGATGATGAAATTCAGTATAATTTGATATCAACTATTGCTTGGTTCATACTTTTTTCTTTTGATTCATCATGATGTTTTTTCTGTTTGATTAATTACTGAGTTGAACTTTACGTCTCTATATTTGAGTGTCAATTCCCTTTTTTGGTGTTTTTGTCAAAATCAAAATACTCTTGTAATAACGAATTTGGGTGAAGAATCTTTGACTACCATTGGTACTAGTACTGCTGGGATGATATCAGTTTCCCTAGATACATGCATCTCTCCGACAATCCAGGTGCAACGTTAGTTCCTATTCGCTTTAATAGAACGGGGTATAGATCATAGAGAAGGGGACTTCTTAGAGCCTTGTCTATTAAAAACAAGTTAGGGTTCATCAATGGTGAGTGTAAAAGAACAGACCCAGGGACATTACGATATAGGCAGTGGAAAAGATGTGATGATATAGTCACATCATGGATCCTAAATTCACTACCTAAGGAAATTGCAGATAGTGTTGAATATATAATTGATTCTTTTGAGCTGTGGAAAAAGCTAGATGATCGACACAATAAACAAATGGTGTGAAGCTTTATCAAGTACAGAGAGAAATAAATGGATTTTCTCAAGGTAGTTTGGACATAATTGCTTCCTATACGAAAATGAAGAAACCGTGGGAAGAGTTGAACACCTTACATGCTCAGACTTAGTATAAGTGCAATTGTTTGTGGTGATAAAGAACACTTGTTTAAAGAAGAACAGGATAGGATATTGATCTAATTTCTTATGGAGTTGAACGAGGTTTATACAATAGTTAGGGGAACCATTCTTATGATGAATCCATTGCCATCCTTAGCACAAACTTTTTCACTACTAATCCAGGATGAGAGATAAAGAGAGATAAAATCAAGTAATCAATTGTTTATGGAGTCTACCTCTTTGAGTGCAAGTAGCTCAAACAAGATGTCTTTGGAGCCCATTGTTTTACTCGATGGTATAAGTGGCCACAGGAGATGAAAAATTCATTGGTCAAGTTATTCTTCTGGTACTAGCACATCAGGTGGATATGGAAATTTCAGGATAATTATACTCAAAGCACTGGTTATGGTGGGAATATGTAACGACCCTCCCGGTCATTTTTAAAATTTTCTTATATTCCCTATTTTAGCTCTCCCCGTAGTTGGTGTACGTGAATTATGATTCACGAAATGAGTAGTATCAATTCTTGAGGTGTTCAAAAGTGATTTGAGTCATTACTTAGGTTCTTGAGCTTTAATAAAGTTAAGCTTGATCAGGGTCAACTTTTTTCAAGATGACTTCGACTTAGAATTTTGATAATTTTAATAGGTTCGAAATATATTTTTTTAGTCAATTTATAAATTTAATTTATTTCTACAAAGCTCAAAACTAATTTCGAGCATTTTTAAAAGTTTTAGGTAATTTAAATAATTAAGTAGTAGTTTAATGAGTAAAAACCACAATCTTCTTTTATTTTTTACTATCAGATATTATGTGACTTTCAATTAATAGGGTTTAACCTTTTTGGCATAAAGAAAAACGAAAAAAAAAGGGGCAAAACAAAAACTGTTGTAGCGTCGAGGGATGAAGAACAAGCTTCAAGTGATTTTCTGTGTTCGTATTAAATAGTTGTGGGTAGTTTATTAATGAATGATGAATTTTGAGAATTAGGTGGAATGAAATATCATGTAAAACCATGGTAATGATTACAACAATCATTAGAGAATTAGTGGGAAAATTTAATATATTAAAATGTTAGGTAATGATTGTCAATCATTAGCACTAATGTTAAGGTTCATGTTAGGTTTATGTGAATATGAGGGAATCTGAATTTTCGTACATTGCTTACGCTGCTTCCTATTTGAGAATTAGAGAACTTAAAATTTTGATCAGGAAATTTTAGAATAGGAATTTATAAATGAGTGTTATTATATTCATACTTTTATGTAGATTATATATTTGAACAAATTTTGATCATTTGGGAGACTTTACGGAAGGCAAGACCATTGTAAAGTAGCTTGCATTCGGTTTCTTCGATTGAGGTAGGTTACAGTTTAATTGGAGTTTAGACGCAACTTAATTGTGTGTATGCTTCTAAAAGGGATACTTGTGGATTGGCATTCAGACATGCTTGAAATTGTTGATGTTTAGATTGTTGATTCGTGTATAAATATTTATTGAAAATTTACTTGATGGAATTGTCTTATGACTTTAAGTGTACTTGAAAACTTGGTACATTGGGTTGTATGCTGTGAGGTTGTGTAAATTGATATTGATAATACTTATTTATATTTATGTTGGACTGGGTACCACGCTGGTACGTTTATATTTATGTTGGATCGGGTACCACATCGGTATGTTTATATTTATGTTGGATCGGATACCACTCCGGTACGTTTATAATTATGTTGGATCGGGTACCACGTCAGTACGTTTATATGTATGTTGGATTGGGTACGACGCCGGTACGGTACATGAACATAGATTGTTCCCTGCAGGTCATGACTATTTGGGCAAAAATAAGTCCCATAGCATGTGTGTACATATTTGTGTTGATTTTGTGGATGTTTACAATATGGTTGATACTCTTGATGGTTATGTGGTTTGTCTGTGAGCACTATTGACCTGTTATTGTTGTATTGTTGATTCATTGAGAATTTGTTATGTGTTGATGCTTGACTACTTGTTATTTGATTTATGTTGTGTACATGTTATTAAGTTGAGTTGGCCTATGATACCTACTAGTACATAGTGGTTTGTACTGATACTACCCTGTACTCTTCTTTTGTTGAGTACAGAAATTGTTCTAGAGGCTCATACATGATGTCACCTCTAGAGTTTGATAGCAGATCTTGATCCAAGGATGAGCACTCCGTCCCCAGGTTTCCATGGGTCATCTTATTTGTTCTTGTCCATCTTTCGGGCAATGAAACATTCTTTATTTACTTTATTTTGGGATATCTCTTTAGACATGATCTTTGTTAGTAGTTCTTGTACGATGACTTTAGGTTTTGGGAATTTCAGTTAGTAGATTATTTGGTTCCCGCGCTACTGATGATTAATCTCAGATTATTATTGTAAAGATGGTTTTATGAAAATATCCTACTAATATTGACTAAGTGATTGGGTAATGGTTTGATTTAGATGGTTCTTTCACAGAAAGGTTAGTGTGGTTGCCACTCATGGTCATTTGGGTTATGACAGAAAAGCCTCGTATGGTATGTGATTACTGCAAAATACCAGGGCACGTCAAAGAAAATATTATAAACTCCACGGTTATTCACAAGGAAATAATCACAACTCTCACAATAACTACCAAAATTCACAGAGTAGTTAGCAAAACAACACTCAAAATCACAGGTTCAATAAAGGAAAAGGCCTTATAGCTGATATGCATGGAGATGTATCAAATGTTTCATATACCGAGGGAGATGTGCACAACAAGTTATAAGGTGGACACAACATCAACCTATCTAGAGAGCACTATGAACATATTATGAACTTGCTACAACACTTTAAGTTTGGAGCTCATAGAGAAAATGGTAGCAACAAGACTATAGATCATGTGGGAGGAAATGCAAACTTTGTAGGTACCATAGTTTGTACTTTTTCTATTGACTTTAGTAAGCTGTCTTGCAGGTATTTCAAAAATAATCCTGATTCTTAGATCTTAGACTTGGGTGCATCAGATCACATGACGTTCAATAAAAACTCCATGACCAACATCTTTACCCTACCATTTTCTCTTTTAATTGTGTTACCAAATGGTTATAAAGTGAAAGTAAATCAAATTGGTAGTGTAGTACTTGCACCTACTATTGTGTTACACCAAGTGTTGTTTGTGCCTACTTTCAAATATAATTTTGTGTCCATTAATACACTTACCACTTCCATCCTAACAGTATTATCTAATTCACTAAATATTCATGTGTTGTATAGGCCCCTTCAATGAAGAAGCCTCTGGAGATTGATAAAGCTAGGGATGGACTGTACTTCCTATATCCAAAATTCCTGAAGAACAACAGTTGTTCCACTACATAGTATATTGGTTCTTTGAAAAATACCTTCCTTTCTATTACAAATTCTGACTCTAAGCTTGCTTCTGCTAGTTCCTACAGTCATAGAACACAATGTCACTCTCATTTTGCTCTAAATAGTAATCATGATGTGAATAAGTGCTCAAATAAACCTGATGTACAAGATTCTACTTTGAAGAATGAACAACAATTTCCTACTTCTATGACTACTTTTATGCCATTTAGGCCTACTGAATATGATGTGAATATATTATGGCATAACAGACTTGGGCATGCACCTTTGTGAAATTGAGGGATATTCATTCTATACCCGAGACCCTTTCTAACAAACAACATTTCTTATGTAATATTTGTCCAATGGCAAGACAAGAGAAACTATCATTCCCCATAAATCAACCACCACAACTTCCAAAATTTTTCAACTATTACATATTAACTTTTGGGGGGCCTACCACACAATTACAGGTACTTTATCACCCTTGTAAATAACTATAATAGGTGTACATGGACACAGTTACTAGCCTGCAAAAGCAATGCTTTAGAGTTCATCAAAACCTTTGTAACCATGGTTATAAATCAATATAACACTACTGTAAAATACACCAGAATAAATGATGGATTTGAGTTTATAAGCACGGAAACATCAACCTACTTAAAATCCAAAGAAATCATCCATGAAAAAACTTGCCTATACACACTACAACAAAATGGTATGACTGAGAGAAAGTACAAGTGCTTGTTAGAAAGAGCTTGAGCTCTCCTCTTTCAATCTAAATTACCATAAAAGTACTGGGGAGAATGCATTTTGTGTGCTACCTACATCATTAATAGGCTTATCACATCTCATATCAAAGGAAAATATCCATATGAATTATTATATGAAACCAAACCAGTTTACTCTCATATGAGAATCCTATAAAACCTTTGTAACCATGATTATAAATCAATATAACACTACTGTAAAATGCATCAGAATAAACAATGGACTTGATTTTATAAACACAGAAACATCAACCTACCTAAAATCCAAAAAAATCATCTATGAAAAAACTTGCCTATACACACCACAACAAAATGGTGTGATTGAGAGAAAGTACAAGTGTTTGTTAGAAAGAGCTCAAGCTCTCCTCTTTCAATCTAGATTACCACAAAAGTACTGGGGAATGCATTTTGTGTGCTACTTACATCATTAATAGACTTCCCACATCTCATATCAAAGGAAAATGTCCATATGAATTATTATATGGAACCAGATCACTTTACTCTCACATGAGAATCTTTAGTTGTCTTTGTTATCCCGCCTTTCCAAAATATCAAAGGGATAAATTTAAACCTATCACTACACTTCATTTCTTCATAGGAATCCTTTTAGTTCCAAAGGGTACAAAGTCCTTGATCTGGTTACTATGAAAATTCACATTTCTAGAGATGTCATTGTGATACCCCAAAAATTCAAGCCATTGTTAGAATCATGATTTAAGTTCATGAATGATCAAACCTCATGTTTGATAGTTTTATAGAGATTTAAACACATATTAAGGTCACAAATAACTCCTAGCTTATAGATGATTTAAAACAACCCTTAGCGATTAAATTCTTGTGAAGTACATAACTATAGTCAGATTCAAATGAGCATAACTTTTGATATACTACAAATTTTTTATCTCAAGACCCACCACCAGATATATAATTGAATTATCTTTCCAACAATACCAATTTCGCCTTAATCCGATGTCGAGGTGAAAATGGCCAAAATACTGAAGCATTGTCAAAGCTGCCCAGGCTACAACTCATAATGTCTCATTATGGGTCATTACGGGAGAGTCGTAATATGGAAAGTAGATGCTGAAATTGGATTTCTGACCACGACTCAAGTCACGACTCGTGTCCAGACCCGACAAGTCGTGACCTAAGTCATCGAGACTACTTTTGGGCAACTTCCAGACGGGTTTTAAGTTTTTTTTTTTGTTTATTCCACTTTTTAACTCCAAAACTACGTCGTTTAATCTATCTCAAGGTTAAATAAAAAGTTAAAAAAAAACATACAAGTTACTCAAATAAACATGCAATTTTGTCTTTTCCAAAGCAACAAATTGGGGGTTTTCATCTTCAAGTCGAAATCCCCAAAAGTTCAATTTAAGAATAAAAAATAATCAGGTATGTGGGCTTTGAACAACGATACTCTTTCATCCTTGTGCCCAATTTTTTTTATATTGAATTTACGAGATTTAAATTAGGGTTTATACCCAATTTTCATGTTTTTGAAATTATGACATTATCATGTGATTCAAAGTTCAGTTAGCACAAGAATTTACCTTTATTCATGTTTTTACTTACATGATTGTTCTTATGAGATGAATTTTAGTATTTTGACATGAACTCCTATGATTTGATAAAGATGCATGATTCCAGCATGATTTAGTTAGTTTACAAATAAGAACTTCTGAATTTATCATGACTCTTTCAGTTTACAAGAAGTTCAAATTTACTATTTCAGACTACTACAGTATGATTCATATTTCAGTTTTGATCTTATGATCTCATCCATGATATGAAATTCACACAGATATTCATGAGTATGATTTATTAATAGAAGCATGATTGATTTTTAGATTTATAAACCTAAATGCTTATTTTAAGGTAAATTTCACCAGTATAAGCATACAATATATATTTGGAAGTAGTATTTAGCACCGAGATGGAAATGTGAGTTCAGTGCATTCTATTCTCCAAAAACTACGTGTCATCGTAGGTTTAAGGGACTCGCTAGAAAAGTGTCTACCTTGCCTAATATGGGCTAGTTTAATGATCACTCTAATTTTAGTTCAGGTTTTATTATGATGGCAAGGGTACAAAAAACTCTCCTCAATATGGGTCGGACGTTGGACTCCATACTAGCTCACATAATTTATGTCGGTTATGAGAATCTCTCATAGAAAAAGAATTATTTTAGAAACTAAGTGTAAAGACTTATAGTTTTGTTCGGAGATTGTTTTACGAATCATTCCCTATGAGATTTCATCTTTTAGTTTTACCTATGATAAAGGTGAGTCCTTTAACACTTATCCTGCATGATTTGAAAGTATATTGAACTTCAGTTTTACTTATTCCACAGAAAAGACATTTTCAGAAACTAAGTGTAGTAACTCACTCAGCTTATCAGATTATGTTTGTTACTCATGCTTTATGATATCTCAGCTTTCATTTTATTTTAGTCTCTTGGTGAATTTACTTGCACTTAGCATGCAGGATTTAAGATTATGCATTGATTCAGTTTTACTTATTGCATTCACCCTCACTTACTTAGTACATTTCAGAAGTATTGACTACATATATGTTTGTGTGGATACGTTGTTTCATAATGTAGGTACCAGTTGTAGCCCACAATACATAACCAAACAACATACAACTTCAGCCAGCAGGCGATGAGTTCTCTTGATTCGAGGACTCGAGTCAACTCTAGTTCTAGTATTATATTTTTATTCAGTCGTATTTATTAGGGATGGCTGGGGGTCATGTCCCGGCTACTTATAGTCAGTAGTAATAGAGGCTTCATAGACAGTCAGTCAAAGTTGATGTATTTAGTTTCAGCTTCCTTTATATAACCAATGTTGTAAGTTTTTGAATAATTTTGTATTGAACAAGATCAGATAATGACATCGCTTCCACTTATTGCTTCTGATTTTATGTATTTATTTAATTGCTCACGAATAACGCCAGTATCATGGGTTAGCTTAGGATCACTTGTGATTCTAAGCACCGTGTAACGTCCAGGGTAGTCTCAGGGCAAATATTTTCCCTTTTGTTCATGTTCCTGATATTTCTTCCTTTCCATGTTTTTCACCAGTTGTCTAGTGTGGATGTTAATGATATTGAAACTAGGATCAAGCAATGCCAAGTACTAATAATAATATAATAAGTGAGAGTACTATACTAGTTGATACATCATCTAATGTGCATGCTGATTTATCGAATCCACCTTGCATTCCCATAACCTGCAATCCACATGATCCACCACCTCAAATTTACTTACTCATAACTGAACTAGTACCACTATCACAAAGGTCATCCAAAATACACAAACTTTCTGTATATCTTCATGACTATGTTATTCCCAAGAATATAAAGATATCATCAGATCCTTCACCCAACAACCTCAATGTCATATTCTCCAATCACGCCCATATTTTACCTGATATCTTAGCACCCGAGAGTCAGTTGCTTGTCAGAAACATCAACAATGATAGTGAACTTTTTTCTTTTGAAGTGGCAACTACAAATCCTGTATGGCAATTGGCCATGACACAAGAAATTGAGGCACTCCATGCAAATCATATTTCGAATTTAATACCCTTAACTCCTAACAAAAGAGCTATAGGATGTAAATGGGTGTAAAAGGTAAAGCATAAAGCTAATGAAAGTATTGAGAGGTTCAAGGCAAGATTGGTGGTTAAGGGATATACTCGTATTGATTACACAGAAAAATTTTCACCTGTTGTCAAGATGAAAACTGTAAGGGCCCTGTTAGCTACAGCTGTGAAGAAAGGTTAGACTATTTTTCAGCTTGATGTTAACAATGCATTTCTTCATGGTGACTTGCATGAAGAAGTATACATGGAGATGCCACTAGATCTAGTAGTAAATGATACAAGGATGACTTATAAGCTAAAAAAAATCCCTTTATGGATTGAAATAGGCTAGCAAACAGTGGTATGATAAACTCACGAAGGCTTTACATTCCAAAGAATACACTCACTCTATGAATGATTACTCACTTTTCCACAAGAAGACTACAGACTCAACTATTTTTGTTGCTGTTTATGTGGATGACATTATTGTAATTAGGACTCACACATCTGAAATTCAGAAGCTTAAGAGGTTTCTACATGAAAAGTTTAAAATCAAGGACTTGGGTATAGTGCACCATCTTTTTGGGATGTAAGTGCTTTTCAAGGAAGATGGACTTATCATCTCTTAGAGAAAGTTTTTACTGGACATTCTTAAAGACTATAACATTTCATATCTCAGCAATTGTACTTCCCCACTTGATGCTGATGACAAGCTGCATGGAAAAGTTGGGGCACCTATATCAGATCCTACTTATTATAGGAAAATCATTGGTAAATTGAACTTTCTCACTAACACAAGATTGGATATATCCTTCAGTGTTCAGCACCTAAGACAGTTCATATAGGATCCCATGGAACCTCACTTGAAAGCAGCTTTCCATATTCTGAGGTGCCTAAAAAATGATCCTACTTTAGGAATTTTCATGTCACAAGATCGCAACTACAATGTCAAAGCTTATTGTGACTCTAACTGGGCTGCTTGCCCTGACTCTAAGAAGTCGGTAAGTGGATACATTGTATTGCTAGGACATAGTCCTATTATCTAGAAGTCCAAAAAATAAGAAATCATCTCCTTGTCCTCAGCAGAAGCTGAATATAGAGCATTAAAAAAAGTGATAGGAGAATTAGTTTGGCTAAGCAGGTTAATAAGTGAATCATCAGTTCGCTTGCCAACACTAATTGAGGTATATTGTGATAGTCATTCAGCCCTTCACGTTGCAAAAAACCTAGTTTTTTTTCATGAAAGGACCAAGCATATAGAGGTTGGTTAACATTTTGTGAGGAGACTACTGCAATCAGGACTTATTTCTCTTCGTCATATCTCCTCAGATTCTCAACTGGCAGATGTTCTAACCAAATCATCCACTGAGATCAAACACTTTGCTACTTTACACAAGTTGTATGTGTTCTCCCCACCTCCAACTTGAGAAGGTGTTCAGATTAATTATTATTGAAGCGGCTCTAGTTCTAGTTAATTAATTGCACAGATAGTATTAGCCAGTGTGAGTTAGTTGCTTGTTATGTTAGCTAGCTGGTGGACAACTCATTGACAGTTGGAAGTTAGTTATAACATTAGCTCTTTTCGTTCTATATAAATAGCCTTGTATAGACACATTGATAATCAGTCAAGCAGTTATTAAGTTTAGTTTCTCTCTGTTTTCTTTCTCACAACTGTGCTTCCATGGATTGAGCTTCATGCTGATGCTTCTTCCATAGCTATGTCTAGCTGATTTTGACATTAATATTGAGTAGATTCATTAAAAACTTATGTAAATTTGTCGAAAGTTTCACTAAATTTCTCAAGAATGTTTCTACAATCTGTATAATCGAATGCACAATGATATCGTGATCAAATTTGGTTGGCATACAATGTCATGTTAGGTAACAAAGATGAATATGCCGACCTATCTATCTATCTATCTATCTATCTAGTAGATACATAGAGAAGGTGATGTGACACCTTTCTATAGCCTCCACTCCTATTTATCTTCTTTCTTCTGTTTTTGAATTTTTTTCCTTCATTCATTCATTAATCAAACAATTTGTTTAATAATTAAAATCTATTACATTTATTACATCTAATTATATCCTATAGTTACAAAAAGTTTCATCTATTTGCATTCATTACTTAAATAACATGTCTCTGCAACTCTCTTCTAGCTATATCCCATGGTTTAATCAGTAAAATGCGAAGGATAATCGAGGAAATAAAATTAAAGGTGAAAAAGTTTAGTATGAAAGAATTCATTTTTCAAAAACACTTCATTTTCAAAAACAGTAATAAATTTTCTTATTTATTTTGTGTGTGTAACATTTTCAGTTAGGAAAAAGTTAACTTTTTTATTTATTTAGTGTATCATAAACTTGGGCGTTTAAGAGAATCATGCTAAGAAACTCGGTAAAACGAAATTATAACTTCTAGACAATGGGTGCTCTCCCATTTAGAAGATGGCACATTTCAAAATGCCATGATTGTTTATTAAAAATTAGGAATATTTTCCCAAATGGGGCTTATAGATTGAACAGTTATTGATTATAATTTCAACAATTTTTTTATGAGAATTTTGCATGGCATTTTGAAAGAGTACTCCTTTCCATTCAGATGAAGTGATGGGGTGTTGAAATGGTAAAAAGTAAGGCAAAATAATCTTCTGGTAATATGTGGATTTTGTAAGTTAGACACTTCTATTTATATGTTTGTCATTTAAACCCTTCAACCATTCAAAAGGCAACATTTTGCACCATTTGACCGTTGACCTTGCCTATGTGGTAAGGTCATGCTGACTAGGACAAGGAGAGTGTACCCACTCGCCTGGGATGCGAGTGGGGGTCATTTTTTGACAATTTAACATTAAAATAATTAAAAATATATATATAAAAATTTTTAAAAAAAATTAAAAAGGATCTTTTTTTTTTCTCCATCTTTTTAAATTTAAAAATATTTTTAAAAATTTTAAAATAATTTAAAAATATTTTTAAAATTTTTAAAAATTAAAAATATTTTTATAATTTAAAAAAAAAAGATCTTTTTTTTCCTCCATCTTTTTTAATTTAAAAATATTTTTAAATTTTTTTTAAAAAATGAAAAATATTTTTATAATTTTAAAAAAAATTAAAAAAAGATCCTTTTTTCCCTCCATCTTTTTTAATTTATAAATATTTTTAAAATAATTTAAAAATAATTTAAAAATATTTTTAAAAATCAAAAAATTATTTTAAAAATATTTTTAAACATCAAAAAATTATTTTAAAATATTTTAAATTTTTTTAAAAAATATATATTTTCCCTCCCTACCCCACCCCAGCCCGTCCCCACCCCCACACCCCACCCAGCCCGTCCCCACACCCTACCCATCCCGTCCCCACCCCCACACCCCACCCAGCCCATCCCCACCCCCCACCTTCTACCCCCAACCCCTTCTTTTTTTCCTCCATCATTTTTAATTTAAAAATATTTTTAAAAAAATTAAAATATTTTTCAAAATATAAAAATAATAAATTTGAAAAAAATTTCCCACCCCCCCCCCCCCCCCCCCCCCTCCCGCCCCTCCCCACCGCACCCCACCCACAGCCCCCATGATCCTCCCATCCCCACCCCACCCCAGCCCCTTCCAGCCCCCGCACCCCACCCAAATACACTTCCATCCCCCTCCCTCTCACACACACGTTCACTTTTTTTTTTAATTTTAATTTTCCCTCTCAATTCAATTCCTTTCATTTTTTAATTAAAATTTAAATTTGAAATCTTTTTATTTTTTGGGGATTAAAATTTAAATTTAAATTGAAAGTGAGTGATAGTGAATATTGAAAAAAATAGTGAATTTCGCTTAAAAAAATTAAACTTTGTGAATTTGTTAAAAATATTCAAATTTAAAAATAAAAAATTTAATATGTTTGTATGTATGAATTTATAGTTAAAAATTTAAATTAGTTGGAGAAGAATTTTAATTATTTGGAATGGATTTGATGTTTAATTTGTGAGCAAAAATAAAAACATGTTTATTCAAATTTTTTACAATTTATAAATTTTTCTTATTTAATTAAATTAATTTTAATATTTAATTTGTTATGTAGCATTTTAAAAATGACTTGAAATTTAATGTAATATTTTTATTATTATTATTATTTTTATTTTTATTTTCTAAAATGACGTGGCAGATGATGTGGCAGACGTGTCAGACGTGGCAGCTGACATGACAGCTGATGTGGAGGAGAGTGTGTTACACTCACCAAAAAAGGGTTTAAAATATTGTTTTTTAGTGAGTTCAGGGGTCCAAATGACAAACATGTAAATAGAAGTGTCCAACTTACAAAACCAACACAGTATAGGGATCCAGAAGGTCATTTTGCCAAAAAGTAATTAGAAAAAAGTATTATTCTCTTTAATGGTATGTCAATTTGTAGGGAATTTGGTCAATTTTACTTTAAAATAAATAATTTTTAAAAGAGAAAATACATATTTTTCCTTCTAAAATTGCAACGAAAACTTACTTTAACCATTAAACTTAAGTTGTAATTATTTACCCCCTTATGAACTTTAAAGTGTATTATTTTGCTCCCTTAACTGCTGACGTGACAAAAAAATTAAAAAAAAATTAAAGCGCATTAAAATAATAAAAAAGTGTAAAAAATTAATTAGTAGGACCCACCATAGAATTTTTAACCCTTTCTCCCCTTCTTCCTCACACCCCACCACCCCTTTTATTTTAAAGCTATAACAATTTAATTTGAATCTTGCTACATACTATTTTCACCTTAATTTATTTTTTCCAAATGGTTGCATCCAATTACCAAAAAAAATCATCATCATAATCAATTCATTATAACACTGATCTTGGATATCATAATCAATTTTTTCAAATGACTACTTTTTGCCTTAAGATTTCTTGACAGAGGCCTCAAGTAACACCATTTCAGTGCCACTTCAACCATAACAAACATCTTGCTTTAATTTTCAATAATTCTTCTCATTCTTCTTCATTTTATTTGTGGAACGGAGGTCAATTGATCATGGGAAGAAGAAAAAGAAAGAGGAATGGGGTTTGTGGAGCGGAGGTTAGTTGTTCATAGGAGGAGGAAAAAGAAGGAAGAGGAACGGGCAGGGTGGGTAGGTTGGGGGTGAGGGGGGCTGTTTGAAGAAGAAGAAGAAGAAGGAGGAGAAATCGTGGGGTGGGGGGCTGAAGAAGGAGGGGGATATATATATATATATATAGTATGTGTGTGGAATTACGTTGTTTTTTTAAAATTATAATTTTTTATGTGGCACTGATTTGATAATGACATGGCATTGACGTGGCTCAAATTGGGGCATGTGTACTTCACTCTTTGCAGTGAGAGTGGTATAATTTTCTTAGGGGTATCACTTTAATGTTATTAAGAGAGTATATAATTGTCTGATTAGTTTAGGATCTAAAATAAATTTTGATCATAAGTTCACGGTTGATTTGATGTATTTTCTCTTTCTAAAACAATGACTATGATAAAAATCCATACTTACCAACTTTTTACGTCTGTCCTCGTTGTGCTTAATTTGCTTTTACTTATACTACATGAAGATATTAACTAGTTTCTTTATAGGCATTGATGTTGATGGGTACAGATTTATTTTTTACATATTTTCTTTCTCTGTTTTTTTATCACAGTTTCCTTCTTGATTTTTCAAATAGGAAAAACTTTCAAAGCTAGTTTTAAAATCCCACTTAAATATGCACAAAGTATATTAGAGAAATGTATTTTATTATTTTTCAAAAATAAATTATGTTCCAGATTTTCTTCGAAGGCTTTTTTGAGTTCCAACTATATTTGAAGAATAGATTATTTCAATTTATTATTAATTTTTATCACTGCATAAAGCAGGGCCAAATTTGCTAGTATATAAATAGAGGTGAAATGTGTCAGTGACAAAAGAACTAATCCTTGTAGAAGGAGAACGAGAAAATTTAGTGATTACTTTGAACAAAGTTTTCATTTAGTGATTACCTTCAAGATTTATCCACAATCTCACATTCTGATTTAGATTAATCCTTCGTCCTATAATATCAGTTGTACCACAGTAGTAATTCCACACCTTTTCAGTTGATGTTGGATAATTTCTCTTTCAAGATTGTTGCAACATCCACATCATTCATCAATGTCTGAATTCCATCTGTGCATCATTGCAGCAACTGGAATGAATGCATGTCATATTCTTCAGGTTAAAAAGAAAAATTTAAAAGGAAACCCCTTGATCCAAATAGCCTTTAAATCTTCTTCTCAACAGTTCTTTGCGTTAATAAATCCCAAACACTATTGGTCCGCCAAGGTTTATTCATCATATTTTCATGGCATAAAAGTCTCATATTATATCTGACATGATTTACTACATTCTTCGTACTCTCGTAGTTCCGACCCTCTTCCCTCATAAATTCTACAATGTCTTTTAAAGGGTGACATTTTTGAATGTCAGATTGTTGTTTAAATAATGGACCAGTATTGGTCCAATTATCAAACCAGATTGTAGAGGTTTCATTTTTAGGTTCCCACCACAAATATTGTTCAACCATGTCCCTGATGTTCAACATAGCCTTTCACACTTGAGATCCCCCTATCTATTATACTAGTGTAGATAATTGTTTCTTGCAATACTTATTCCAAAGAAACTCAGTCCACAAGTTACTTTGAGTCCTAAACCTCCACCACAACTTAACATTCAAAGCTTGAGACATATTATTAAGAGATTTGAATAGGGGTGTGCATCGATCGGTTTGGTTCGATTTTATTTGTTATTGATTCGATTTATCGATTTTCGATTTTTAAATATGCAAAACCAATGACCAACCAATAAGATATTTTTTATCGATTTTCAATTTACCGATTTTTGATCCTTAACGGTTCGATTTTCGATTTAACCAATAAAAAAATACTTACAAAATAGAAATAGTAACAACCTACTTAGAAAAACAAAATCTTAGTTGCCACCAAATCCTACATAATGAGTTTTAGTTTACAAAAATCTTCAAACTTGAATTGAATGTTAGTTGAAAAAAAATCGAATCCTAGTCCTTCAAGCTTTTGAAAATATCCAGTTCTTGCCAAAACTCGGACACCTACAACATATCACATAACACCTTACAATCCAGTCATAACCTGAAGCTGAAAGTGAAGCTGATGCTGGCAGAGGCAAATACATAAATCTAGAGATCGGAAAGAACAAGGAAACAAATAAAGAAGCTTGGGGGTCGAACAAAAATCATGAAGACGAAACAAAACAAAAATCAAAAGCTAAATGTGGAAGCACTGTTTCACATTATCTAGAATTACAATTGGGAAATACTGAATGAAGTAACTTTACTGAATGTTACATAAATAGATAGTTCTACTAAGTTATGTGATTATTCACATAACTACCTTTAGGACAATTTTCCTTAATAACTTCACTCTTTCGAAATGATTTATGTAGCCAATGGGATAATAAACATTATCTTACAAACCACATATTGTACCAAATTTAACAAAATAAAAAATGTGAAGAAAAAACCAAACTCTCGTGTTTCTCCAATATTATCTGATTAAATTGAAAACCAACAGTATATCCCAAAGCAACTAGAAAATAGTAGGCAGTTTAGACAGGTTTGAATGAGATAGTCAAATCAGTCCAAAGAGATATTCTTGTTGAAGAAACACGAACCCTAAGAACACACTTTGAGATGAGGATTGGATATAAAACTACAAATTATAAAAGCCTGCCTGTAGAACATTTTGACACAATATAGACATCAATCAACAAGCTAATTTCTTCGAGAAGAAAGTTTTTAAATTGATTAAAAAGCAAAGAAAACAGTAAAACACTACCACAATCCTGTAAATAAGGATTTTCTAAACCAAAATCTTCCGGTTTCCATCAAACATCAGATCACTGAACACTTGTCAAACTTAGAACTGAATAAATAATTCAAATGACCAGGAAATTCCCATAACGACCACTAATGACAAGTATAGTTATTAAACCAGAAAAAGCAGTGAGATAGTGCTTTCAATGACATAATCTGGATACCTGAATACAAAACAAAAAGAAAGCGTCCCCTACGTAAAGATCTTATTCCGGTAGAGTAACTGATGTAGTCTAGCATACAAACCAAGAGAAAGTCTGCCCATCAATGACGGGTAATAAAATGTATTCCGAGAAAGTTAAAATTCCAACTGTATATTCTGATGTTCTGAACTATGAGATGATTAAATTGGCTGAAAATAGAAGATCTGATAAGTAAAAGCCAAGGCATGTTTAATAATAAGAAGTCACTAAATTCTCCGAACCTACTCTTTAGATTTGATAAATCACCATTATCTATATATATTATTTTTTTATAACTCATACAAAAAAAAACTCCTACCAACCCACTCGGTGTTTAATAACATCATTGTTCCTACTTGTGCACACCTCAACTAACTCACTCGGTACTTTCTACCTCCTACCAACACTGGTGGTACCCATGTCATTATCACAACACAACTGCCCAGCAGAAGAAACCACAAGTTGCTCTACTCTATCCATTCCACATTAACAATTCCGCGGAACCAATCCATTTCTAATGAAAACACTGGGCTTCTGACTTCTGTACAGCCCTCTTGCAGGCGCAAAAAGCAATTATAGCAGCCAGCATGGAACCAGGGACTCCCTTGCTTCAAGAATGTTTTCTCGTTTTAACATATGGGCTATTTTTCCCCACTCGATAATAAGATCGACTAATTTTAAGAAAATGTTTATATAGTTTAAAAACCAAATATGCTACAGATGGCTTAAAACATGACTAATTTTAAACAAACATAACCTGGGCATACGTTAGGCACAAGCCCTGCAGGCTGCAGTCATAACCTGGTCATGTATGCCCTTCCTACTTGTAGATTTTTGCAGAGTTCAAGACTCCTGGATGCTTATTATCATATGCAAGCTACTCCTGGATGTTTATCAAGAATCATATTCCATCCGAAAACAAAACCCCACAAAACAAGAACACTATCCACACAACATAAAAGTCAAAAAGTGTAGAAAAAGATTCCATACTGTTTGTTGAACACCGTTGATGTAAATAGCCTCAGAATAAGTAGATTGGCCTGGACAAAGAGCACTAGTAGTAACATCAACAAGCACAGAAACAGTCATCTCTTCAGCAATCCAATTAACACAAAATGGCAACAAGCCAACAACAAATGCAACAAAGGCTTCAACTTTCTCATACTCTCAATCCCCATCTCAACAATTCAAGAAACAAGAACTGAACAACACATTAAATTATAAAAGGTTAACTAATTTCTGTTTATTATATAAATACAAGATTTTTATAAATTATTTAGAAGATTTAGACAAAAGGGTAGCTACAGATTTGATCTTTAAAGATGTTGGGATGACACATGACTCAAATCATGTTGTGATCAAGATCGACTTTTTTAAACAAATTATAGCTAGGATGGGTGGCATACCAGATGCCCAGATTCAAGTGCAAAAAAGAAGAACCTCAACTCCACATCAATCATCAAGAATGCTAGTATTAACCAATTCTACAGAGAATTTATATTAATGAGTCACAAAACTGTTAACGACTGTTTACAATAATAACACAAAACTAATACAATTAGAATATTCTTACCTTGTTCAAGCTTTTCGAGGACATCTATATCTTCCTCAAGTTGTGATGCACTCCGAATCCAATCTTGAAGGTACACTAGAGTTTGCACCAATTTAGGAGTTAATGAACTCCTAAATGAATCCAAGATACGTCCACCGGTACTAAACGCACACTCGAATGCCACTCTTGAAATGGGAATAGCTAACACATCCCGAGCCATCTCAGTAAGAATGGGAAATCTGGGTGAATGTATTTTCCACCAAGACAAGACGTTGAAGTTCTTGGTTTCACTTTCATTTGCTTCATCAAG
Organism: Capsicum annuum; assembly: GCF_002878395.1. Classification (NCBI taxonomy): domain Eukaryota; kingdom Viridiplantae; phylum Streptophyta; class Magnoliopsida; order Solanales; family Solanaceae; genus Capsicum; species Capsicum annuum. The sequence goes on from NC_061121.1 coordinate 217,059,487, forward strand.
ATACTTTTGCAATTCTGTTTTAACTGTTGTTGTATTTCCAGCTTTATGTTTCATAAGATCATCCATGAATGACCCTAAAGACCCTCTCGATTGAACATCACTACCTGAACTCTAAGGCAGTGAACTAGAATTTTCTTTTTCAAATAAAGAGCTAGATGAAGATGAAGAATGTTGACTATCTTTATCTTTTGAAAAAGACTTTACATACTCACCATACATCAAATTCATGTAGTCTTTCACCCCGCTTTCTAAAATTAGTCCTTCTTCTTTCCCAAACATCATCTGAAGAGCAAAACCAACCGAAACAAACTTGTGCCGAGGATCCAGAACACAAGAAATAAAAATTATCTTATTCATTTTCTTTGGACTACCCCAATACTTATCAAAATTTTCTTTCATATTCGACGCAATTTTACCCAAAAGATCATCACCATCATCGTCACTCGATATCAACTGCTTCAAATAACAAGAAACCTGACAAATTTTAAGAAAGTGTAAATTTGATGTGACATAGAGTGATCCAGATACTTCTTTGGTTAGATCATAAAAAATTTGAAGAAAATTGGTAATTTTCTTTACATGATCCCAGTCATCACTCGAAAGTGCACCGGCAACAGTCCCCTCTTCATCCTCAATAAACTGAAGGTAATGTGATAAGCCAATATCACGATCAACATAACTCAAAAACCCATTTTCACACTCAATCGCCCTATTCAACATCAAGTATATGGAGTTCCACCTCGTAGAAACATCCAAACATAACAATTTTTTATTATTGATATCAACATCTTCACAACATTCTTTGAACCTCTTACACCTTGCAGGGGACTGCCTTATGTATTTCACTGCTTTTCTAACCCTTTCAATGGACACACTAGTCACTTTCAAACCATCTTGGACAATAAGATTAATTATGTGAGCCATACACCTTACATGAAGGTGTTCTCCGTTCATGAAATTGGTTCCCCGTTTAGTGAATGCCTTAGCTAACTCTTTCACAGTCACATCGTTTGAACAGCATTATCGACTGTGATGGTAAAAATTTTATCTATGCCCCAATCACATAAACACTTACTAATCTCATTAGCCATGTCTTCACCTTTGTGTCTAGTAATTGGACAAAAGTTAATTATCCTCTTGTGCATAATCCATTTACTGTCAATCCAATGTGCAGTGATGCACATATAATTAATTCTGCAAAAAGGTCCAAGTATCAGTGGTAAGACAGATTCTTTGTTAGGCTTCTCTAAAAGACCTTTTCAACTTTTGTTTCTCTTCATCAAACAATTTAAAACAGTCACGTGTCACAGTGGTACGAGAAGGAATCTTACAATGAGGTTGTGCAACTTTCATAAGGTTTCTAAAACCTTCCTTCTCAGCAAACTTGAAGGGGAGTTCATCTACAGTCACAATGCGACATAAAGCTCTCCTACATTGTTCTTGCTCAAATTTCCACGAAACAACAACCACATCACCTGCAACAACCCCTCAATAGATTGAAAGCCTATTTTGGTTTGATTTTTGTCAACAGTTTGATCTCGAGGCATCTTTGAACATATTAACAAATGAGTAAGCATTGCCGTCGTACAATTTTTACTTGAATCAGCAAAATAATCTTGACCACAATACTTACACTTTGATTTCTTATTTCTTTCTTCATCAACAAATGATCCAAAATGATTCCATGCACGAGATCTTTTTTCTTCTTTCTTTCTTTACCTTAGTCTGGACAGAATGTGTTTGACGCGCAATATTTGAATTAATGCTCTCATCGGCTAGAATCACTGCCTCATCAGTTGTAGGATTTTCAGCCATGAGTATGTCACTGTAAAATAGAATTTAGACAATAATCAGACAACAAATCATGAAATACTTTCAAAGTAAACAAAATTAAGAAATTCTTAAAGGGAAACTTGAACAATATTGAAATTGATATTGAAATTTAACTCCAATTGTCAATTAAGATGTTTGATTCGGGTTGCAGAAGTCACTAACCGTTGATAAAACCCTCACCGTCCGTGACCTCGCCGCTGCCGCTGCCGCTGCCGGAGTGCCGGTTGCTCGATATCGTCGTTTCGTCTCTCCCGTTGTTGGTTTAGCCCTTAGAGTTCATTGTGTGTGACGGTGTGACCGTCGGTATGTTAAATGTATGACTGCTTTTATGAATTATGAATATTTTTCTCACTAAGAAAAATTGAAAATAACTAATAAGTATTCTATATAATAAATAATATAAATATTTATATATAATAATATAAATAAGGGTAAAATAGTAATTTTAGTATATTCGTATTGGGTTATCGGTTAAATCGATAACCCAATAGGCTAAAACCAATACCGAACTGATAACTCAATAAAAATTTTTATAAAACCAATAACTCAATAGCATTTTTATTGGTTCGATTTATCGATCGATTCGATTTTTGTACAGCCCTAAATTTGAAGCCTAAGCCCCCTTCCTATTTGGGTAAACAAACCTTTATCCCAAGCAGCTCAACGTTTGCCCTTTCCTGCCTCTTTGTTATTCCAAAAGAAAAAAAAAATTAGTAAAAATCCTCTGAAGGTCTTTGTTGCGCTCAAGCGCACACACAAGTGTACGTGGTCTCATCAAGTAATACAATGATCTTATGAAAAGCAGAACATGATCCCTCAGAGACTTGTGTTGACAACTATCCAATTCTAATTCACTATTGAGATTAATCAAGTGCAAACGTAACCACAAAGCTGAGAGTTATAAACTGAAGTAAAGTAAACAATGCGGTAAAGTAAAGTACTTGGACAATCAATGGAGAGAAACTCAGGGTTAAGGCTGAACGGACAATCATACTATGCCATTAAACTTCATTGGTTATGTTACTTATCTTGGTTATTGATTCACGGAGTTGATATTATGATTATGATCTTCTCAGCCTCTAATTACCTATCTAACTTAGACCCACAATTACATCATTGAGCCGGGATGTGAGAACTAAGTTAAATGCATTTATATTTTATCTCGTAATGAGCCAAATCCTAAGTGCAAATCATAACATCATTCCGTAGAAGATTATAATCCGACTCTATTTACCCCACGTTCTATCCTCTTGTTCCTCCTTCCGGGCTCACAAGATGACAATGGATGTATTATAAGGGTATCCATAAAATAGTGATAACAAAGATAAATAAAAAATTAAATATGATAAATAATCAAAATCAAATCAATTCATAGCAATAGTAATCATGTTTTTGACCTTAAAGAAAGGAGGCTTTTAGCAGCTCATGGACATAACCGTAATCACGATAGATGAATGCATGATAAAATCTATAAACAAACTAAGGTAAAGGAAGAAAAACTCTATTTGAAGTGTTCTCCAGCCTCCCTCAAAGTTTCAAGATCGTCCAAGATTTTTTGCATTGTGTTTAAGTGTCCTATTTATAGGAGGTTAAATCTATCCATTTTGAGCTAAGGTCCGCGTCGTGCCCTCTATCGCGGTACCTAGGATATGCGACACGCCCTAATCGCGGAGACACATTGTTTTTGATCCCTTAGGAAGCTCCCAAGGTATGGCACGTTCCCCATAGCGGTGTCTAAGCTCCGTGACGTGCCATGGACTTCAAAGTGTCTGTTTTACGTCAAATCTTGTCCCGTGCTTTTGTCCATCCATTCCAAGCCTTTTGACGTTGTTTCCAATTGATTTCCAGTTGATAGAGGCATTGACACAACTCAGCATCCAATTCCTATGTATCTATTCTAGAGTCCAAAATAAGTTCATTTCTTTATACTATAGTTAGTTTCACAATATGCGGATCTTGTTAAATAGCAAAGGTTTTGCTATACTAATCAAATACTGCAACCATCGTCTACTCATGTTGTACGAGTCCACAATGACTTGATGAGATGATATGAAATTGGAAACTGACTTATTCTTGATAAGATTTAAGTACTAAAGAATATGGATCTAAGCTTATGAAATTTTGATCAATGAATGTTATGAATTCTTTTTACGGAAAAGGACTAAATATGTCCTTAAACTATATGAGAATTTGAGCAGATATGTCTGTTGCTAATACTTGAGCACAAATATGTCCTTAGCGTCCAATACTTGGCCCAAATTTGCTCTTGTATTAACGAAACTCACCAACGAACATGAAAATGAAAATCCATTATCTGTAATATAATACACCAAACAATTTATTGAGTACACCAAATACGATATAGAGTGGTAAATAAACCAACTCTAGCAAACACTATATATAGTTACGTTGATGAAGTTTGAAATTTCTCCCAACAAAAATGACCTGGAAGCAGCATCCATTTCTATTTTCTCCCTCTTTTTTATTTCTGCAACTGTCTCAATACATTCAACGATCATAAGGGGTGGCAATCAAAACAAGATCATCCTTTCTTGTTGCAGAAATTCCAGGTGACTCCGTCATGTCCAAATTTTCGTGACTTTGTCCATTAGGGAGTTTCCAATCGAAGTGATAAAGTAATTGAGCTAATGGTTGTCCAACATTGGCTAAACCAAAAAGCATTCCAGGACAAATCCTTCTTCCCGCACCAAATGGAATAAATTGATGATGGCTTCCAAGAAAGTCAACAGAACTATTCTCGAATCTCTCTGGGGAAAAGCTTTCGGGGTCATCCCAACTTTCAGGATCTCGTCCAATTGCCCATGCATTAACTATGACTCGAGTTTTGAAAGGTATATTGTACCCGTCAATCTTTGTATCCTCCATACATTCTCTAGGGACTAATAGAGGAATTGGAGGGTGCATCCTTAGAGTTTCTTTGATTACTAACTTCAAGTACTTCAACTCATCAAGATCAATTTGTTGAAAACCTTTCTTTTCCTTCAAGACTTGTCTCACTTCAGCTTGTGCCTTTGCTAGAACACTTGGTTTCTTCATCATTTCAGCTAATGCCCAAATTATAGTTGTCGATGACGTTTCAGATCCCGCGGAGAACATGTCCTACATGATGAAGAAAATTGAAGAAAAAATTACTTAAAATCACAACCTTATATTATTACATAATATTCCAAATCTCAAAACTAACTAAAAAAATCCTATTTTTACAATTTTTCTCTCTATAATTCATATACATAATTCTATTTTTTCATTTTTTTCCCTTATAAAGCGCCTACAATAAGGAGACACATTCAAGAGGTTATCAAGTTTGAATACAAAACTAAAAAAACGACGACTTTTGCCTCTACTCCCAAAAAATTGACACTTTTTCATTTCTCAAATTCACTTGAAAACTCCTTCAATCTTCACTTTCATTCTTTACATCCTATACTTTATGCGGTCATGAATTGCATATCATTAATACGTTAGATCCCCTATGTTCCTTTGGCAATAGTTGGGACTTAATAGTCGTAATACTCCAACTCCACAACAGTATCCTAATGTATTCATATGGCTTTGCTTAATTTGCTTAGATAATTCCATCGTGCCAAACACCATCATCACTTGTTCGACATTATAAAAAGCTTTTGCTATTTGGCATATTTAATTCAATCATAATCATAATTATTTTATATATGGGCTTCAACTGGCTTACTAGCGGCGGTATTATGTAGCTAAAAGAAAAAAAAGAAAGAAAAAAAAGGTATGTATATGTATTGAATTTGATATTGCCGAAAGTTTTTATGTCACACCATATACATATGTATAAAATTTGTTGTTACTTCATGTATATACATAACATTATTATGTAGATGAGTCCATATACCTAAATTTATTGTGTATATGTGATGAAACAAACACTGATGAGTTATTTATTTTAGAACATATACACTATAAAGTTATGTATATGTTATGCATTAACAGTTATATACATAACACAGTTATGTATATCAACCCATATACATAATTTTGTTATGTATATGTGTTGAAACAAACACTTTTGGACTGTTGTATTTTCAGAACATATACATTATAGAGTTATGTATATGTTATGCGTTAACAATGTTATATATGTCTCTGTTAGACAAACTGATGTGTATTTAATTCAGTCTAGACCAAACCCATCGACAACTCCCTAAACTTGGCATCATCTTTCACTTTGACACCTCAAATGGACATTATTCACTTTTGATAGCTCAAGTAGTCATAAAGTGTGTCACTTTGGCACCTTTCAACATCAGCACTGGTGCGTGTGTCTCACTCGTTGCCAATTTGTGCCAACTCATTTAAATCGCCACATCATTATTTATATATATAATTAATTTTTTTTTATAAAAATGATCAAAACACATGGCAATTAATGACATAATTATCCAACTCATTAATATATATATACACAATTAAATTAAAGGAACCAATTAATTGCTGACACGTGACATTTTTCAAAATAATTATAAAATTATTTAATTTTATTTGACAAACAATCCCCACCCCACCACCCCCCAAAATCCAAAGTCACCTTCTCCACCGCTACTCATCCCCCGACAATCCCCACCCCAAGTCATCTTCTCTATTCGGTAGCCCCCCTCCCGTTATCTTTTCCATTTGCCATTCCTCAGCCCCACCCCCAAAACCCAAATTCATCTTCTCCATATCTCCCCCCAACCCCCATCCAAGTCATCTCATCTTCTCCATTTGCCCCTACCCACCCCCTCTTCTTAACTTAATTTCTCCATTTCTCAGTAATAATTTAGAAATCAAATCAAACAATCAGTATTACTAAACTTAGGACTAATTAAGTGTTCAATGTGAATATAGCTAGTCTTACACTTCTGTACGTTGAAGAACTCATAACAATGCTAAGAGCATTTGCATATTTGTCAACCACTAATTCATGGAGAAGAAACTGCTAGTGGGAATTGAAGTGGGAATTGAAGGTGTAAATGTGGAGGTGACGAATTTGTGGACTTGTTGTTGTGGAGAAGGAGTATTTGTTAATTGTCATTGGGTTGCTGTTAGTGTGTTAGTGTATTTTGTTGATTCTTGAAAAATTCAACCTCCATTAATGGAGATTAAGCTAAAGAAAAGTTGTGTGGAGAAGACAATGTGAGGGACTTTTTTGTAATTATTTGATCAATAAAACACGTGTCATAAATTTATTGGATCAATTATTGCTGATTTGGCAATAAAGATTTTCAATACTGTTTAAAAAAATTAAAGATGAAAAAATTACGAAAATACCCCTCAAAATTACGAAAATATCCCTCAAACACTCTTTTAATGCGTGTAGCACACAATTTTTACTGATTCAGCAAAAGGTGCCAAAGTGACACACTTTATTGCTACTTGAGGTGCCAAAAGTGAACAACATCCACTTGAGGTGCCAAAGTGAAAGATGATGCCAAATTTAGGGAGTTGTGGATGGGTTTGGCCTTTAGTCTATATACGTATCATTGTTATGTACATAAAAAAATATTAGTCATGAATACTAAGCATTGTTTTATGTTTTCAAGTTTTGAATTTTTTTTTTTAAGTTTTGTTGCATATTAAACTAATATTGGTTGCAAAGTATATTATTATAGGGGATACAATTCGAATGCAATTGTCGAAATCAGCCTGAAATTCCTCAATCTGTAATTCTTATAGCTGAAATTATTTTGATGTTTCAAAATTTTGAAATTGAAAAGTTGTTAGTGAATTAAGGGATTCATAGCTGTTACTGAATTAAGAGATCCATTAATCACAATTCCATAATATATAGTTAATTGTATTATGTATTTAATGTGGATATTTTATTTCCTTAATTATAGTTAAATTAGTTAGTTAAGAAATATAAGTAGTAATGTATAAGAATAATAAAATCAGGGAGAGAGAAATTTTAATTGACAAAAGCAAAGAGAAGGTAATTATGTATCAAAATGGTGTGATTTGTGTTATTTATACAAAATTGAATAAAATACAACTTTAAATTATAATGAATTTTCACACTATAAATGTAATTAATCATTTATGGCTATTAGCAAATTGGAAAAATAGTCTCAAATATACGTAAATGTTACGAAATTTATTGTAACACATGTGAACTTTGCGGGGGTCAATGACTCCCCTGAATTATTTATTAATGTATTTTAGTGACATTTATAAGTTAATAAAAAAATAAAAATATGCTTAAAAAAATTAAAGAAAAAGAAATTAGTACAAATAAATGTCAATAAAATACGTTAATAAATAGTCTAGCGAGTCATAGGACTCCCACAAAGTTCTAGGGGTCATAGACCCCGCAAAGTTCAGTCATATTATAGGAAATTCATCAATGTTTAGATATATTTGAGAGGCGAATTCATGTTAATCTTTCAGGTTACCATATTAAATTATTAAGCTTGATATAGAAAACTTACCACTAATATTGATTTGATATTGTCATCCGTGATGGAAATTTGAACTTCTCCACTTTCTCGAACCCTTAGCAAAACATCGATCAAATCTTCACCACCAAATTCGCCATTACCCTTTTGGCCATCCGCTCGATTCTGTTTGTGCTCATTCACTACATGTTCCAAAATCTCATCGATTTTACGATGAGCCTTCAGCAGTCTAGTTTTTGAACCACCAACATCATGTAGCATTTTCCATGTAGGGAAAAAATCAGCAATACTAAATCCACCTGTCAATGATATTATTTCCCTCATGAAAATTATCAGTTTGTCTTGGTCACGACATATTTTTCCCAGAGCTGATCTACAAGTTACCGAACTTGTAAACCAAAATATTTTGTCTGTAAGGTTGACGGGAAAATTTGGCATGGTTCGTATAGATGAGACCATCATCGACAGCTCATCCTGGCGAATTGAGCTAAAGAATTTGACCATCTTGGCACTAAGGAGTTCGAGTATGCAAATTTTACGAATCTGCCTCCAGTATTCACCATATGGAGAAAATGCTATATCCGTACTATCATAATGGATGATGTCAGCCACGACAAGTTTCGGCCTCGTTGCGAAAGCGAGGTCGTGAGTTTTTAGTACTTCCTTCGCCATTCGCGGGGACGAAATGATGACGGTAGGAATTTCCCCGAGTTGTAAGTGCATGAGCGGCCCATAGAGTTTTGCTAGATTTTTTAGGCCATGATGAGGAAGTGGACCTGCCACTGCCAAGTGATGTAGGCTTCCAATAAAAGGTAATTTCCATGGACCAGGAGGTAAGTTTAGCTTTTGGGTTTTCCATTTTTTGAGTAGAAGAATGATGCTGGAGAGAAAGAGCAAAAACGCAACTAAGTTGGTGAATTGAATCTCCATTCAGTTGGAAGGAATTAATTAATTAAGAAGAATGAATATTGATTAGTTGATGTAAGGTACGTATATATAGAGAGACTTTGTGTAGTTAAATTCTAAATTGTAGGCTTAGCTATTATTTTATGTGGCATGCCACTTTATTTAACATCAAAATTGTTATGCTAATGGCATGCCACTTTATTTAACGTCAAAATTGTTATGCTAATGAAGATTTGATACAACATATATACAAGTTGATTGATGGCTTTTCCAATTTTGAACTTTTCTGGAACACTTAAAATATTATAGCCAGTGAAGGGTGGAGTTTAACTTTATTCTCCACTAAAACTAACTATATTGCCCATCTCAAAAAAAAAAAAAAAATGTCACCTTAACAAAAAATATGTTAAACTATCTTTATTTAATAAATATTTCTTAAAAACTAAACATTATTAAGAAGATGGACCATAAGGGTAGAGTTGATAAAATATACTAATTATTGTCTTGAATGTCTAAAGTAAAGGTATTTTGAGATATTTTTTTCACTAAAGTAATACTTTTTGAGACGATGAAGTATCATATATGATCCTATGATCCTGTTGATGTCTTATATATAGTGTTATCAAAATCCAAAGCCGACAAAGTATTTGCCTTGAATAGTATTATTGATGGGAAACAACGTAGATTCTGACAGTTTGAAGTTTAATAACAGAAAATTCTAATAATTTGTATAATTATCTAAAAAAATAATTTTGGGTTAGTATACATAATTAGCTCTTGATACATTCAAGAAGATACATTTTTCTTTGTAAAGATACATAATTAGATTTCAATACATTTTTTTTTATTTTGGGTCTGTGTAGATACATTATACATTCAATGAAAATGCATTTTCTGTATAAAACGATATATAATTAGCTCCCGATATATTTTTCTAATTTTGGACATGTGGAGTTATATAATTAGCTCTCGATATATCAAATAAGGAGATATAATTAGTTGGAATTTTTGTAATTATTTTTTAAGGGTAAAAATTTATATAAATATAGTAAGTTAAAATGTATGTTTATGTTATTTTTCCATTATTGGTTGCGTGCAGTTGTAAAGTTTCCTTGAAGAACTGCCAGCCAGTCATAGACATAACTTAAATAAATACTCACTCCCTAGCATAAAATTACATCATCCTCGTGGTGGGTAACTTTAAAATTACATCATCCTCGTGGTGGGTAACTTTACTTTTATTTCATCCATAGGAAAAGTTTGTAAAGACTAACTTTTATTCCTGCATAGAATAAATATATTTTTACCCTTTTACCATCAAATATTTTACATTTTTCATGCTCTTTTGTCTCTTAATTTTTATTTTTATTTCTTTCTTTCTTTCTCTTTTTTATTTTTTCTTGATTATATTTTTATTTTATTTTATTTTTATTTTTACTCATTTATCTCAACCTTTATCATTTTTTTTCTTTCCTTTTTCTTTTTTTTTTCCTCAAACATTGTTTATTTTTTTTTTATTTTTTTTTTTTTTTTTTTCATTTTCTCAAAATTTATTATTATTTTTTTATTTTCTTTTTTGTTTTTCTTAATCTTTAATTTAATTTAATTTTCTTGTGCGTTTTATTCTTCTCTTTTCTCTTTTAACTTAAATTTTTTTTCTAAATATTTATTTATTTTATTTTATTTTTTCTTCTCAACTTCTATTATATTTTTCTAATTAATAGAAAGTTGGATAAT
>NC_061121.1:217073384-217081103 GCF_002878395.1 Capsicum annuum
AAAAAAATATTTTAATTGAATTTTTTAAAAATAAAATAGGCCAATTAGCCGTTTTTGGCGCCCAAACGGTAATATAGTCGTTGGCCATTGTTGTGCCAGGTCCACGACAAAATTGGAGAGGTGCGCGTCACCCTTATGCACAATCTCAATCTCAAAACTATGTCCAAGACCCATATAACCATCCACAACACTATATTCCTCTATAAAATTCATTATATTTCAATCCACCTCCTCAGTATTCTACCTATAATGCATAACCATATGTTTGGGTTCCTTCTTACTCGCAATGGCGTGCTTCAGCCATCCAAAATCATCCATCAGTCCCCGCAAGTTCAAAGAGGCCCTCCTAGGTCTAATTTTTGGCCTAGAGCGGACTACAAGAAGGATAACATAGGAAAAGATAATTTCACTCCTATTGGAATGTCTTACGCCAGCTTGTTTCACAGGCTGGGGAAAATGAATGTTCTAAGCCCAATCGAGAGAAAGATCCTGAATCCTCCCCCGAAGAACTTGAATTATTCTAGAAGATGTGAATACTATTTTGATGCCCCAGGGATCGACACAGAAAAATATTGGTATCTGAAAAGAGCCATTCAAGAGCTGATTGACACACAACAGATCATGGTACAAAGTCCAGACACTCCAAATATTAATCAAAATCCGTTGCTAGATCATAATAAAACCAACATGCTCAAAGTGATACCCAGTGGTGAGGATGTTATGGTTTTCTTCAAGCCCACTATTAAGATTAAAACTGATTTAGAAAAATCATCAAATACTGTAGATTTGACAAAATAAAACTCCACAGAAGTGGAGGGCGTGATAACAAAATCCGAATCATCAAAAGTTCCCTTGGTCGTGGGAAAAGAGATTCCAGAAAGTGTTAGATCGGGTCAAGTAAAACCAAAACTCATTGTTCCTAGAAAATCCGTTAAGCCTCTATTAATTATAAAAGGAGCTCCAATAGCTACCATTGTTATTAAACCGGTGTCACAGTTGCCTATGGTTAATACCAAGGTGGTCCCCTAGAACTACAATTGCGTTATGGTGATGCACAAGGGGAAAGAAGTGATTGAAAAGATGGATGAAGTAGGGGGATTAACCCATTCTGGGAGGTGTTAAGCCCTAGTAGAGTTAAGAAAGAATAAATAAGGCAATGAAGAACGAATGACAGTCAAGAAGCCAATTACTGAGGAAGAGGCTGAAGAATTCTTGAAGAAGATAAAGCTACCAGAATATTCTGTTGTAGAACAGTTGAAGAAAACGCTAGCCCAGATTTCTTTATTGTCTTTATTAATACATTCAGAGGATCACCGCAAGGCTATAATGAAAATTCTTAATGATGCATGTGTTCCCAGTGATATTAAGGTGAATCAGCTGGAAAAGTTTGTTGGAAGGATCCTTGAGGTAAATAAGATCACTTTCTCAGATGACGAATTGGCTGTAGAAGGTACCGGACATAACAGAGGTCTCTACATTATTGTGAAATGTGAGCATTCCTTCGTCACTCGAGTGTTGATTGATGGAGGATCGGGCGCTAACATTTATCCTCTATCAACTTTACAAAAGTTGAATGTTAGTATGGAAAGGATCCAACCTAACAATGTATGCGTCAAAGGTTTTGACGGATCAAAAATTGATGTCATTGGTGAAATAGAGCTCATATTAACAATCGGTCCTATGGATTTTGCCGTGGATTTTCAAGTGTTGAACATTAATGCTTTATATAATAAGTTATTAGGTAGACCATGGGTTCATAGGGCTGGAGCAGTTGCATCTACATTGCATCAAATGGTCAAATTTGAATACGACAGAAAAGAAATAGTTATTCACGATGAAAAAGACTTATCTATGTATAAAGACTACTCTGTTTTCTCCATTGAAGCAAATATTGCAGATAGAGTGCTAATTTATCAATCTTTTGAGGTAGTGGCTGTTGAGCATATCCTTGAGGGGAATCTCATCACAAGGCCATAACTGTCCTCAACATCTGTTATGGTAGTTAATGAAATGTTAAAGTATGGTTTTGAACCAAGAAAAGGTTTAGGGATGTTCTTGCAAGGCAGGGCTCATCCAATAAACCTCCATAAGAACCTCGGTACCTTTGGTTTGGGATACAAGCCCACTGATGAAGATAGAAAGAAGGCTAAAAAGTGTAAGAAAGAGTCATGGTCACTTACCAAGCCAATACCGTCACTTCACGAGTCTTTCATCAAAGTCAGTGTTATCGGGGTCCTCCATGTTACCTGCTGCAAAGTCAATGAATGATGATGATACAGAATTGATCAGCCTTTTCCAGAACATGTTCATTAAAGCTGAAATGATTAAAATTGGGGAAGGTATCAGTAATGCAGATGTGTAGTTTATCGGTTCTGATGTCCAGCTTAACAATTGGGAGGTCACTCTTCTCCTTACTATGAAAGAGTCTTGGTAGTTTGTTTGTTTTTCTTTCAATCTTGATAGTTTGTTTGTTTGTTTTTCTTTAATTTAAATCGTTCTAGGATTGTAATTCAGATCTTAACTTGGTATTTTAGGTTAAAACTCTTTCTATATTTCTTTTTAATAAAGTGCAGTTCCCCTTTGTTTTATTTTGTGTCCAGTATTTTCTTATTTATTTTCTATCACACAGTTCTTTCTATGCCGATTCTAATGATATGAAATGCATGAAGAATTTCCAACCAAATTTTAAAAACCAATCTAATTATGAAATAATGAATAAAGAATTTGAATATGATGAGGAGGAAGCATTTGAGGATATAAGCAAAGATTTCAAACAGTTTGAGAATAAGTCAAATTTCAATTTGGATGAAACTGAGGTGATCAATTTAGGAGATCTTGAAAATATTAGGGAGACTAAGATAAGTTTAGATGCTCAACCACAACAAAAGAAAGCTATAATTGAAGCTTTTCTTGAGTACAAAGACATCTTTGCGTAGTCTTACGATGATATGCCCTGTTTGAGCACTGATTTGGTAGTTCATAGTTGCCAATTGATCCTGTTTTTTCTCCTGTCAAGCAAAAATCAAGGAAGCTTAAAACTGACATGAGTGTAAAAATAAAAGAGGAAATCAAGAAGCAACTTGAGGCTAAAGTCATTCGAGTGGCCTAATATCCTGCTTGGTTGGCAAATATTGTCCCTGTTCCAAAGAAGGATGGCAAAATTCAGATGTATGTTGATTATCGTGATCTAAATAAAACAAGTCTAAAAGATGATTTTTCACTTCCCAATATCCATATTTTATTGGAAAATTATGCCAAACATGATCTTGCATCTTTTGTGGATTGTTATGCGGAGTATCACCAGATTATTATAGATCTAGAAGATGTAGAAAAAAGATTATTTGTCACATCATGGGGGACATATTGTTATCGAGTTATGCCATTCGGACTAAAGAATGTTGGGGCAACTTACATAAGGGCAATGACCATAATGTTTCATGACATAATGCACAAATAGATTGAAGTTTATGTAGACGACTCGATCATTAAATAAAGAAAGCAGTCTGACCATGTCAAGGATCTTAGGAAATTCTTTGAAAGGCTTCAAAGGTATGATCTTAAACTTAACCCAGAGAAATGTGTCTTTGGAGTTCCATCGGGAAAACTCTTGGGGTTTATAGTCAGTCAACATGGCATTGAGTTAGATCCTTCAAAAATAAAAGCTATTCAACATTTGCCTCTACCAAAGAACAAAATGGAGGTGATGAGCTTACTTGGAAGGTTGAATTATATCAGTAGGTTCATTGCACAACTCATGAAGACTTGTGAGCCGATTTTTAAGTTGTTGAAGAAGAATGCTAAAGTTGAATGGAATGAATAATGTCAAGAGGCATTTGACAGAATTAAGAGGTACTTGTCGAATCCACCGATTTTGGTTCCTCCAGAGCCAGGCAGACCCTTTATATTGTATATGTCTATGTTAGAAAATTCTTTTGGCTGCGTATTGGGTCAACATGATGTCACAGGCAGAAAAGAACAGGCCATCTACTACCTTAGCAAAAAGTTTACCACTTATGAGGCTAAGTACACTCTTCTTGAAAAGACCTGCTGCGCCTTAACTTAGGTAGCACAAAAGCTGAAGCATTACTTTTCATCTTACACTACTTACCTCATCTCTCGTATGGATCACTTAAAGTATATTTTTCAAAAGCCTATGCCCACAGGCAGACTCGCAAAATGGCAGATGCTACTCACGGAGTTTGATATTATCTATGTGACACGATCTGCAATAAAGCTCAAGATTTAGCGGAACATTTGGCTGAAAATCCTATTGATGAAGAATATGAGTCATTAAAGACTTATTTTCTGAATGAAAAGGTATTATATGTTGATGAGGTTATGTCTGATGATTTCCACTCAGGTTGAAAGTTGTTTTTTGATGGAGCCACTAATGCAAAAAAAGTAGGGATAGGGGCAATCTTTATTTATGAATCAGGACGATACTATCCTGTAACAGCCCAACTTTGATTCTACTGTACAAATAATATGGCAGAATACGAAGCATGCATTTTCGGTTTAAGACTAGCCATTGACATGGGAATCCAAGAACTGTTGGTATTAGGAGACTCAGATTTGTTAGTCTACTAAATCCAAAGAGATTGGGAGACTCGTGATTCAAAAATCCTACCTTATCGAGGTTGTTTGCAAGATCTTTGTCATTGATTTGTATCATTAAAGTTCAAGCATATTCTTATATCTCATAATGAGATTACTGATGCTTTGGCGACCTTATCTTTGATGCTCCAATATCCCGACAAGACTTATATTAATCCCGTGCATATACAGATCTGTGATTAACATGCATATTGCAATATGGTTGAGGAAGAACCTGATCGAGAGACTTGGTTCCATGATATCAAAGAATATATTCAGACTGGAAATTATCCCATACATATCGATGGTAACCAAAAGAGAACCATTCGACGTCTGGCTAGCGGATTTTTCCAAAGTGGAGGAATCTTGTATAAGAGGACTCTAGATTTGGGACTTTTAAGATCCATAGATGCTAAAGAAGCTTCAAAAATCATGACTGAAGTACATTCTGGAATTTGTGGACCACACATGAGCGAGTATGTTTTGGCAAAGAAAATACTTTGAGCAGGTTATTATTGGCTCACCATGGAGCGAGATTCCATCTATTTCGTTCGTAGATGTCCTGAATATCAGGTACACAGGGATTTGATACATTCTCCTTCATCTGAATTGCATACAATGCCTGCTCCATGGCTTTTTGTGGCTTGGGAAATGAACATAATTGGACCAATTGAATCGAAAGCCTCAAATGGACATAGGTTCATCTTAGTAGCCATTGATTATTTTACGAAGTGGATAGAAGCAACGACTTTCAAGTCAGTGACCAAGAAAGCGGTAGTTGATTTTGTTCACTCCAACATCATTTGTCGATTCGACATTTCAAAGTAATTATCACGGATAATGCTGTAAATCTCAACAGTCATTTGATGTAAGAAGTGTGCCAGCAATATAAGATTATGCATCGAAATTCAACTCCTTATCGCCCAAAGACAAATGGGGTTGTACAAGCGGCCAACAAGAACTTAAAGAAAATACTTCACAAGATGGTACAGGGTTCCCGACAATGGCATGAAAAGTTACCTTTTGCTTTGTTGGGTTATCGTCCTACAGTTCGGACTTCAATTGGTGCAACTCCTTACTTGTTGGTGTACAGAACTGAAGAAGTTATACATAAAGAAATTGAGATTCCATCTCTTCAAGTTGTTGTAGAAGCCAAAATTGATGATGATTAGTGGGTCAAAACCCGATTGGAGCAATTGAGTTTTGATTGATGAGAAAAGGCTAGCGTCGATATGTCATGGACAATTATACCAAAAGAGAATGGCTCGAGCCTATAACAAAAAGGTACGGCCCAGATAATTTGAAGCTGGAAGATAGTACTAAGACACATCTTTCCCTATTAGATTAAAGCCAAAGGCAAGTTTTCTCCTAATTGGCAAGGACCAATGATGGTGAGAAGGTGTTACCTAATGATGCATTATATTTGATTGATGTAGAAGGCAAAATAGAAGAAATATCGCTCAATGCTGATCCAGTTAAGAGATATTATGTATGATATTCATGTACAATTATGTTTTGTACTTGTATTTTAAAAGATTGAAATGATGAAGGTATTTTGTTCTGCTATCTGAATAATATATCAACCTTTGCTTACCCCCTCTGCGATTTTATTTTTCTTTCGTACCCCTCTTTTGAAATCGATTAAAGTCAAAAGTTTCAAAAAAAATTGATGAAAAATGATGTTGACGAAAAAAAATCAAAATCAAGCAAAAGAATGACTCTCCTGAACTACGTTTGACCTAATTCTTGCCATGACAAGATACGTAGGCAATCTTACTCTGGGTTCGGTCCAACCAAAAGAAAATTCAAGTTACCCAGAATCAAATAAAATTAGGGCAAAAGTTTATTTCCTTAAAGATTCGATTCCAAAAGTTATATGTTTCACCCAATGTCATGTAAATTTTTGAGCCTCATGTCGTCCCTTTCTTTTTAATCCTTTCCAAAAGCCAAGTTACAGCCAAAGAAAGACCTTCAGATCAATCTTTGCGAATGTCAAGGCTTAACATCTTATGGGTGCATTAAATTTCATATTTTGGGTATTATTTTTCTTTAAAAAAAATTAAAATGAGAGTCTTATTGGTGAAAATCCTTTTGGGCACCATAAGGCGACTATGAGATGAGAAGGAAATAAAAATGAGATAGGCTCATTGGCAAAAACCCACTGAGGTGCCACTAGCCGAGGGAGGATTATGATCCAGAAGAAACATGTTCAAGATTAGTTTAGTTTCAAGTTCAATAAGAGAGCAAAAGTTAATAATGATTGGTGTGGGTAGATCTGGTTGTTTGATTCAAAATGCATGTCATAATTACCAGAATCGGTTTCCTCATTCAGATAAGTTTTCCTTTTTATTTTGAAAAGAGATGCCTATTGTCTTTTTCTTTTTCTTTTTCTTTTATTTTGATTTTTGATTTTTTGTATCCTTGTTGTCAAACAAAAATTATTGTCATCTTTTATGTATTTTTGAGTCAAATTCGCATCAAATCGAGTGAGAAATGACTCTAAACTTGCTACCAACTTCTTCAATGGTACAAAGTAAAACAAAAGGTCGACACACAAAGACAATGTTTTAAAGTAAAATAAAGTGCTCAGAATGATTGTGATCTGACAATTTTGGACTCATGGAAAGATAAAAGGTGTATTGGAAGTTAAACCCAGAACATCATACAAGAGAAATATGCTTTGAGTTGAGAGTCTCAGTAGTCCGAATTTGAGATCAGAAGTATGATAAGTCAACAAATATTTATCAAGGATTCAAAAAGGAGTTGAGCATGGCAAGTGCAAAAGCGGTCAATTCAAAAGCCTAATGCCACAAACCAACCACCATATATTTTAAAACTCACAATTTTTCTTTGTTTGAAATAAAGATGGGATATTCTTTTTCACATTAAAGTTTTCAGATAAAGGATACAACTTCATACTTTTGTCAATGCAAGAAGCATGGTTACAATACACGATGCTGGATCTTGGTTAGGGTAAATTTTACTATTTGCAAGACGTACTTACTAAAGTTATTTCAAGTTTCTATTATTCTTTCACTATATTTTTCAAAACATTAGGATCTAATAACACGCACAAATTTTCCAAATACAAACTGAGGCAAAAAAAAAAGATAAAAAAATAAAAAT
>NC_061121.1:217084103-217094456 GCF_002878395.1 Capsicum annuum
ATGCACAAAATCAAAATACAAAGGTTCAAGGTTTCTCATTAGAGAGATTTATACGCGCTACACTCTTTTTCTCTTACGAAATTTTATCCCACTAAAATTTTCTTGTAAGATTTTTAATAAGACCACCTATATGCATATTATTAGAGATGTATGCTTTTTTTTTCACTTGATTTTTTTTTTCATTAAATTATTTTTGGTAAAATTTAACAAAGCACATTATCTATCAATTAAACATTAAAAAAGTGTTCTAAATATATTACATTATATAGTAAAAATCTATTTATGAAAAAATTTGAGGATAAATCTATTTATGAAAAAATTAGAATCCTCAAATTTTGAAACAAAGTTAATTTTTTTCTATAAATGAAAGTATTTTCTTCCTATTAATTGATTCCTCAAGCAAAATAAGAATCACTCAATTGGGACAAAGTTAATTTTTTCCTTTAAATGAAGGTGTTTCCTTCATTGCAATTGACTCCTCAAACAAAATAAGAATCACTCAAATCTCTCTCCATTTTTTTTTTCTCTGCTTTATATTTCAAAACAATAAATATTAATTTAGCATAGATGTTTGGCCGTGAAACCTGAGTAGTTATTTTAGGAATTCCGATGAAAAAAATTCTTCTCAACCAATTAAAGCACAAATTGATAACTGGGAACATCTCCACTTTTATTTTATAAAACTAAAAGTTAACAGCATCAAAATGTACAAGTGCAAGCCGCATGCCTAGGTTACAAGCTCAAACAGCAGCTGCGATGGGGATAGATCTGTAACACACCCTCTTGGCTGCTCGAACAATGTCTTCAATCTGCACGATTCGATCATCACCAGCAGAAAATAAGTTAATCCTTACTAACACCTGATTGGATTATTGTAATGGCTTCTGGTTGGCACCCTAGGAAAATTCTTTTAGACAGATGAATTATGTGGATGAATATGGTCTTCCAAACTTGTCTTGGGATTGGCTGGATTTGTGAGAGTATCTCAAGAATTGAATACGTGTGTCATATTTAAAGGCCCAGAGACTACAACAATGTAAGCTGAAAAATAAATATGCAGAGAAGAGACCTGTGGAAGAGCCATTCTTTCAAGATTGGTAGCATAAGGCAGTGGAACATCTGCGCCAGTAATCCTTTCAATTGGGGCATCAAGGTACTCGAATATTTCCTCGACAACTGATGCACTACATATGACAAACAGAAACACAAGTTAAAACTTAAAAGATTTATCCTCTAGATGTTCCAAACAGCTACATTATAACTATAACAATGTTAGAACTAGTAATGCATTATTCTACGATTTTCAAGACAGTTTGAAGCACAAACCAGATTTCAGCACCGACACCATGTTGAGGAAATCCTTCTTCAACAGTAACCAGCCTGTTAGTTTTTCTCACCGAAGCATTGATCGCAGATCTGTCTAATGGCCTAATTGACCTAATATTAATGACCTGGAAGATTGAAATGCAGATGTAACTCCACTACTTTGAACTTCTATTTGCAACTACAATCTGAAAACTAGCTCATAAAAATTTGGAAAAAGTCAAATCTAATTTTTTTCCTTCAAATGATGAGTAGAGAACTCTGAGATTAAAAGAAGCATGCAGAAATCCTTGGTTATCAGCAGTCTCTGCGCACATCAAAAATGGTATGGCAAAGAGTACACTAGCAAGCCAACAGCTGAATTTCAACAAGGAGTTCAGGTATTACACCATGTTGCAAAAAGGAAAGAGAGAGAGAGAGAGCTCTATTGGAAATAATTTACCTCAGCATTTATATCCTCCTTCTCAAGCGTCTCTGCAGCCTGAGCAACAAGTGGAGACAAATTAAAGAGAATGAAATTGTAATGTGATTAACCAATCTTTTCATTGCATGTATACTCATTATCGGAATGTAGGAAACTATGCACACATAAACCTTGAGAGCATAGTCAACCATCCTTGAGAATGCTGTAATTGTCACATCTCTACCCTCTTTCTCAATCTGTTACAAACAAAAGAAAGCACCACAAACTGTAAGAAGGAACGCAAACAATCCCAAAACGTAAAGCTTGTCTGGGAGCATACCTTTGCTTTACCTATGGGAAGGGTAAAGCTAGGATCAAGAACTTCATCCGACACAGGAAAAGATTGGCCATACCTGAAAATGATGTACCAAAATTTAAACTGGATACCAAAACTTACTCCCCTACTATCTTATTATTTGTTGTTTCTATAGTTCTCCTTGCCGTTGGTTTTCAGTATAGCTTCTTCATTACTATATTTTCGTTACCTACTTGATCTTTTTTAATATTTTACTTCAGTTTAGGGTCTATTAGAAACGACCTCTACCTTTTCTCAAGGTAGGGGTAAGGTTGCAGAAACACTACCCTCCCCAGACATCACTTCTGGGATTACAACAGTTATGATGTTGTTATGCCAACGTGTTCAGAGATTTTTTACCACAATTCCTGAACGCGTATCGTACTTACAATAACTCATTCTCAAGAAAAACAACTGGATCGGGATCTCTGATTGCTGCTTTTAAAAGCCCTCTCGCATCTTCAGATGAATATGGTGCCACAACTTTCAAGCCAGGGACCGCCCCATACCATTGCGCATAACACTGCATATAGATCATCATATAACAAGTTGAGTTTTAATATTTCTGAGATATTGATTTTTCAAAATGCATTTCGTCCTAATAAACTGAATCGTCTTCTTCTTGTGACAAGCAAAGGACAATGCATATCATATTTGAGAGATATTTATTTGTTGAATATCGGTTATTTCTCAACCTACAGCCTGATAAAACACACCAGTGAACATGAAATCTGTGAGTAGTTAAAGCATGCAACTTCCAAGTTTTCTGTAAGTTGGGCAATTACCAGCTAATAAATGGTACAGACAACAACACCTCCTGTTGTTCTCAATCACATTTCGAAGAGCAAGGCACAACTCCAAAAATCCAAAGATCCTCAACCATTGGTACCTATCTAGACACATAATCCAGGCAAACTCACACTCCCACCAATAACTACTGATAAACATTTTACTGGAAGCATAATCCAGTTCAGCCAGGTTTGTTCATGTTATAGATAACATACACACATGTGATCCATTGGCTAAAAGTAATTCAACTTGGAAAAGCATAAGAACTTCCTGATATCCACACCCTGCGTTGTCTTCATTAAAATGAAATACCACCAGAAAACTGATACAAGTTACCTGAGAGTGCTGAGCACCAACACCTAGAGCAGCACCATTCGGTCCTCGGAAAACAATTGGGACACTAATATTCCCACTAGACATGTAGAATGTTTTGGCGGCAGAGTTAACCAGATGGTCCATTGCCTGCGAGAATGCATCAGAACTCATATAATCTCCACAGAATTCAGCTTCTAATATTCCATTGGAAGATGCAGATTTGGGGGTGGGGTGGGGGTGGGGAACCGGTTATCCTTGCCGTCACACAAACATAAATGTCTCGAAAAGAATTCAGACAAAGGTTCCATACTTCCATTACAAAGGTGATAGTTGTAGCATCTTCTTCTAATGAAGTCATCAAATTGAAATACTATCTCTCTTTAATTGTAATTTTCCCACTTTTCTTCTAATAATAAAGTCATCAAATTGAAATACTATCTCCTTTAGTTCTTTTTCCAACTGATCAGATGTCTATATATTAGGTCTAAGCAGCAGAAAACACTATGATCCACTAGTGAACAAGGACATGTCAATGGAATTACTGTGAAATCTTATACAAGAGATATTGTTTTTTTTTCTATATCCCAAAGTGTTAAGTTTTGCTCTGATTTTCTTACTAAGTTTAAGTTTTACTTTTTTTTTTAAAAGGAAAATAAAATAATACCATAATTACTTTTATTTTTTTTGAAAAAATAAATAAAACTTTTTCATATTAGGCTAACCTCTTTCTTGAAGTAAAGGTTTTGGACAGAGATAACCCCCTTCTCGTACCATAATACAATGGCATCCACAATGTGGTTATTAAAGAGTGTTTGTATTTCTCCCACAGGTTTAATGTTTTAAATATTAGATTTTATAATATGTAGGCCAATTGACCAAAACATATAATAATTTTATTTTTTTTAGTATTGTTTTCTTTGTCGTCTGATTTATCATTTCATAGTTTGCAAATTCTAATATCTTCCGCATGATGCCCTCTCAATTTTTAACCCAACAAGTGGTATCAGACAGAGGCGAATTTAGGATCCGAACTCACCGGGTGCCGAGTAATTCAATCGGATTATTCATCTTTTCGATCTATAGGATAATTAACAAATCAATCAATAATAAAAGAACAATAATAAAATGACCAAACTTAAAACTTTTAATAATATTACTAATATCATAATATTCATAATTCATTACAATTGCCCACAACGAGTTTTCATATTCTGAAAATGATCAACGATGACATCAATACTTACATTTTTAAATACATCACGTTCTATGTAACATACTAAACAATCATTTAAATATTGATCACCAATACTATTTCGCACTTCATTTTTTATGTGCTTCATGGAAGAGAATGGTCTCTCAACAGTTACCGTAGCGACGGGTAAAACCAAAGTCAACTTCACAAGTAAATAAACAAGTGAATAAGTCTCTACAAGATTTGCCTCAACTAATGCGTTTGCCAAATCATTTTTGTCTCAACTAATGTTTCAAGACAGGTTGACAAGACCCTTTTTCAATATAATATTTCCTCACTTCATCTCGTATTCGAGGATCATAATCAGAAATAGATCTACTTTCTCCTGGATCGACTTTAAGTGAACCCAAATCGAGGTCAATTATAAGACAAGAAGGATTGACATTGACATTACTAGAACTTGATGATTGTGAATAATTAATCTTCTTGAAAAAATTCTCCATCTCAAATTTTCAATCACAAAACTAGAACACTTTCTCCTAAATCAAGTTATCAAGATACATAGATAATTCCAAATTTGGGTTTCTAGGCTCAAGAAAGAGAAACAAAATAATTTTTCAATATAACTTACGGAGAGCAAACAAAGAGAGAGAGCAAGCAGCAGCAGGAGGAAATCTCAAGAACAAGAGTCTCAGTCGATGTTTTGATTTGGAATTTAGAAATAGTTTTTTTTTATTTGGAAATAGGAATTTGGCTTTGCTTGGTATCAAGTACGCGTTGCTATTATTAACAAAGTCAGCTGCTGCCTTACATTTTTAATGAAAAATTATTAACAAAAATAGTTTTAACAGCTGGTGCCTTACTTTTTTAATGAAAAATTATTAACAAAAATGGTTTTAAAAAACGAATGCTGCCAACAGGTTTCAAACACAAGACCTTGGAGCTACAAAACAAGCTCTTTGCCACCCGCACTAGACAGTGTTTTGTTATTGTGGGTGGCAGACTTAATTTTTAACTATATCTGTATATATATACAACTATATATATAGAGTTTCCGTCGAAGTTTGCGGGTGGCGTGCCACCCCCACGAACCTTAATAGATCTGCCTCTGGTATCAGAGCCCACGGTTCAATGATTTGATGGTCCAATTGTTAAACAAAGTTGCAACCAATTTGATGATAATGAAGATATATGTCCGAAAACTACATGTGGAGACGATTGTCAATCATATTTTCAACAATTCTACTGTTACATATTTGAAAATAAAGCTCAGTTTTAACCCTACAAAGGGCTCCAAGATTTTTAACTCGAAAGGGCTCATATGCTTTTAACCCCAAAAAGCTCAATTTTTAAGCATGCCAAATAGCAGGAATGAAGACTATGTGAAGAACCAAAAGTATGCATACGACATGAAGAAGGCGGATCAAGTTTTGTCAAGAAAATCAAGCAAAAAAGAGGAGATTTGTTAGAAATTTTGTCCTAATTTTCTTATCAAATTTAAATTTTACTTTTTCCTAAAAGGAAAATAAAGTAATATCATAATTACTTTTACATTTTCTAAAAGAAAAATATAAAACTTTTCCATATTTGGCTAACCTAGAAAAGGTTTTGGACATATCTATAAATAGATGACCTTCTCATATCATAACACAATAGCGTCACAATATAGTCATTAAAGACTGTTTGTTTAGGGGGAGATTTCTCCCAACAGGTTTAATGTTTTTAATATTAGATTTTATAATATGTTGGCTAAACATATAATAATTTTATTCTTTTTAGAATTGTTTTCTTTGTCGTTTGATTTAACATCTCATAGTTTGCAAACTCTAATAGCTTCCGCATGACGTCCTCTCGATTTCGAACCCAACACAAAGAGCTACAGAATGGGTTAATATGCAGGACTCTTGTGCGGAGCCCAGAATGACTGGATAGTTATGGGGCACCTCAATTAGCTCCTTTGTAATGCCACCCGAGACAGATCTAAGTTATCCTGTCGGATTACAAACATGGTTTCAGAAAACAATGGAGCGCTGAATTTTTTCTCATATTGTTGTTCCAAGATACATAAAATCCTATTGCCTGAAGCTGAATATCACACATGTGTTGCATTGTTGACTATAAATATATTGCTATACTGCTGATGAGTTCAGAACATTTCCAGGGGAATCCATGTACAAAGAAAAGTCTGCTCCATTAAAGTATGGAGGGGGACAACTAGAACACCTATTCAAGAGACCATTAAACAGGCTTGAATTGTTATGATTGTTGTGAAGCAGGCAGAAGCAAAAAAATAGATAAACATTACCACATTTGATGAAAACATAATGATGATGCTCTTGGAGATCATTAAACGCTAAAGATGATATAACAAAACGAACTTTTTACATTAATAATTGAGGGTGGCTGAGCTCAAAATTAGTTGGTTGTGGACAGATTTCATGATCTCGAATAATATCCTTTCTTTTTATCTGCGACAACTCCCACCTGTTCACCCCTGTTATGTCATATATGAGAATAGAACTTACTGGGAGTTGTCTAATTTTGATAATTAGATGAACAGAAAACTTAGGCTGCAATTTCTCCAAGAGGAACTAAAATCTTTACGCGTTACCTAAGCTACATAAAACCGGTCTCTAAGCACGGTTAATGTGATAAGTATCGTTATGAGAATCATAGCAATCATTCCAACATGTGAGAAAAGCTAATATGGAAAAGTTTGAGAAAGTGAAATAATATCTTACCTGCATGGAAAAGTTAAAGGTCATGAACTCTAATACAGGCCTAAGACCATAATATGCTGCTCCGGTTGCGAGTCCAGTAAATCCAGCCTGCTCGATGAGAAAAGCAGCTATATGAATAACAGTTTTAATAAGGAAACTAAAGGGGTAAAATAACGAATGCAATTTTATTATATTCCATGGATAAAAATGGAAAAGAATTAAGGAAGATTATAGCACAATATTGACGATGAATGAAAAGTAAAAACAACCTCAGTAATTGGGGTATCAACAACCCTGTCAGGGCCATACTTTTGCAAGAGTCCTTTAGAGACCTGCCAAAAGAGAGGAGATCAAACGATTTCACTACCGCACAGCGCATGAGAAACTTTCATGAATGCAAAAGTAGAAATTCTAACCTTGTAAGCACCTTGATATTCCCCAATCTGAATCATCAAAAAGGTAATTCATTAAGCGCAAAAGGAAACAACCAACCGCCAAATCATACACACATTCTTTCTGTCTTACCTCTTCCCCCATTAAAAATACTCTAGGATCAGCTGCCATTTCCTCATCAAGTGCAGAATTTAGTGCTTCTCTCACCATCATCTGGAATTAGCTAGATTACAGTTGAACAAAGGAATCACATATGCTTAATGAATAGGTAAGCATACCTGCTTAACCCCAGATGAATAACTTCTCTGAGTTTTTATACCTTCCCCCAATATCTGCACAACTCAGAAGAAAAAATACAAAACAGCAAAGCAGGTCATTCGTTTCATAATCTTGGCAAGTCTAATGGAAAGATCATGTCAACGAGATTGGTGTTCATACTGGAGCTGTTAAGTTTCTGAGACAGACTTTAGTTTTTGCAATCCTCAACATCATCGATCTCCTCTTCCTAGTACTAACTTGGCCTGCACGAGTATATCACATGTAATTATCAGTTTCGCTCGAAAAGGACGGAAAACTTAGCCATCAAAATAATCAAGTCCTCAAGCAGGGGTTAAACATAGAAGAGAAGAAAGAAACGCACAGTACCCAGCGAATAAAGCAACAACACACGAAGCAAAATAGGACACGATCATCAGCTTGTATGAGTTGTCCCTACCTACTTAAGGCTGATTGTGTGTCAATCTATGCCTGTCTGATGGTAGAAACACGTGGTACTACCAGACAGTTCCAAAGTTCAATTTAATGTTGTGGGCAAGAAGGCTTAGCTCTTATTTTGTCCTTTTCACAAAAGTCCACATACGTGTAGTGTCATGGTTGTTGGCTGCCAAATGTTTTTTTTCCTCTCGTCTCGAGGAAACATTATTCTAGTCAGAATACTAAAGATGATCTGTTAGAGTGCGTGGTTCACTTTGTGTAGAGTAAATAAAAAAATAGTATATATTTATGTGAAAAACACTCGGTTCAAGTTCAAGAAAGGCATATAGGAGTAGGGGATATTGGCAACAGTTATGTATATAGTTACTTTGTAGTTCTGCTCTTTTGAGGCTTGGCGTTAATATATTAAGTAAAAAAATATTCAGTTTAAGAAAGGTGTAAAAATTACGCCGAGTACCTTTACAGAATTTAACCCCAACTTCATTAAAATTATTGAGCCTCAACAATCAATAAATTACAAGACTCTTGTAAATTAGGAATTAAACACTAACGTCTATTTCTATAATAACACAAATCTTCCCAAGATAATTGTTCCCAAGTTTTAGAGTTCCCTAACTTGAAGACACAACTCCTAACTCAATTTATATTTCACTGAGACTAGAATTAAAACTCATTACAACTCAAAAAACCAACCTATTACACAAAGCCTACGACTCTGTAAGTAAAGAAACAAGTTCTTCTTTAAGCTAGTGAACCAATTTGCTGATTGATGATTTTCTTATTGCTTGAGTGAAACTGTTTGAGATCGTTTCTTCTATTTAATCCAACTCTGACGAAGTCCTTGAGATGATCTGATCTTCTTTCTTTAATAGAACTCTATCAGTTAGGTACACTCCTTGTTGCATTGTATCTTCTTGTTTGGATAGGATTCCTTTATTTCTTCAATCTTCAAGTGTTGTGTTTATCTTCCTCCATTACTAGAAAACTGCTTATTACCTGGGGATTTTACCTAGGGAATAATATTGCAGGAAATATATGCGAATTTACCTACGAAATTATTAAATCCGTCAATATTAAAATATATTACCCGTGAACTATACATTTGCAACAAATTTTGCAGGTAAATTTGGCGCCATATTGCGCAAATTTTATACTTGCGACATTACCTGAGAAAATATAGCGGCGGGTATTTTATCTCTAGGTAAATCCGCAGGTATATGGACAAATATATATATTTTTTAAATCCGTAGAAAAATCCTCAAGTAATTTATCCTACGAATTTACTTAGAGATATTTTGGTTGAAATTTATGTAATGAATTTTATTACCTGAAAAATTATTTGGGGATTTTGTGCTGCGAATTTTGCTAGGGATTTATTCTTGTAGATTTACCTGCGAAATTATTACTTGTGACATTACCTGGGAAAATGTATTGGCGGGTATTTTATCTCTAGGTAAATCCGCAGGTATATGAACAAATATATATATTTTTTAAATCCGTAGAAAAATCCCCAGGTAATTTATCCTACGAATTTACTTAGAGATATTTTGGTGGAAATTTAGGTAATGAATTTTATTACCTGGGAAATTATTTGGGGATTTTGTGCTGCGAATTTTGCTGGGGATTTATTCTTGGGGATTTACCTACGATATTATTACTTGCAACATTACCTGGGGAAATGTATCGGCGGGTATATTATCTCTAGGTAAATCCGCAGGTATATGAACAAATATATATATTTTTTAAATCCGTAGAAAAATCTCCAAGTAATTTATCCTACGAATTTACTTAGAGATATTTTGGTGGAAATTTAGGTAATGAATTTTATTACCTGGAAAATTATTTGGGGATTTTGTGCTGCGAATTTTGCTGGGGATTTATTCTTGGGGATTTACCTGCGAAATTATTACTTGCGACATTACCTGGGGAAATGTATCGGCGGGTATTTTATCTCTAGGTAAATCCGCAGGTATATAAACAAATATATATATATTTTTAAATCCATAGAAAAATCCCCAGGTAATTTATCCTACGGAATTACTTAGGGATATTTTGGTGGAAATTTATGTAATGAATTTTATCACCTGAAAAATTATTTGGGAATTTTGTGTTGCGAATTTTGCTGGGGATTTATTATTAGAGATTTACC
>NC_061121.1:217097456-217137672 GCF_002878395.1 Capsicum annuum
ATTATTATTATTATTATTATTATTATTATTATTATTATTATTATTATATTTAAGTAGCAGTCTAAGTCGATTCAATTATCTTCTCAATTTTATTTAAATTCTAGCCAACCTTATATCTAATTGATGTCAATTTTAATGAATTTTTGAATTCAATTTGGTTCATTTTAAACCAAATTTATACCGAGTCTTATTATTTTCCTCGTTATTATTATTATGTTATTATTTCATTTATATCGAGTCTTAATAACCGTCGCTTTTTTGCGGGCTATTGTGCCAACTAATTAACAAATAGTTCATATTTGTATTAATTTATATAGTTACTATATTTATTAAATCATTTCCGCAAGTATACATGCCCATAATTTACAAACATTGTCTGTTATTATTGTTGTTGTTATTATTATTACGGCTTTCCTA
Organism: Capsicum annuum; assembly: GCF_002878395.1. NCBI lineage: Eukaryota > Viridiplantae > Streptophyta > Magnoliopsida > Solanales > Solanaceae > Capsicum > Capsicum annuum. Next base: position 217,097,874 of record NC_061121.1, read on the forward strand.
TATTTATTAAATAGAAGTCTACTCAATTATTAAAAATAATATTTTTATTATTTTTTAAAATTAATTTTATATTGTTAATATATTTATTAAATATCAACCTAATTCAATTCAATTTTCCTAATTTATTTAAAATTTAGCCATTTATACTCAATTTGTGTTAATTGAGTTTAATTTGATTCAATCGAAATCACCAATTAAATTTTTTTAACCCAATATCTAATCCCAATTTGACTCATCTCCTCAATTTTAATCTCAATCGTTCATCATATTTGATCAAAGATCAATATTAAATCAATTTTCACTAATATTTTTCTTGAAATTGGACAGCTTTAGACTATTTTTCTCAAACCGAGCGTCTATTGAAAACAACCTATTTACCTCAGCAGTAAGGTCAGCATTTACTGTACCCTCAGCAGACCCCAATTTGTGGGACTAAATCGGGTTAGTTGTTGCATTCATTTTCTCAAAATCTCATAGAGAAGACAATTAAAAGATGTCACCTTGATTTTATTGATATTATTATTATTATTATTATTATTATTATTATTATTATTATTATTATTATTATTATTATTATTATTATTATTATTATTATTATTATATTTATGCTCGGTAATTTTTATATAATATTTTCTATGTGACATACATACGTAATTTATTGTAAGAATGATAATTTTTATAATATTTTTTAATTTATTATTACTATAAATTTATTATTATATTTAAATAGCAGTCTAAGTTAGCTAGTTCAATTATCTTCTCAATTTTATTTAAATTCTAGTCAAACTTATATCTAATTGATGTCAATTTTAACCTTTTTTTGAATTCAATTTGGTTCATTTTAAACTAATTTTTATTTCTTTTTCAATTTTAATCACAACCATTGATCTCATGAGATTGACGACTGAGGCTAAATCTTGTTTTCATATAAAAAACACCCAAATACCAAAACTTACTTTTTATTTTTTATTTTTTACAATATATTTTTTTGATGTTATGATTTCAGGTGCAAATGATGTGTCAATGATCTAAATGGCTAATGTGGGCATTGACATCAGTGACCAAAAGGGACGTCAAGCTGTGATGACATTGTTAACACCCAATTTTGACCTCCTGATACTCCTTTTAGGCTGTTATTTTATCAAAATTATTTAACTTTTGATATTAATATTTATTCTGCTACCAAATAATTTTCGACGTGTCACATTCATTATTTAAAAATGTATAAATTATTTTATTACTTTTAGTATCATTTTTTTATAATTTATTAATTCAAATACGATATTTTTTTTTTCATAATTTTATCAATATTTATTAAATTATTTTTTGTAAATATGCACGCTCACAATTTACAAATACATTATCTATTATTATTATTATTATTATGATGATGATGATGATGATCATCATCATCATCAATATCATCATCATCTCTACTATTATTTAAATAACAACCTAAGTTGAAATCAATTTGCCTAGTTTATTTATCTTTTAACCCATTTTCATCCAATTCATTACAATGTTAGCCTAATTTTATTTAATCCATTACAATTATGACCAAATTATAGCCAATTCTTATACAAGCTATTGCAATTCTAGCCACATTTAAAGTCCCAATTATTTTTCTTATCCTTTTAATCTTAGCCATGAATCTAAATAATCCAACGGCTGAGATCACGTACCCATTGTCTTTCCTTAAAAACCAAAACACCTAAACCCTATTTTCATTGACAAAAAATCAGTCGCACACCCTGTCTCTCTCTTTACCTTCTCTCTTCTCTCTAAACACTCTTATCACCTCCCTCTCCCCCCATTGCCGGCGAAACCCACGCTTCAACCGCCACCTCCCCCGCCATCTCCCCTCTTAAATCTCCACCTCCAGCAAGCTCCGCCGTCGTCGCCGCTGTGCAACAACCATGTGACTGGTGGGAATGCAACGTCGCCGCCGCCGCCCCTTCTTTTTTCTCTCCCTTCGGTGAAGCCCCGTCTCTACTGTCACCAGACAATGAGAACAGCCGCAACAACCAGCCACCAGTCCGCCTCCCTCGTCATTTCCACCATCTTCCGTCACCAGTCAAACCGGTGTCCGCTGCCAATCAGGTCCCATGCACCAAAAACAGCCGCCAAGCCTCCTCCTCCGTTCTCTCACTTCTACGGTGAACTAGCACCGACCGCCATGCGAAACCAGCAACAACGACGAACACGGTCAGACCCCGCTTCACCCGCCGCTCCGATGACCCATCTTTCATCGAAAAATGATGAATTAAGAATTCATATCCGGGTTTGATTTCGTATTTAAATTTATGACTAAATTTCACTCTCTTTTTGATTCAATAGATTTTGAAGTTGAAATTCACGAAGATGTTTCGGTTAATTTCGTTGTTTGTATATTCGTCTAGATTAGTATTCGTGAAAATACCAATTTTAATGATGTTAATTGTTATTTAAATTTTGAAATTTACTGATTTTATTTGTATTGTTGATTCATTAAACAGTTGTTAAGTTGTTAAATTTGTCCATCTCTCATGATTGTGACAGATCGATGTTTATGGTAAAAAAATAATAATAACGTGGTTGATCTCTTAATTTTACTGTTAGGTGAATATTAAGTGGCTGATTTCATGCATAATCAAAGATTCTTGATTTCATATGATTAATTGATTTCACCATTTTTCTATATATGGTTAACTACAGATTTGTTTTTCATAATTCCTAACATTTTACATGCTTAATTATGGTAAATTGGATACAAGTACCTCTTCTTAATTGATTCTTGATTGATGCTGAAATATCTTTCTCCTTTTATTTTCCTTTTAATTGATTTACAAAATTATTCTCCTTCCTTTTACTTTTAAATCTTTTCACTATATAAAAAACCCCTTCTTATTTTTCATAGGGAGACCTCTTATCATCAGATTCCTTCTTCTCTTAAACACGTTCTCATCAACTAACACCCTCTACATTCTCTATACAACTTAAAATTCCTGCACTCAGCTTTAAGAAAAACTAAAAGTGTTATTTTATTACTGTTTGGGTTGCATTTACTCTGCGGATCTGTGGTATCAATCTTTCAGTGGTAATTCGTTTGGATTTCTGTGTTGCTCGATTTTTCTTCTTATTACTCGTTATCATCAACCCGTAAGTCTCTGTCGATGCAATTTCCGTTATACTTTATGTAATGATGTTAGAAAGCATGCGTATAGGGACTATTTGGTGTTCGTTATGCTTTTGTTTCACTATACTTGTAAGGCTTGAGCAATGTCTTTCCTTTGAGCTAGATTTTGGGTGTGAGTTGGGTTTAAAGCCTAATTTGAAATGTTATTAGAGTTAGGCCTGATATGGTCCCTTACATTTGGGGAGTGAGTGAAATCTTGATATCCTTAAAGGTGGACTTTTGTTTTGAATTTAGTTTAGTTTGGTAACTTGTGAAGTAAATTAGTGACTTGAAATGTTTTGAGTGTAGGTACTTTAAAGGTGAGATTTTGAGTGTAGGTGCTTTAAAGGTGAGCTTTTGTTTTGAATTTAGTAATGTACATGGTCACTTGAGAAGTGAATTAGTGACTTTGATTTGTTTAAGTGTAGGTACTTCAAATGTGCTTGTATGAACTTAGTTTAGTTTGGTCACTTGAGAAGTGAATTAGTGACTTCGATTTGTTTAAGTGTAGGTAATTCAAATGTGAACTTGTGTTTTGAATTTAGTTTAGTTTGGTAACTTGTGAAGTGAATTAGTGACTTGAAATGTTTAAGTGTAGGTACTTGATAGGTGAAGTTTTATTTTGAATTTAGTAAGGTACATGGTCACTTGAGAAGTAAATTAGTGACTTCGATTTGTTTAAGTGTAGGTACTTGAAATGTAAACTTGTGTTTTGAATTTAGTAAAGTACATAGTCACTTGAGAAGTGAATTAATGACTTGAAAATGTTTAAGTGTAGGTACTTGAAATGTGAATTTGTTCTTTGAATTTAGTAAGTTTGGTCACTTGAGAAATGAATTAGTGACTTGAAAATGTTTAAGTGTAGGTACTTGAAATGTGAACTTTTATTTTGAATTTAGTAAAGTACATGGTCACTTTTGAACTAAGTTAGTTACTTGAAATGCTTAAGTGTAGGTGCTTGAAATGTGAACTTTTGTTTTGAATTTAGTAAAGTACAAGGTCACTTGAGAAGTGAATTAGCAACTTGAAAATGTTATAAGTGTAGGTACTTGAAATGTGAACTTTTGTTTTAAATTTATTTTAGTTTGGTAACTTGTGAAGTAAATTAGTGACTTGAAAATGTTTAAGTGTAGGTACTTGAAATGTGAAATTTTGTTTTGAATTTAGTTTAGTTTGGTAACTTGTAAAGTGAATTAGTGACTTGAAAATGTTAAGCGTAGGTATTTGATATGTTAACTTTTATTTTGAATTTAGTTTAGTTTGGTAACTTGTGAAGTGAATTAGTGACTTGAAGTGAAAACAGGAAAACGACCACATGTGGTCGGTTTTTGTGGCTGCTTTTCTTGTTTTTTCTAGTAATGGTAGTTACTTGAAAATATGGTTAAGTATAGTGACTTGAAATGTGTACTAGTGACTTGAAAATTGTTTAAGTGTAGTTACTTGAAATGTGAATTAGTTACTTGAAAGTGGTTAAGTATAGTTAATTGAAAATGGTTAAGTATAATTACTTGAAATATGAATTAATTATTTAAAAATGGTTAAGTGTAGTGATTTGAAATATGTACTAGTGAATTGAAAATGGTTAAGTGTAGTGACTTGAAATGAGAATTAGTTACTTGAAAATGGTCAAATGTAATGACTTGAAGTGTGTACTAGTGACTTGAAAATGATTAAGTATAGTTACTTGAAAATGCTAATATATACATATTTATATTTGTTGATTGTTATGATTTTATTTGATACTATAATATCATATAATTTATGCTAATAATGTATTTTTAGAACTTTTTATGACCTGAGCTAACATATTCTTATGCAGAATGAGTTTGAAAGAAAGAAACAAGTAATATTAGCTGCTCAAAGTGCATCAATTGTGGAAGGAAGATGAGATAGGAATTGCTAATTAGACTTGTTGATGAATAATATATACAAGAAATTATTTGCAAATACAAATGATGAACGCCCATCTCAAGAAGACAACCAAGCTTATAAGAATGAAAGTGATGGTGACTCTGACGACATGAATGAAATTGATAATCCTGATAACATGAATGAAAGTGATCTGATCCTGATGGTTGGTAGTTTTATTGAGGATTCAAGTTTAAATATTTTGTTTTGGACCATTTAAGAATCATACATTATTGATGTGGATGTTTTGAATTATGTTTTTTTTGTTAGCCATAAGGGTTTACTTTAGATTTGTATTGAATGATGTTTTTAAGAATTATTAAAGGTTTTGAATAGATTTTTAATTAATTGTGAAATGTTTTTAGTAATTTACATGTGAATTATTATTTGGAAATTTTTATGGGGATGTACATGCTAAATATTTATGAAAATTTTCTTGAAAAAAATTGTTCTTGCAGATTTACTCGGGGTATTTCATACGAATTTTCTTGAGGAATAGTTTTATAAATATCTGCAAGAAATTTTATCAAATAATTCATGAAATTTTTTTATGGTTAATCGCAAAAAAATTCGCAAATAACATACCTGGGGATTTATTTTTGCAACTAAATTACCTAGGGATTTACTTGAAAGTATTCGTGGGGAATAATTTGGGATTTTTTTTCTAAAAATTCGCAGGTAAAATTCTTTTTATGAAATTTTATCAAATAATTCATGCAAAATTTTGATGTTTAATCGCAAATAAATCCGCAAATAACGTACCTACAGATTTATTTTCGCAGCTAAATTACCTAGGAATTTACTTGAAAATTTTCGTGGGGAATAATTTGTGATTTTTTTCGTGAAAATCCGCAGGTAAAATCCGCAAGTAAATCCGCAAATAAAATACCTGCGAATTTATTTCCACAGCTAAATTACCTAGGGATTTTATAAATTTGCAAGTAATAATTACCTACGAAGGTATTTTCTTTAGATTCTAACTGGTAAGAAAATCCGCAGGTAATCAAATTACCTGGGGATTTTACCACATTATCCCTATGAAAATTTTCAGGTAATAACCAGTTTTCTAGTAGTGCTCTCAACCTCTTTTCAGTACGTGATAAATATTGAAAGCATAACTGAATTTATTTGCTTATCCACTCCTAACTTCACGCATTATTTTATCATCAGCCTTGTACCCACTTCTATGTTCTTCACATGTAAGGACCAGCATGAATAACATATTTCATTCACATGCATCAATCTTTAAAACTTCATATCTCTAACAAATTTTTCCTTTTTGATGATGACAAACCAAGTACATGTTTCACAGCATCACAACAAAACAACATTTTCCTTAAACTCCTGACATACTTGTAACGCCCCGAAATCTCATCCCGAGGTATCACACAGTGCTCAAGGCTATGAATAGCCCCAAGATTAAATAATGTGGATTCTTATCTTAGCTTAGGATCAAAGATTAAATCTCCCTTAAAAATCCAAATGCTTTCTTGTTAACGCATGCTAATGATATACTCTTCATGAAACATCAAAATTCATACTTGGGTCTAAAACATAAATACTTAAATGATCACAATTTCATAATGAAGCTTAATTCTTGACAACTATCTTGAAAACACTTGAAAATATCAATTCACTAAAGGGATGTGCAATTCATGGTATAAACCCTCAATTCAAAACATGAATAGGTGAGATAAATAAGCAATTCAAGGCCTAAATCACTTATAAATTCATAAACTCAAAACAAGATGATTTGGATATAAACCCCAACTTGCAAATCATGTAATCTTTAATAAAATTCAAGTCTTTAGGCACAAGAATGAAAGAATTGTTCTTGTTCAAATCCTACATACCTTAGATGGTGAACTAGATGAAGAATCTTGGTGTTGATGTCTTATTTGAGCCCTTTGAAGGTTGATTCTTGGAGCTTTTGACTTGAAAGTCTTAAATCTAGAACTAATTTGGAGAAACAATGGTGGAATCTCTTGAAATCTGAATCTTGGATTAAAACCCTAATCTTTGTTCTTGAGAAAATTGAGAGAAAGTGAGTATAATTTGGTTCTAAGGGGTTGAATCTCATGTTTTTGGGGCTAATTAAGGGTGGGAAATAACCCAAATTCCCTTCTGTACGCGAAGTTGAAAGATGAAAATTTTAGGGGCGTATGGAGCGTGCGTCGCATGCTCTATTCCGCTGGACTGAAGCGTGCACCGTATGCTCTATTGCACGATGGTTGTGTGTGTGGACGGGCGTGTGCCGCACGTTAATCGCACGGTGCTACTGTTTGGGCATCCAAACAGGCCCTAAATGAAGTCCGAAAATTCCAAAACTCACCCAAGATATACTATTGACTCCTCCAATCATGAATCAACTTAAAATTTAACAATCGAAGGTCAGGAAGGTCGTAAATAAATTTTACAAAGTTCAAAGGCTTTGGAAAAGACTACGTCCTGGCACTTAGCTATAATTTTCATAATTATGAGGCTTCTCTTGGCGTGCAATATAGGTGTCTGAGACGACTAGGATTTGCAAGGTCTTACAATACTCAATAAAGGATTTAAATACAAGGATACTACAATGAAACAGGTTATTCATATGAGTCATGAACATTACACAATCTATTCTCCCCCCTTTTGACATCATCGAAAAGCAAGGACTAAAGTCATAAATATACTATTTAATAATCCATGGCCACTGGGGCTATCACTAAAACAATTAAAATTTAGTGCAAAATACCATCATGCATTAAGTAGAAAAGGAGCAAAACACAGGAAGCAATTAAGTCCATTTCATTCAGAAGTAAGATATAATTAAAAGTACCAAAAACTAATAAAGAAGAAATGGGAAAAAACAAGGGCAATCCTAGGTACTAAGAAGGTAACTAAGGGAAGGAAGTAGAGGGAATGAGGGTAGTCAATTTTTTCATGGTTTCACTATTGGTAGATCTTTCACTCTCAATGGTAGCTTGAAGAGAAGTAACCTAAGATTGAAGTGCCAGTTTTTCAGCATCATGTGTTGCTTGAGCAGCCTCAAGTTCAGTTTGAGAAGCCTCCACCTCAGCAGTTTTAGCAGCAAGAGCATTCCTCAAACGCTACATAGGATTATCAGTACTTTTCATTGAAATAGGTAGTTCCATATGGTTTACAGTCCTTATAACATCTTTGGTGGTCTGGAAAGACCACACTTGAATAGGAACCCTAAACTCTTTAAATATAAGAGCGAGCCAGAATTCATATGGGAGAGCATAACCACTCACATCTTTAAGAAGAACCCTTTGCATGTGTTGTAGAATAATCCTAGGAAGATCAATTTACACTTTAATATCAAGCAAATCCATGAGAGTGAGATCAAGAAAATTTGCCACAGTCTTTCCTTTCTTCCTAGGAATGATCAACTTATGAATAACATCAAAGTAGAGGTGGTGAAGAGGAGATATTTCTCTTTTGAGAACTCTACGATGATTGACCATTTGAGGATTTACAGAAAACTTTCAAGAAATATCAAGGGCAGATGTAATGTTGTTAAGTGGAGGCTAAGTGACCTTGACATAGTGACCCTAACCCCCTAGAGAAATGTTTAGAATTCTTGCAATGTCAGCAACATACAGATTTATAGTGACTCCTCTAACAGTAGTAAAAAACATCTCTCCAATAACAACCCCATTTGTATAAAACTCATAAACCTCAGACTTTGCAAACTTCCTTTGTAAGTCACCTTGAAGAAACAAGTGTGACCACCCCTGGGCCTCTAATTTGATTAACAAAACATCTATATCAACACCCCCAAAACCACTAACAACACGTCTTCTAGTCAGCTTGTGCTTTTAAAAGTACAGAAGATGATTTGTAGGAGAGTCAAGATTGGCAGAGGATTCATGAAGCTCAAAGTCTGGATCTAACTTAGTAGGAGTATCAAGAAGTGAGTTAGACTCAGAAGAGTTGGAGGGAATAGGTATGTTAACCTATTTCTTCAAACATGTGAAGGATTTTTGTAGAGTGGGTTTGGAAGATGATGGAGACTTTGAAGCAGGGGTGGACTTTGGCTTAGTTGAAGGTGTACGAAAGGTAGAGGGTTTTGGAATATTGCATTTTACCGTCTTTCCTTTATGCATAAAGTGAAGAAATATATCTGGAGAGGAGGTACGAGAAGGAGAAACAGGTGTATTCACTTGCTTTCTCTTACTAGCTTGAAGAGCTTCAGCAAGGGATGCCTCTTCCTATTGTTTTCTCCTATGAGTATGAGGAGTTCTAGGAGTAGGCACAATAAGACGGGGTTTCTCAAGATCATGGTTTCAACAACAATGGTGGAGGAAGAATGTTTTCTTTTTTATTGAGATCTTGATTTTCTGGGAATCAAGTTCGCAATGGGAATATCATCAGGGTTGATAATTTAGAGAGGAACAAGAGTTGGTAGAGTGGGATTGTGAGAGTATTGAGGGCTGGAGAAAAATTGAGCAAAAGGGTTTTTTAGATTTTTCCAAGAAGTGAAATCGGATAACTTGATAGGAATGGCAGGTGGGATGGGAGGTGTTGTTTTAGAAGTAGGATGAAGAATGATGGCTGTAGAAGAAGAGGTAGAGGAGTCAAAAGATGGAGCTGAAGACGAGGATGCCATGGTAAGGAAGAAACACTAAGTTGTTCTTGTTTGTCGAATGGTGAATGAATGAGGTGAGAGGGAGAGAAATAGATATAAGAAGGGGAAAAGAAGTTGAAACTTAAAAGAGAAGGATTTGATGGGTAGCCAGATAAAGATGAAGAGTTACAGTGGTGATGGAATTGTTGTGGCATGTAATACCCCGTATTTTTGGGCTAGTCTTTGAACCGTCGTTCCTATGTGTATAAGCTATAATCTAAATGATTTCCATGTGAATATAAGTTTCATGATCTTTATTCTTATGTTTGATTTTCTTTTGAGGTGAAAAATGTTCAGAAGAATCACTTAGAACAAAGCAGAGCTTAGAGCCTTTGATTCGTCCAAAGTTTGGCATTTGATTCTACAAGAGTCTATTTTAAATGTGTATAACTTTTTATATACATAGAATTTTTCAGCTCAAGAAATACAAAATTGTAGATAATTGAATTAGATTTCCAACGATACCAATTTTGCCTAAATCCGATATCCGAGCGAAAAGTTATGGCATTTTTTGTATAAGGCAGTAAACCAATGTGATAGCGATGCAACGCGTCGGCCTGTATGTTACGGAACTATTTCACATGCTAATTCAGTTTCTAAATGGTCTAGGGGAACTTTGGTCACTTCCCCTCACCCAAATCCGTCCATAACACTTAATTTTAGCCCCCATAAGCAATATACACCCAATTATTCATCTTTTCTCTTAAAGAAAAGCCTTAGCCTCCTCAAGAACACCAAGAACTTCATCAATCTTTCTTCAAGAAAAGCAAGAACTCAAGTTTCCTGATTCAAAAATGCTTTCAATATTGTGTTTCTTTTTCAAGATTAAAGCTTTAAGGTATGTGGGAGTTCATCCATGGGTCCTCTTTCACCCATGGAGCCCAAAAAAACTCTTTTCTTTTAATTAAAGAATGAATTTTCTATTATTATGGTATTCTATATGTTCAAGAAAGATTGAATTTCATGTTTTCATGGTGGTTTTAATTTAAATCAGCCCATGTGTGATTCCATGCAAGATTTTAAATTCCTCATGCTATGAATTTGAATTTCTTATGCTTTATTCAAGTAAATTCCATGATGGACCTAAATTAATGATGTTTAGCAATATTTTCATGTTTTAAATTCATGCCTTCCACATGTTTGATGAAGTTTCGATATCATGTTAAGTAAATTTCAAGAAGAATCCCCAAGTTATGAATTTTTTCATGTAACTCTATTATTCCCTTATATTTAAGACATTCTTACGTTTATGTTATGAACTTTGTATGTTTTGATAAAACGCTCATGTCCCATTTCAAGCGAATTACATGTGAATTCTCCAATTCATGATCTTAGTTATGTAATCATGCTATGCTTTACTTTTTATGATATCGAGTCCTGGGGGTATTCAATACCCAAAAATCTAGCTGTTTACCTAGAGCTACAGTAGTTGCAAAATAGTCTCAGTAATGTCACGATCAGTAGTACTCAGTCAGTTACAGAACTCAGTGTATTCAGTCAGATATCAGAACTTTGTGAACTCAGTCCAGTTCAATCAGTGAACACGATCAGTCACAGTTTAGTCCAGCCTACTGCAGTTTAGAAATTAGTTCAGTGTCTATTCAGTTAGGAGTAGGATTCAACACCAAGTGAACCCAGGGATGGGGACTCACCTTCCATTAGAGGGTGTAATCCTTAGAAGCAGTCCTTGTGTTCTAAAACTACGTAGCCAGCATAGGTTGTGACATCAACCTAACAGATTAGGGATTGATGAGGTGTCTTACCTGCCAGATTAAGGCTATCACCATTCTTATTCTGAGCACCTGCCAGATTGAGGGTGACTCTTCAGCTTATCTTTACCCGTGGCATGGTACTGACACCCTTCTAACTGGGGTTATAGATTGGACCCCAATCTATTTAGAGAGAGGTATATTGGTTAGATGATTACCTTCTACAATTTTAATTTTAATTTCAGTCTTAGTATAGAACTCAGTTCAGTTCTACAAAATTAGGACTGTCAGAAATAGTCACCTAGTTATCAGTAATCTCAGATATCAGTTACTCAGTTTTTAGCAACTTAATTATCAGAATTAAACTCAGTTTTAGTAAAAATCTCAGTTATAGTCTCAGTCGCAGTCTCAATTACAGTGTCAGTTACAGTCTCAGTTATAGTCCCAGTTTTATATTCAGTTCAGAACTCAGTTCAATTTCAGGTTTGCTTAACCATATCATATAGTTATCAGCTATTCAGTTATCAGTATTATAGTACCTTAATTTACAGACTATTTCAGAATTATGTTATACTCTTGGTCTTGCATTCTTAAATAATATAGTTTTTCACAAATTTATGCTTAGTTATCTCATGTTACTCAGTCAGTCCTTACCTCATATGTATAATACTCTACAGTTTCAATCCAGTTATTCAGACTAAGTGTAGTTCAATCTTACATGACCATTATTCAGCTATCAGTCATTCAGTTAATCAGATAAGTTAGTATGTTTATGCATTTGTGCTCAGTATGATTGTATATTCAGATTCTCAATTTATGTTAGTATCCATCACGTAGTTTCAGACCCAGTATTCATACAGTATCCATGCTTTATCATATCCTAGCTTTAGTTATGCTTATATCATTAAAGTCAAGTTTATAGAAACTAAGTGTAGAGATTTGCCATCTTCTTAGAGAATGTTTGTCACTCATGCTTTAAGATATTTTAGTTTTCAGTTTATTCCAGCCTATTGGTAAGTCTACTTAAACTTAGCTAGCATGTTTTACGATTACGTATGAAATCAGTTTTGTTTATTGCATTCACCCTTGCATACTCAGTACATTCCTAAAGTACTGATCCACATATATGTCTGTGTGGTTATATTGTTTCATAATGTAGGTACTAGTTGTAGCTCGCACATCATGATCAGGCAGTTAAGATTCCAGCCAGCAGGTAATGAGTTCTCCTACTTCGGGAACTCCAGACAGTTTTAGTTCATGTACAATTTATTTATTTTCCATGTGTATTGATTAGTGGTAGTTGGAGGCATGTCCCAACTATCTATAGTCAGTATAGTGGGGGCTTCATAGATGTCAATCAGAGTTAGTCATGTAAATCTCAGTTTTTTCCTTTAGCTTTATCAGATTGTAAGGCTTTATCAGTATTGTATTTATTTTAGATTTTCAGTATGATTATATTTCCGTATAGTAGAATAACTATTTATTAAATTATAATTTAATTGCTTAACAGTATGCCAGTTCATAGGTTAGCTTAGGATCACTTGTGGTTTCAAGCACCGTTTGACGACTAGGATTAGTCTCGGGTCATTACAAACTTGGTATCAGTGCACAGAGTTCAAGTGTCCTAGGGTGTCTATGAAGCCGTGTCTAGTAGAGTCTTTCGAAATGGTACGGTGACATCTGTACTTTTCTTTTGAGAGACTACAATAAATTTAGAAAATGTTTCCCTTCTTTCAAGTCTTAGATCGTGCAGTAGAAGTATTATCTAAGAAATTTATGCTGATCATCATCTTGCTCTATTCATGCTAAATCTTCCTTAGTTTTGAGGCAACATAAATAGTGAAGCTTAAATCCCTACAGGTAGAGTTTTCTCAGTCAGTCCCTACAGATAATTATGGAATTGCATTATTTCTACATTTTAAAGTATGCGTCAAGAAGAGTGTGAGTATGTGATGATGATCGTAGAAGCTAAAGAAAGTTAAGGGTAGTATATTCTATAGGAGTTTAGTATTTGTGTATATAGTTATACCTCGGGCTCTATATTAAAGTAGGTACGGTTTAGTTAAAGTTTAGTAAAGTGGTTCACAGACTTAAGATGACAACTTTAGTCGAAGGGGGGATGATAGACCAAGTGACCAAGTCAGGCTCTCAGACTCTAGTAGTAGTGCCAGTATGTGTAGAAAAGAAGTAAGGAAGGACGATTCCCAACCTGTTCTTATCTTAGTGCAAAGTTTTTCAAACACCACTGTTATGCCCTATTTTTCCAAGGTTAAACAAAACATGACTTTTTGGACTCTAAAGAATTAAAATTTTGTACAGAGTCGCCACCTAATTTTTAAAGGAAAATAAGGAAATCTATTTATTTGTTAATACGTATGATTAATGTTTTAGTCTGCAAAAACCTATTGAGACTCTAGGTAAGGGTTCAAATTATTCCAAAGGGAAGGGGTTAGGCACCCTTCAGGATCCACAAATGTGGTACCCGGCTAGACTAAACTTATCAATGAGGGAGGAGGTATAAATATTTAAAATAATGTAAAAGTGTATGTGTATTAAGTATGAAATAATTCTTTGAAAAAAACATAAATGTTTAAAACCATGTAAAAGTATATGTATATTAACTATATAAATAAAAACATGTAAAAGAAATGTATAAAATGTATAAATTACATGTGAATAAGAAAAGTATTTTATGACGTACGAAAAAAATGTATTTTAATGTGTCGTGAAAAGAAAAGGTATTTACAAGTGATATTTTTATTTGATTTAAATTATGAAAAAGTAAAATTTATTTGAGAAGACAAGACTACACAATACGTGAATAACTTGATTAACTTGATTCTTTTATGTAAATATTAACGACCTAAGTTTTGCTTAAAAGTGATGAAATTATGTAAATAAAGAATATCTTCGCCCGACACCCGAAAAGTAAAGTTTTCACTATTTTTTATTTTTATGTAGAATTATACAAATAAAAATAAACTACAAACATAAAACTCGAGAATTATGTATAAGTGCTTGATAAAGTAATAAAATGAACAAATAATTATTAAAGTAAGTGAAATAATGTGCACACATGTACATATAGATGTATATAAAAATAGATTTTTGTTATAAAGTGGGCTCAAATTAAGTTTTAGACTCGCCATGGCTACAAAGTGGTTGCTCGACTAGTCTACCATCCTAAATCGTCTTGTCAAGATGTGCATCATAAAACCCTTTGTGTTGTGATATTTTTAAGATTTTTTCATCGCCCGAAATATTTAATTTTTTACTACGTATTTATTTACGTAAGATCCGTCTTTTATTTGTGGAGGCCTCAAAAATCAACAGTACTTTTTTCATTGGCCAAATATTTATTTTGATATAAAATAGCAATCTTTTAAAAATATAGTCCGTCATTTGTAATGGAGTGGCCTCAAGTATCCGACGGAAAGATAATTTCATCAGTCAAATGTATAGTATCTTATTCTTTATCAATATTTTAACAACGTAATAAATGATAAAGTAAACATCCAAAACGGTCCCAAAATCTGTCAACCAACGGCTAGCAAAAGAACAAATCGCCAAAGTAAAATTCTCAAGTCAAGATTGACCTTGAATCAACAAAACAGCTCAGAGAATAGCAAAGTTATATCAGCAGTATAGAGATAAATGAAAGTAACCCAAAATTGAAAAGTAGATATGCAAATAACCGTCGGAATCCATGGAGTTCACTGGAAAATGTACATCCTCGGCCAAATAATATCAAAAATCATATTTACTAATTGAAAGGCAACCTAAATCAAGTCAAGCATTGTTAGAGCACAAGAAATGCATAGATATGTTTTGAGAAAATAAAGCTTAATAATCAAAATCAGAGACAACAAAAGGCTATTAGTAGTATCGCTTCGACGGTGTTCAATGGAGTAATGCCAGAATCATAAAAACAGCCAGATCTACCCTATTTTTAGGTAGGCAACAATGGTAATAGTGTATTGGAGCTCGCCGGTCATCACTTCCGGTGAGCCAGCAGCAGAAAAGGGAGCGGTGGTCGGCTATTTGGTGGCTGGATCTGGTGGTTCGCCGGAGTTGGTTTCTCGGCGATGTGGCTACCAGATTTTGTTGGTAGTGAAGTAAAAGGGAGAGAGGAAAAAGATTAGAGAGATATGCCTGAATGAGGGAGAGAGCAGATTTTGTATGTATTTGTGTGTATTGTGTGTGTTTGTTTTATGTATTTAAGAAGAAATAACGATATGTGGGTGTATTGTGTGTGTTTGTTTTATGTATTTGAGAAGAAAGAACAATATGCGGGTGTATTTTGTGTGTGAACATTTACCCTCTTCACTTATTTATATTAAAAATTGACACTCCTTTTTATCCAATGAATAAAAGGGTGTTCCTACTTTTTATTAATATCATATCCTTTGGTCCTTAGGGTATTGACCAAAAGATTTTCATTCTTTTGATCAATGGTTAAAGTTATTATCAAAGAGTATTGTCAATGATTAGTTAAAATTCTATATATGCTTTCTTGGGCTAGAGCATGAAAGTTTTAATTAAAGAATGGATTTTCTATTATTATGGTATTTTGCATGTTCAAGAAAGATTGAATTTCATGTTTTCATGGTGGTTTTAATTCAAATCAGCCTATGTGTGATTCCACGCAAGATTTTAAATTCCTTATGCTATGAATTTGAATTTCCTACGCTTTATTCAAGTAAATTCCATGATGGAACCTAAATTCATGATGTTTAGAAATATTCCCATATTTTAAATTCATGCCTTCCACATGTTTAATGAAATTCCCATATCATGTTAAGTAAATTTCAAGATAAATCCCCAAGTTATGAATTTTGCAATGTAACTATTATTTCCTCATATTTAAGACATTCTTACATTCAAGTTGTGAACTTTACATGATGAAACACTCATGTCCTATTTCAAGCGAATTACATGTGAATTCCCCGATTCATGATCTTAGTTATGTAATCATGCGATGCTTTACTTTTAATACTGTCGAGTCCTGGGGGTATTAAATATCCAAAAATCTAGTTATTTACCTAGAGCTATAGTAGTTACAGAATAGTCTCTGTAATGTCATGATCAGTATTACTTAGTCTATTACAGAACTTAGTGTATTCAGTCACACATCAGAACTCAGTGAACTCAGTCCAGTTCAATCAGTGAACCCGATCAGTCATAGTTCAGTCCTTCCTAGTACAGTTTAGAAATTAGTTCAGTGTCTATTCAGTTGAGAGTAGGATTCCGCACCGAGTGAACCCAGGGATGGGGACTTAACTGCCAGTAGAGTGTGTGATCCTTAGTAGTAGTCCTTGTGTTCCAGAACTACATAGCTAGTGTAGGTTGAGACATTATCCTGCCAGATTGAGGGTTGATGAGGTGTCTTACCTGCCAGATTGAGGTTACCATCATTCTCATACCAAGCACCTAACAGATTAAGGGTGACTCTTCAGCTTGTCTTTACCCGTGGTACGGTACTGATATCCTTTCAACTGGGTTATAGGTTGGACCTCAATCCATTCAGATAGAGGCTGTCGTTAGATAATTACCTCCCACAGTTTCAGTTTCATTTTCAGTCTTAGTATAGAACTCAATTCAGTTCTACAGAATCAAGACTGTTAGAAATAGTCACCCAGTTATCAGTAATCTCAGATACCAGTTACTCAGTTATCAGCAACTCAGTTATCAGAACTCAAACTCAATTTCAGTAAAAATCTCAGTTACAGTCTCAATTACAGTGTCAGTTACAATGTCAGTTATAGTCTCAGTATAGTCTCAGTTATAGTCTTAGTTACAGTCTTAGTTACAATCTCAGTTGCAGTTCCAGTTTAATATTCAGTTCAGAACTCAGTTCAATTTCAGGTTTGCTTATCCATAGCGTACAATTATAATCAATTAAATTATCAGTATTTTAGTACCTTAATTTACAGACTATTTTAGAATCATGTTATACGCTTGGTCTTGCATTCTCAGATAATGCAACTTTCACAAATTTATGCTCAGTTATCTGATGTTATTCAGTCAGTCCTTACCTCATATGTATAATACTCTACAGTTTCAATCTAGTTATTCAGACTAAGGGTAGTTTAGTCTTACATGACCAGTATTCAACTATCAGTCATTCAGTTAATTAGATAAGTTAGTATGTGTATGCATTCGTGCTCAGTGTGATTGTATATTCAGATCCTCAATTTATGTCAGTCTCCATCACTTAGTTTCATACCCCGTATCATATAGTATTCATGTTTTGTCATATCCCAGCTTCAGTTATGCTTATATTATTAAAGTAAAGTTTGCAGAAACTAAGTGTAGAAATTCACCATCTTATCAGAGAATGTTTGTCAATCATGCTTTAAGATATTTCAGTTTTCAATTTATTCCAGCCTATTGGAGAGTCTATTTACACTTAGCATGTATGTTTTATAGTTATGTATGAAATTAGTTTTACTTATTCCATTTACCCATGCATACTCAGTACATTCCAGAAGTACTAATCCAAATATAGATCTATGTGGCTACATTATTTCATAATGTAGATACTAATTGTAGCTCGCACATCACGATCTAGCAGGTGATGATTTCTCCTACTTCGGGAACTCAACACAATTTTAGTTCATGTATAGTTTATTTATTTTCCATGTGTATTGATTAGTGGTAGTTTGAGGCATGTCCCAACTATCTATAGTCAATATAGTAGAGGCTTCATAGATGTCAGTCAGAGTCAGTCATGTAAATCTCAGTTTCTTCCTTTAGATTTATTAGATTGTAAGGCTCTATCAATATTGTATTTATTTTAGATTTTCAGTATGATTATATTTCCGCACAGCAGAACAACTATTTATTATGTTATAATTTAATTGTTTAACAATATACCAGTTAATGGGTTAGCTTGGGATCACTTGTATTTCCAAGCACCGTGTGAAGACTAGCGGTAGTCTCAGGTCGTTACATGACAGCTTTTTGAAAATATTGGACTCTTGGGATTTGGCGGTTTAGAAAAATATAAAGGACCAAAAGGGCAAACCTGTTTCTCCTTAGTCAATTAAGATAGGCTGATAATCATACCTGAACTCTTAAACATTTTGACCAAAATTACTTTAAGTATTCCACCATCACCGTAAAAATTAAATACATGAAGGTTAGTTCACTCAAAATTTTAGAATTAGGACACACAACTAAATGTGCAAGACTGGATTAATCAGCAAAAACTCAAGAGCACATCAACTTTTTTAGTCAATCATTGAGGGAAATTTATGCAATATTAATCATCCCCAAGGCTAACCTATTCTTTTCAAAGTATTCCCTGCTTAATGCCTTAGTGAATATATCAACAATTTGTTCTTCAGTAGAACAGAACATGATTCATATAAGACCTTTTTCAATATTTTCTCTAAGAAAGTCATGTCTAATATCAATATGTTTAGTTCTTTTATGTTAGACAGGGTTCTTTGCAATATTAATGACACTTGTACTGTCACAAAAAATTGGAACACATCCAACATCCACACTAAAATCCATGAGTTGTTTAATCCATAACAACTAAGCACAACAAGATCCAGCAACAACATACTGAGCCTCAGCAGTAGATAGAGCTACTGAGTTTTGTTTCTTAGTGGACCAGGTAATTAGACATGATCCAAGGAAGTGTTTCATACCTGTGGTGCTCTTTCTGTCCACCATATAACCTGCATAGTCAGTATCAGAATAGCCCACCAAGTTAAAGTTACTACCTTTAGGATACCATAGGCCAAGATCACTTGTTCCTTTTAGATATTGAAAGATTCTCTTCATAGATTTCAAATGAGATTCTTTAGGATTCGCTTGGAGCCTTGCACATAGTCCCATACTAAACATAATATTAGGTCTGCTTGCTGTGAGATACAATAATGATCCTATCATCCCTCTATATAGTTTTTTCTCCATATTAGAACCTATTTTATCTATATCCAGTCTTGTGGCAGTGGCTATTGGAGTGTTGATCTCTTTTGCTTCCTCCATGGAAATTTTTTTAAGAAGTTTCTTAACATACTTTTGTTGATGGATCATGGTTCCAGAGGCTGTTTGCTTGATTTGCAGTCCTAAGAAATAATTTAGCTCCTCCATTATACTCATCTCAAATTCACAACTCATGAGTTTTGCAAAGTCATGAGTTATGTTTATGTTTGTCGAGCCAAAGATAATATCATCAACATACACCTGCACAACCAACAGATCTTTTCCATTAGTTTTCAAGAAAAGAGTATTGTCAATTTTACCTCTAGTATGACCATGCTCTAAGAGGAATTTTGACAATCTTTCATACCAAGCTCTTGGAGGTTTTTTCAGACCATACAAGTCCTTGTCAATCTTGTATACATAATCAGGAAACTTCTTACTTTCAAAACCTGGTAGATTTTTAACATACACCTCTTCCTTAAGAATTCCATTAAAAAAAAGCACTCTTAACATCCATTTGATAAATAATGAACTCCATATAAGCAGTAAAAGCTACAAGAAGCCTTATTACTTTAATTCTAGCAACAGGAGCAAAGTTCTCCTCAAAGTCTATGCCTTCTTCTTGATTGTATCATTAGACCACCAATCTTGCCTTGTTCCTTGTCATGTTTATCAACCTTGTTTCTATACATCACTTAGTTCCAATCATTGTCCTATCTTTTAGAAGAGGAACTAAGTGCAACACTTTACTTCTTTCAAATTGATTTAAATCTTCTTGCATGGCTATGATCCAATTAGCATCAAGGAGTGCTTCATTTACTTTCTTTGTCTCAATTTCAAACAATAATGCTTTAAAGGCACACATGCTTCTCAACCCATACCTTGTGGTGATCCCAGATGTGAGATCAGTGAGTACATTTTCAATAGGATGTGATCCTTGATACTTGTATCCTTTTGGGACCAATCCTAGTGAGCTACTAGGATTACTGTAATTGTTCTGAACTGGGGTAGTTGGTGGTTCAGTTTAGTTCCCCCTGTTGAAGTACCTCCATGTTTGGTAACTACAGTGGATGGACCATGTTGAGTAACCTGTTCCTCAAAATCACTCTCTTTCTGCAAGTAAGTCTTAGCACAAGATTCATCAAAAACTACATACACACTTTCTTCTACATAATTTTTTCTGTTGTTTAGAACCCTATATGCCTTACTATGATGTGAATATCCTAAGAAGATTCCGTCATCACTCTTAGCATCAAATTTTCTCAATTGATCCTTCCCATTATTATGAATGAAATATTTAGAACCAAAAGTTCTAAAATGAGAAATATTTGGTTTTCTTCCTTTTAGTAATTCATAAGGAGTCTTCTCTAGAATAGGTCTAATCATGTATCTATTTATGATATATGCAACAGTACTAATTGCCTCAACCCAAAGGTTTTTAGCAAGATTTCCTGCAAGCATCATTGTTCTAGCCATATCTTCCAAAGTCCGACTTTTTTCTTTCTACTACTCCATTTTTTTAGGTTTTCTGGGAGCAGAGAAATTATGATCAATACCATTTGCAGAACAAAATTTCAAAAACTTGACATTTTCAAATTTTGTAACATGGTCAGATCTTATGAAAATTAGGGAAGTGTCTAGTTTCTTTTCAATTTTCTTAATGAAAATAGTAAAGACATCAAAATCATTTTCTTTGGATGATAGAAACAATGTCCAGGTAAATCTGGAATAATCATCAACAATTACAAAAACTTACCTCTTTCCACCTCTGCTTTGCAGTCTCATTAGATAGATCCATATGAATCAGGTCAAAACACTTACTTGTACTGATATGGTTCTTTGACTTAAAAGAAGATTTTACCTGCTTCCCCCTTACACATGCACTACAAGCCTTTTCTTCCTTAAACTTGATTTTGAATAAGCCCAGTATCATATCCTTGGAAGAAAGTTTGTTTAATTGTTTCAGACTTGCATGTCCAAGTCTCCTGTGCCAAAGGAGGGGATCATTTTCTATAGCACTTAAACAGGTCAGCTTTGTTCCTGATATTTTCATTATATCATCTTTGTCCACATTCCTTTGTCTTCTTGCAGTGAGTACAACCTCCTTGGTGTCTATCCTTTTGACTTTGACTCCTGCAAAAGTAAAAACAACTTTGTTACCTTTATCACATAGTTGTGATATGTTGAGTAGGTTGTGCTTCAATCTCTCTATAAGATAGACTTCTGCCAATGCCCTTGATTCAGATGTACCAATATTTCCAACTCCTATAATGATTCCCTTTTTGCCATCACAAACTCCACCCCCACTTATTTTAGAGAGTGAAAGGATTTTTTCTTTATCACCAGTCATGTGTCTTGAACATTCACTATCCATGTACCAATACTTTTTGCTTTCTTTCACTCTCACCTAAAAAATTAAATTAGGGATTGGATTTAGGAACCTAGATAACCTTGGACCCTTTTTTATGAGTAAAAGGATAAATCAAATTTCTTTCAGTCCATGCAGGCAACAGGTTGCACAACCTGTTTCTTTTCATAGCTTTTGTTTTCCTTATATTGGTTTGAGCTGGTTTATATGCTAGATTTATACTCCTAGACCTGATTTTTGTAGCAACAGGATATTCAGTAGTTGGATGACCTTAATTACCACATATGTAGCACAAATCTTGAGTAATATCAAAGCTTTTGTAAAAACCCAGTCTAGCTTTTTCACTGTGACTTCTCTCACTTAGTTTGTGAAAAATTCTTGAAGAATTTGTCCACATGTTTGCTCTTTCAAGATCAAGCTTTAGTTTGATAATTTCTTGACTTAGATTATTCATCATTCTTTTGCATCACAACATTCTTGTTTGTACTTGATTAAATCAAGTTCAACATTTTCCTATTCCTTGCTTTGCCCTTTTTTCCTTTTTCAATAAGTATCAATTTTAAGACTTCAGTTTTGAGTGTGGCATTTGTAGAATCAAGTTGTACAACCTGTTCCTTAAGGATGGTTTTTTTAACAGTACTCTTACAAGCTTTTAAATCAATGAAGTCAAATTTGGGGCTTGTAAGGCTGTTGAATAACTCATCTCTATCAAAAGTTAATTCTTGGAAATCATCAATTAGAGCACTTATTAAGGACATAATTTTGTTTTAGAAAATAAGTGCAGTTTTTCTTTAAGCTCAAGAATGCTTACCTCAGAAGTACCATCTTCTTCTTCCAAGTCTGAATCTCTAATGACCATGAGTGCAGTCTCATCAATTTCTTCATCTTCTGACTCATCTGAATCAGATCCCCAAGTGGCTACCATAACATACTCTTTTTTTTTTTAATTTTTTCAAATCTTTTCTTATTTCACTCTATTTCCCATACAGGACAGTCTTTAATCTGATGATCAGTCTTAGCATACTTGTAGTATCATTTGGATTGTCATTGGAACGTTTCTTGCTACCTGTTTCTCTTTTCTTTTTAAAAAACTTGCTGAAGTTCTTAGTTATGAAGGCAGCCTATTGTTTATCAAGTTCAACTTCTTCATCACTGTCTTATGCCTTCAATGCCAAGGTTCTCTCAGGGGCTACCACTTCTTTGTTGATCCCATCAATTTGCATTTCATAAGTCTTAAGATTACCTACCAGTTCATATAATGTCATTTGGGTGAGATCGTTTGCTTGCCATTACCTAATGGCAGTGACTTTAACATCCCATTTAGACTTAGGCAATACCCTTAACACCTTTTTAACTTGTTCCTCTACAGGAATGTCTTTTCCAAAGAAGGTCAATTCATTTGTTAGGGCAGTAAGTCTGGTCATCATTTCATGAAGAGATTCATTCTCTTTCATCTTGAAAGCTTCATATTCAATAAAGAGAAGGGCAATTCTAAACTTTCTTACTTGAGAGGTGCCATCATGTGCATTGACCAGGGCATCCCAAATTTGCTTAGCAGTGGTATAGTTTGATACTCTATTGTACTCAGCTGTCCCTAATCCATACACCAAGATATTCTTAGCCTTAGCATTCTTCTTTAATGCTAGCAAGTCATCAGCTGTAAATTTACTTCTTACTTTCTTGACCTGTTCATCATCAACCAGCTTCATTGGGATAGTAGGACCATCAGTGATCCTATCCCACAATTCGTAGTCTTTCCCTTGAATAAACATTTCCATCCAACATTCAACTATATAAAGTGAGAACCATCAAAGAGTGGAGGTCTAGTAGTTGACTGACCTTCACTATGACCAGTAAGAGGTGCGGAATTCATCATAGTGATTTTTTCTTAGGTTCTAACCTTATTTAAGACAACCTCACTTTGATACTACTTGTTAGAGTGCGTACCTTATTGATTTTACTATTTTACTCTATTTGTTGCCTATCAGTGGAACAAGTAAGCTAACGTGGTTCACTTATGTAGAGTAAATGAGAAGACAGTATTTTTATGTGAAAAACATCCAGCTCAAGAATGGTGTAAAAAATCATGATCTGTACATCTACAATATTTAACTCCAACTTCACCAAAACTCTTGAGCCTCAACAATCAATAAATTACAATACTCTTGTAAACTAGGAATTAAACTCTAACTCCTATTTCTACAATAACACAAATCTTCTCAAGATAAGTGTTCCTAAGTCTTCGAGTTCCCTAACTTGAAGACACAACTCCTAACTCAGTTTATATTTCACCGAGACTAGAATTAAAGCTCATTACAACTCAAAGAACCAACCTATTACACAAAGTCTACTACTCTCTAAGTAAAGGAACAGGTTCTTCTTCAAGCTAGTGAACGAATTTGCTGATTGATGCTTTTCTTATTATTGCTTGAGTGAAACACTTCGAGATCGTTTCTTCTATATAATCCAACTCTAATGAAGTCCTTCAGATGATCTAATCTTCTTTCTTCAACAGAACTTTATCAGTTAGTTACACTCCTTATTGCATTGTGTCTCCTTATTTGGATAGGATTTCTTTATTTTCTCAATCTTCAAGTGTTGTGTTTATCTTCCTCTTTACCTCTTTTCTGCACATGATAAATGTTGAAAGAATATATAAATTTATTTGCTTATCCACTCCTGACTTCACGTATTATTTTATCATCAGCCTTGCACCCACTTCTATGTTCTTCACATGTGAGGACCAGTATGAATAACATGTTTCATTCACATATGTCAATCATCAAAACTTCATATCTCTAACATTATCCAAATTACACATCAAATTAGTTGTACAATGCCTTTTAGAGATTTCTATAACTGTCTCCTTTGTATAACAACGTAAGGGGTCGTTTGGTAGAGTGTGTTAAAAAATCTAATGCATGCATTATTTTTATGTACAAATAATTACTTGTTTGGTACATCTTTTAAACGAATATATAATTAATGCTTGCATTAGTTACACACTCTATTGTGTATTACACTATATATTACTATTATCATCATTTTCTGTGTATTAGTAATACACAGGATTTCAATATATGCATTAACTTATTAAATGACTAAATTGCCCCTCAAATCTCTACTAGAATATTCATCATCGTTGAAGTTTGCCTTCGTTCTTGTACTTTGTCTTTCTCTTATCTACATTTCTATGGAAAAACATGAAATTTTTTCACTGTATCTTCTTCTTCTTTCCAGATAATTAGACATTGTTTGCTCTTCTATACTAGAGTTAGATGTTCTGTTATTGGGAGCTTGGACGCGAAATTGGATTCTTTATTTTTGAAGGTTGTTTTTGAATTCTTTTTCGCTTAATTTTTCACGCTAATCTGCAAAATCATGACTATTTTTGATGATTTTTCTAAAGTTGTGCATAAAAAATGCTTAATTCCTTCATGTTCTAATTGTCTCTCCTGTTTGAGGAATTGCAAAATCAATTTTTGTCATTAAAACTTTTTAAATGGAGAGAGAATGAATATAAACTATTTGAGGAATTAATGGACAAAGAAGTCCAATTCGTTAGTTTTGATTTTAATAAAAGAACACACAAAGAAAGTGGAGAGGGTATTTTTGTCATACAATTTCTTTTTTATAAAAACTATACAATATATATTAGTTTTAATACTTAAACCAAACACTGCATAAGAAAAAATACAAGCATAACTAATGCAAGTATAACTAACACAAGCAAACTAATACAATCATTACTAATACACCATATTTTGTATTATTCTTATAAACTCTACCAAAGGATCCGTAAGTGTATCATTTTCTCTGAAGACATAAAAATATCATTGAAGTTGTCCCAAAATTTCAAAAAGACATTTAAGTTTATGAATGTCCTTTCATCCCACAAAATTTAGAAAGATCAGTTTAGAAACAATTTTTTTGACCAATTTAAGACTCGAAGGCAGCGCTCGTGATGCACTCCGAATAGAAATTTTGGCATTAAGATTTGATTTTTCTTTAACTACGGTTAAATTACTCCTCTCTTTAGTGAAAAAGAAAGTTAAAAGTTACCTCTATCTCATAGAACTCTCCAAGAACTCAATTAACTCATGTCATTCTCCTCTTCTCCTTCTTAGAATTGCAAATTAACCTTACAGATTTGTAATTATCAAGATCGTATTATGAATTTAGATGAATTTAAAGTTATACGTCTTGTTTCGAAATTTGTTTTTAGTATCTAGTAAGTGAATCTGATAAGAAAAAATGAATCAAGATTGAATCAGTAAGAATGTTTCACCCTTTTTAATAACTTTGGAGCTTTGTTTATCGACGATATATATAGAGAAGAACTAAACAAAAAAGACAAAGAAAAAAACATATATCAGATGCAATATTTGAAAAATTGAAAATATTGGCATTACTGGAGCATATTGGAGATCTCTTTGATTTGTGAAAATTTATTTTGCGAGACCTATACTTGAATCAATAGCATGCAAAAAAACAAAAAATGAGGTTGCCTACACTAGTACTAAGAACAAAAGATTTTTTTAACATGTTATTTTTTCTTCTTTTCCGTATCTCTAAATTTGAGTTTTTTTTTTTCCACTTTCATCAATTTAAGTAAATAATAGACATAATGCTTGAAGGCAACATTTATTCTCTTGGGAGAAAAAGAAATTAAGAAACTGAGTAAAGAATGCGAAGAAGTTAGAAAAAGTTGATGAGAGTTTTGGATTTTAAACAAGCTTCTCCAATGTACTTTAATGGATAATTGGAGAAGAAGAGAAGATAACATTTAGCCCTTTCCATGTAGCATTTTTTATTTGGTTGTTGCTGAAAATATCTCACATTCACGTGCATGCCTTGCGTGATAACACACATGGGATTAAAATCGGTCAAAGGAATGTATTTATCGTGGTCTTTACAAATTTTGTGGGGGTAAAAGGAATTTCATAAACTTAAAGTATCTTTTTGAAAATTTGAGACAACTTCAGTGGCTGAAATTAATTTTTCATATTTTATTTTATTTTATTATGATAATATTTTACCTATAACAATAATGATTATTATATTAATATATTTTTTTATAAAATTATAACAATATTTTCAAATATTATGCAGTAATAATTTGTAAGAAAATATAGCATTATGTAAAAATAAATTAGCAACATATTTACGGTATTCATCATTAATATCATGCATAATAATAATAATAAATTGAAATAATTTATTCTACAAATATAGTTGGAATTGAAAAAAGCCTTCTAAGAAAATTTTTAACATAATTTTTGTAAAAAAATAATAAAATACATTTCTGTAATATACTTTATGCATATTTAAGTGGGATTTTTAAAATAGTTTTGAAAGTTTTTCCTATTTGAAAAATTAAGAAGGAAATTGTGAGGAAAAGGAGAGAAAGAAGACATATTAAAAATAGGAAAAAGGATATGAGTTGACCATTTAAAAAAAAAATGGTCCACAGTTGAAAAGGTGGACAACTTTAGCCTATCGGTTAAATTTATTTCCTTCTTTTAGCCATTTGCCCAGTCGGCCATAGGTAGTTTTCATTCCCAGTTGATACACTTTTTAAAAAAGAAAGAGGGGATCCTATACCTAATTGATACTCTTTTATACCACATTGATACACTTTTATAACAAGATAGAAGGGGAATCTATGCATATGCAATGTCCATATATCCAATTGATACTCTTTTATATTAGATTGATATACTTTATACCACATTGATACACTTTTATATTACATTGATATGCTTTTTAAAAAAGAAAGAGGAGACCATATACCCAATAGATACTCTTTTATACCACAATAATACACTTCTATAACAAGATAGAAGGGAAATCTATGCATGCATATGAGTGTTCATATATCCATATAGTCTTTGCAAGCATAATAGCTATTTTCTAATAACTGCCCAGCTAAGACAAATAACAATTTAAAAAAAAAATAAGTATATTTTTACTCTATAATTTGATACCAACAAATTTTTCTTTTGTTACACTTTTCTACCGTAACAGCCAAAGCTTTCAAATCAAAACTGAAAAAGCAAAAATAATAAAAAATATTTTAGTGGAATGACTTAAAGAAGTGCAGTTTTTTTGCTTGCTTAACTATTTACCTGTATTAAAATGACTTAAGAAAGTGCAGCTTATCTTTATGGCTAAGTGAACCACTACTCACATTCAATGAAACGGTCTAGTGAACCACTACCAGAATTCACAATAACACTCGCCAAAACCATTTTTCATCTATAATGTAACATTCGTTGGAATCTACCTAAAAATTCTTACTCTTCTTCGAAATCCGCTGTTTGATTTTGAGGTGTTTGTTGAAAATGGTGGAAAAATCGAGTCCATCGAACGAAAAAGCAAGCAAGAAAATGGTGAAAGACAGAATCTTCAATGTAAGCAAGCTGATTATCATGTGGTCTAGGATGAATTTTGCCACCATAGCTACACATAAATTAGACCTTATAATTAGGGATTTGATTGGGATCTTCCAATGTTGCGGTATTTTCGAAATCAATTTCACGGGAACGAGGAGAAGAGTCGCCGGATTCAGGGTAAGAAGTGTAGGAGTAGTTCTCCATGTTTTGGATTTAGTTAGTTTGAGAGTGTATTTTGTAGGTTAGACCATTTGAGAGAGTGAAGAAAATGGAGTGGATTGAAGAAGAAGGGGAATTTTATAAAGCGGTGATTATGAAAATGGTACACTGCTTCTACAAATAGTTGCTATTTTGTGGATATATAATTGTGAGTGCTATTTTTATGATATTATTTTAGTTTTAGGTGTTATTTTTGTCCTTTCCCCTAAAAAATAAATCTCCACCCATCAACATCAATGCCTATTAAGAAATTTAGTTCATATCTTCATGTAGTATAAGTAAAAGCAAATTAAACATAAATTTAAAGAGTACAGACGTAAAAAGATGATTAGTATGAATTGTTACTGTAGTTGTTGCTTTAAAAATTATTTATTTCAAGTAAAATTGATCAAATTCCCCATAAATTGACACACCATTAAAGAGAATAATACTTTTTTTTGATTACTTTTTACCATTTCAACACCCTATCACTTCATCTGAATGGAGAGGAGTATACTTTCAAAATGCCATGCAAAATTCTCATAAAAAATGTTGAAATTGTAATCAATAACTGTTTCAATCTTTAAGCCCCATTTGGGAAAATATTCCTAATTTGTAATAAACAATCATGACATTTTGAAATGTGCCATCTTCTAATCAACAAATGGGAGAGCACCCATTGTCTGGAAGTTACGATTTCGTTTTACCGAATTACTTTGACATAATTTTCTTAAACATCCAAGTTTATGTTACAATAATGAATAAAGTTCAAGAAAGTTAGTTTTTTCCTAATTTAAAATGTCACACACACACAAAAAAAAATTATTACTGTTTTAGAATTCTTTCATACTAAACTTTTTCATCTTTAATTTTATTTCCTCGGTTATCCTTCCCATTTTATTGATTAAACCATGAGAATTAACTAGAAGAAAATTGGAGAGACATGTTATTTAAGTAGAAATACAAATAGCTGAAAGTTTTTTGTAACTCAATAGGATATAATTAGATGTAATAAATATAATGAATTTTTTATTATAAATAAATTGATTGATTAATAAAAGAAGGAATGAAAAAAATTAAAAAAAAAAGGAAACAAGAGAAAGAAGATAAATAGGAATAGAGGTCATACAGAGATGTCACGTCACTTTATAAGGCTCGTATTAAGTCCGGACTCAAACTTAAGTAATTTAATAATTTATATTATAATATAATTAAATATATAAAATAATTACAACTCACAAAGATCATAAATTGAAAAACATTAATATATTTATGAGTTAATGAACATATATTCTATAGCTGTAAATAGAAATATATTTCTTTAGATATTTATGAAGTCTTAATTTTATTCATAATTTCACGTGGCAAGAATTTAATTTAATTAATATGGTAATTTAAGCATTGTTTTACTTTAATTAAGGAAAAAAACTAAATTCATCAAAATGAACCTCGAGAATTTATTAGTTCTTTATATTTTGTTTATGCCTAGGAATATTAATTTTTAATAATCAAAAGAGTATTCTAAAAATAATTTGATCTTAATTGATACCGCTACCCTCATGAGATAATTGAAGGAAATGTGTCTTTTAAGTCTTGAATGAAGGATTGGTGACATTGACCAACTTAAAGGGTCAAACATCATTTGAAAACTTGATTAAGTTAATTGTGTAGTTGATTAATATTTTCAAAACTTTCTAATCTTTTTAAAAATACAAATCAACCCAACCCACACCTCTCTTCAATACAAATCAACCAGTCTCTCTCCTCTCTTTCTCGACAGCTTCTCTCAACTCTCTCCCAACCAACATTTCTACAAAATTCTTCCTTCAATCCCGGCGAAAAATAGTCGGGCGAGTTCCCTTTCGACTTTCAACCGTCAATTGACGTGAAGACTTCTCCAGCGACAACAATTTTGAATTTTTTGTCATCCCATTTTTTTTTTCACAGGTAAAAATTTATGAAGAAACATAGGAACTTGAGTCAACTACTCTTCTAGTATTGAAATGTGGACTGAATAAAATCCTAATTTCTGGCATTTCTTCTTTTTGTTGTCATACTGTTGATTCAGATTTCTTGGTGATTTTTGTTCACAGTTGATGTTCTTAGTGTGTGTGTGTGATGTGTTGGTGTTGCAGGGTTGATTTGTTGTTTGTCTTGAAAAAAATAATGTTGAAACAGATGAAACATATGATGCAATAGATGAAGACATCTGATGAAATAAATGAAGACATCTGATGCAACAGATGAAGACAGCTGATGCAACAGATTAAAATCTGATGCAACTGATTAAAATTTGATGCAACTATGAAAATCGATGCAATAGATGAACAATCTAACAGATCATTCATCTGTTGCTACAGATGACTCTTCTGTTTGAAAGAAATTTAAACAATATTGATCCAAAAGATAACTCATTTTCCTACAGATGAGTGATATGTTTCAACAATTCAGTGATTTATTTTTATTATCTCCAAAGGTTTACTAATCTGTTGCAACAGGTCAGTTATATGTTGCAATAAATAAAATACCTGGTGCAATAGATCAGTGATCTGTTTTTATTGTTTCCAACGGATTACTCATCCATTGCAACAGGACATTTATATGTTGCAACAGATAACAAATTTGGTGCAACAGATTAGTGATCTATTTTTATGGTCCTATTTGGAAGAAATCTAAACAATATTGATCCAACAGATAACTTATTTTCCAACAGATGAGTGATATATTTCAACAGTTCAGTGATCTATTTTTATTCTCTCCAAAGGTTTACTCATCGTTGCAATAGAACAGTTATATGTTGCAGCAAATAAAATATCTGGTGCAACAGATCAGTGATCTATTTTTATTATTTCTAACAGATTACACATCCATTGCAATAGGTCATTTATATGTTGCAACAGATAATAAACCTGGTGCAACAAATTAGTGATATGTTTTTATGGTTTCCAACGGACTACTCATTCGTTGCAACAGGTTGGTTATATGTTGCATCAAATAAAATACCTGGTGCAACAGATTAGTGGTCTGTTTTATGATTTCCAATGATTTACTCATCTGTTGCAGTGGTTGGTTATATGTTGCATCAGATAACATACCTGGTGCAATAGATTAGTGATCTATTTTTATTTACTCATCCGTTACATTCGGGTCGGACAGATAAGAAATCTGTTTTTATTGTTTCCAACGGTTTACTCATTCGTTGCAACAGGTCGGTTATATGTTGTAACAAATAATATACCTAGTGCAACAGATGTGTTGTCTGTTGGAACTAATTTTTTTTATCATTGTGCATGTTAGTTTATTGTTATCCTTTTTAACTATGCATTAATCAATTATAATCTATTTTATGTTCCTGTTAATTTAAGATAATATGGCTCCAAAAAAGAAGAGAAATCAAATCAAGTCCAAGTAAAGGAACAAGTGCAGCAGATCGGTTACAACCACCACTCTATGAGCTTGCTTTACAAGCATTATCTCAATCAGGAGCAGAAGATAATGAACATAGAGGGGGAGGGGAATGTCTCAAAAGAGATGATCCAAATGCTAATAGCCTTTTCACCGAAAAGTTGGTCAAAACCTTCAGCATTGATCATTATCCTGTGAGAATGCAGTGTGATGGTGCCACAAATTTAATGGGTGATTTCGTGGTTAAGTCAGTCATGGGAAAATCTTTCGACGCCTTTAGAAAATTAATCCGAGAACAAAAATTGGATGCTTATTTTAGGGAAAGCTGCTTTGGGCAATATCTTGATTTGCCGGAGGATAAAAATGCTTGGTTCCAGATGAAAATGGTATACGATCTTCTCAAGTGTAGGTTTATATATGAAAACAAAGACAGGATGGATGGGGTGTGGATAAATTACTGTGGCATGCCTGTTTGTTTTGGTTGGAAGGAGTTTGTTATAGTTACCGAACTAAAATGTTATCCTCCTTCTCCTTCTCAAGTTATACCTACTCTGACCCAAAAGAAAGTACCCCGCACACCCAAAAAAAGGCAAAGGCAAGTCGAGTGATCGTGAGGAACTGGTGTCCATTGTTGGTCCAAGCTTCAAAAACAAAAATTTGATAGAAGTGTTGAAAGGTAAAGGACTCTCAAAGAAACACAAGCAATCATTGTGCTTGGTTTGGTTTGTACATAATATTCTTAGGGCGAGAGATGTTAACAACAACATAAGCTCCGATTTAATAAATCTCTCCGAGGATCTTGAGGCATTTAACAGCTATCCTTGGGGTTATGAAAGCTTTAAAATGACTATCCAATATTTGTTGACTCTGTTGATGCCAAAGATAGTCAACTTATATTTCTTTCCATGAGCCTTCATGGTAAATATTTCTTTTACTATGATATGATTCATCATTTTTTTATTTAATAATGCTTTTGATTTATTGGCGTTATGTTATAGGTTTGGGCATTTGAAGGTATTCCTTATTTGAGACAACAAGTGAACTACCAGGAAGAAGTTTCCTGTCCAAGAATCCTGAGATGGTTGTCAGCTAAAATCAGTAAAAATACAAAATTTCTTGATCTTTTCAATCTCCCAAGGAAGCAGTGAGTCCAATTCTAATTAAGTTTTTTGTTTTAATTAATGATTATTTTAATTGATTTCATCATTATTCTAATATATGTACTGATTTATTTTAGATTGTCCATTCCTGGCTTGTTCCGACCAACCGAGAGTTGAAGATGCCATTTTTCTTACTTTATGATCTGTGCAAACTTTATCGGACCCTAAGATCGTTGATGGAATAAAAATGGAATTGTTTAGAGCAACAACCATCACAAGAAAAATAATTTTGGAGGGTGGGCTTGTTGCTGTTGACGATGGTAGTCTTAATGGTAGTGGTGCTGCTGTTGGGGCTAATGATGCTCTTCTTACCATTTTTGAAATAACAATCCATTAAGATTATGTTGATACCGGTTGTAAAGATTTTGCCACATCTAGCGAATATTCTGTATGCAAATATCAAGACTTCAAGGAGAAACATGATGGGGTGATTAATGTTATTAATTCACTAATTGCTTCTGTAAAGGAAATGGCATCTAAGAGGGGTGTGATTCTATCAAAGAGGATTTCATACCCATACACTCTACTATAGATCAAGGTGGCTAAGAGGAGAAGGAAAGATACTTTCAAGGCATCATCAAGCATCGAAAAAAGCAAAATTACAACACATCTGTCTTTGTTTTGCACTGATGTTCAGTGTGAAAGGTCCACAAAAAAGTAGCATGAGCCGAAGAAGGTAAATGTACATCACCTGTTCCAACAAACAAATAGGCACATATCTGTTTTAAACAGATAATACATCTGCTGAAAATTATCAAACAGATATATACATCTATTACAACTGTTGTCAAACCTGTTGCATCAGATGCGTTATCTATTACAACAGATGAATCTTATGTTATAACAGATGTATCATCTATTCAAAATTATTGTCATGATTTAGTTTTATTTCATAAATTTCACAACGCTTGCATGAACTACAAGATATAGATTATCTATTTTTTTAAAACGCAGAAATTGCGGTTCTTTTGTTGCCGCTTACGCCGAGTATTTGAATAATGGATTACAAGTACCAAATGATGGAATTGATAACGGATTACTCTGCAAAATATATGCTGCTCTTTTATGGAAATACGGAGAAGCGAAAGCTCAGAAGCCGTACGCAAGAGACATTAAAGATCCACGATGACCAAAGTCGAATTCCGTAATACCGAATGAAGAACAACTTGTCCATATTGATTAGATCTTTATAACATAAGTCTGCCAATGTAATAACCTATCCTCCTTGGTTTAACTTGTTGATTTATTTGTAGAGTAGATCATTTGTGCCCATAATAATTTTTTTACATTTTATTTATTTCATGTAATTTTTGAAGGCTTTGATTTATTTTATGTTGTATATTAATATAATTTTAATCCTTAGTTTTGAACATGATAATTGAAATGAAATACTAGATTCAAATATCGCAACAGATAATACATCTGCAGCAACAGACGATATATCTTATCAAACAGATTTAGACATATGTTGCAACATGAGATGCAAAACGTAAGTCATCTGCTGGAAATTATATAATAGGTCTTCCTACTTTTTTGATTTGCTCCAATAGATTACCGATCAGATTTAATAGATAGATTATATGTTGCAATAGATTGTATATTTATTGCGATTGCGACAAACAGACTTGGAACTTCTGCATAATGCAACAGATGACCAACCTATTCCAACTGATAATCAATTTGTCACAACAGGTACTATATCTAACACAATATATATACTATCTGTTACAACAGATATATAATTTGTTGCATTATAAAAATTTAACTTTCGCCAGACAAAGAAATTATTGCCACTACATGTAAAGTGAGGTGGCTTGAAAAAAAATTATTATCGTGTTCGTCTCTATCTTTGTACATATTCTTCTTTATACATGGGCTCCAACCATTTAGTTAGGTCATCTGCTGGAAATTATATAACAGGTCTTCCTACTTTCTTGATTTATTGTAACAGATTATCTATCAGTTGCAACAGATAGATTATATGTTACAATAAATTGGATATCTGTTGCGACAGACAGGCCGAGAAATATCTATTAATGTAATAGATGATCAACCTACTCCAATAGATAATTAATCTGTCACAACAGGTATTATATATGTTACAACAGATATACTATCTATTGCATTATAAAAATTTAACTATCCACAGACATAAAAATTATTGCCACAATATGTAAAGTGAGGTGGCTTGAAATAAAAAATTATTATTGCATTCGTATCCGTCTTTTTATATTTTCTTCTTTATACACAGGCTCTAACCATTTAGTTAGTACCCCATAAGCCCAGACCCATTGTATTTTTCCCACAATGGTGTCACACATACCGGTCATTTCTGTGTCGATCAGAAAATACTCGATGTATGGAAGCGAGTATGGCCCGCACGCTGCACCGGTTCTATTTCTATGGAGCTCGATATTCTTATTTCAACCTTCAAAATCTCATGATTCCTTCGACAAGACTTCAGCCAGCAAATGATCCATCAGCTTACTCTGCGTCAACAACTTGGGCAACAACTTTAAGAGTGGCTGCATGTGGGCTAAAAACTTATCCTCGCTGAAGACAGTTAAGTTGCAGTCATAAACCCTAATATTTCCCTCGTAGAGTAGTATTTCAACAGTGAGAAAATATTTGACTTATACGTTCATGGCTTAAAGGATTCTTTTTGCTTTATTTCAGCTCTTGCCGTGAGAATATGGCCTCTTTCCTCTGACATATTTAATCACTTCTTCATCCCATTAGAACGTAGAAACTAACTGATCAAGTCCCGGGCCACCAGAATCAGCTTGCTTACGGAGATTAGTGTATCTATCCTTGAAATTATTGTAGAAGTTGAGGTCCATTATCCTATCGCAACATCATAAGCATCTGGGTACACTAATTTCCTGCCCCTCATAAGGCAGAGAATTTCATCAACATACTATGGTATAAGAAGCCAATTAATTTAAATAGGTTAGTAATTGTAAAGAATAAAAATACAGTGGAAAGAATCCGATGTAGAGGGTTCTCTGAATGGGTTCACAGATTACCCAGCCAACGCAACTCATGCAACAGATGTTTATTATGTTGCAACAGAATACCAAGCTATTGCAACAGATTACACATTTGCTGCATAGATTCTTCTTCTTGGAGTAGATTGGAAGGTTAGGTTATCAAAAGTAAACTTACATTGTCCTCGTACCACACACACATATTTGTTATATTCTTGAAGTCTTTGGCTGCAAATGAATACATAGTGTATTCTTTTTTAACCTTCTTTCTTTCATTCATGATTTGTTGCAGTTCCTCTTCCTTTTCTTTGCCAAGTATCGTGAATATGTCCACCTTCTTCAGCGGCCCCTAAACTTCAACAACTCTTGGAGCGGGAGGAGTTGCATTTTTTGTTATTTTTATAATAGAGAGAATTTGTCTAATTTTTCTTCTCTTTCTCCTAACCGCCACTGTAGAAGTGCATGGATTCCTCACCTCGTTAGATGGTATGACACCTCTTCTGAATTTCAACTCCTCGGCAGCTTCAGTAATAGCCTCTAGCTTTTCAAGGAGTTTATCCTCTCTGTTCTTTCACACTTTGCATTTGTAATGAGAATATGAGGGTGAGGATGGGTGAGAGGGACCACTGTAAGTGTGGGAAGGACAGGGCTAGGGGTGAGAGGGACCTGTGCAAGGGGTGTTTTCAAAAGTATTTATTTTTTGCTGAGCATGCTTATAATCACGACTAGCAGTAGCAGCAGCAGGATGGCTGCCACCATCACAAACAACTCCACCAGTAACACCCCCATAAGAAGCACCCGGATCTGTTGCAGTTTGAGGTTAGTCGTGAATAGCTTTAACATTAGGCAGACCTTGCCTAACTACTCTTCTTATGGATGTTTCTCCAGCTAATTCCTTCTTTATGAACTCCACCGTTGGGTCTTCTTTTGTATCAACAAGACCTAGAGTAAGAAAAAAAGTTATCCCCAGCTCATCATCGGTAGACACGATCCAAGGATGCAACCTATAAAAAAAGACATGAGGTATTTAAATCATATAACAATAATTTGCATTCGGTTGGGTTACATGGATATTAACACAACCAACTTATGTAACAGATGATCTAGCTGCCGCAATAGCTGATTTATATATTGCAAAAGATTGATAATATGTTCCATCAGATTATACATCTATTGCATAATTTGCATCAGATGGGTAATCTTTTGAGTTGGGTTCAGAGAACCAGAGTAATAGATGGTTAATCTGTTGTGAAATGTAGATCATCTATCGCAACAGATTACCCATCTATTGTACCATATGCAGTTGACGGGTAATTTTTTGCAATAGACGAACCACTGTCGCAACAGATGGAATATCTGTTTCAATACCTTTCTTTGAGGTAAATTATTTTAGTTGAAAAAAGATGTACTGCATCATCTAGAGGGTTAAATAGATCAGCGTCCTGCTCCTTAATATTTTTTTTGCCTTCTTTTGCAGCAGCCAGCCACCTAAGGATCCTTGGATGAGAAACCTCATCCGGGTAATTCTTGAACTGCTTTCGGAGGGGAGAAATGACTTCACATGCCTAAGCCTAAAAAATGTAAACATGAAGAAAGCAAAAAAAAGTCATAATAAGTATATAGTCATTATAAATTAATGGAAGAGTAAAAATAGTGATCAATTTTACCATGAAATCTCAGGGAAAGCCATATAATATGATCGTCCATGTGGATAGCTTTGTAGTAAATATTCGACAGTCAAGTAGTAGCTGTCATAACCTCAAGGATAATCATTGAATTTATCCAAATCATCAGCAAGTGCCTACAAATCATCTTCTATGACTTTCCTGATGTCTCTTGCCAATAAAACAGAATGGACAAACCAAACTAAACACAATTTCTCCTGCAGTGCTTTGGTATGTCTTTATCCTCGAGATCTGCCATCAAATCCACCACTTTATAGATACTACATCCAACAATGTCCAACAACCCATCTTTTTTTCCCTTGCGGTTGTTGGACCCTTTGTGGAGTGTTTTCTTGATGAGAGGTTCTTCTAGACGATCACATCTCAAGCCTGTCACTTTCGCAAACTCTTTCAACCCAAAACAAACTGGCATGCCACAGTAGTTGATCCAAATTTCATCTATCTCTTTTTTGCCCTCCTTCAGATCTTTATCATCCCCGCGTACTTGATCCTGCGCTTGAGAAGTCTATATACCATGCTCATTGGGAAACGGAGAGTGCGGTCCTTAGGTAGCTCTAGAAAGTATGCAAAGTAGCTCTTGTTAAAAAGTCTGTCTATGTTTTCATTCTTCATAATTTTCCTTAATTCATTAAATCATTTCCCCAACTGACATTTAAGTACAAGATCACCAGTTACTTTGTCAGGGTTATACATCGGCATCGCAACTCGAAACCTGTCGATACTAGTGGTTTTGATAAAATCATGCTGGGATTTTGATATTATTTCATACCCCATTGGTGAGGAGGAGTTATCACTTTCCTCGCTTCATTTTGCCTAGATTGAGATTGTTCAAGAAGTTCCTCCGAATCTATCTGCACTCTAGCCATTTTTGTTGAGTGGTCAGAAGTTGATCCACTTTCAATTTTTTTTTGGGAGACATCTTTTAACTACAGACAATAAAAAAAATACATTGCATTTGATGTTTGCATAATTTTTTTTTAAAAAAAAAACTAAGACAAATTTCAAAAAATTATTCTACGCCACAAAATGAAAAAAAAAACTCCAACGGATAAGCCATTAGTTGGAACAGATGAGGAATCTGTTTGAAGACCTATTTAATATCTCCCAACAGTTATTCCACCTATTGCAACAGATGGACCACCAACACCACAACCAATGACACCACTAAGATCACCACCAATGCTGCCAATAAGAACACCAAGACCACTGACACCACCACCAAAAACACAAATACCGACACCAACAACAACATCCACCAACAATACCATGACAGTCAACAAAACACTGAAATAAAAATTAGGATTTTCTCGGGTGCTTCCTACTTTTTTAGCATCAAAACACAAAATTGTTAACCCATTATCGCAGATAATACAATTAAAAGTCTTTTTTTTCATCATTAACTAAAAATCTCTAATTTTTTGAATAAATAACAAATGTAGAACTCTTCTCGAACTTTGTTACCTACAAAGACAGAGAAAATGATGGATACAAGCGAGAATAAAGTCAAAAATAACAACTATATGGTTGAAAATGAGAAGAAAATCAATCTGTTTTGAAGGGTTGAGCAACATGTTGAGTAGTTATTATCTGTATTGTTGAGAGAGGGAGAGAGAGGGTGGAGCAAGAACTTGAGATTTGAAATGAGGAAAAGTTTTTCCTGCAAATGGATGATTTGTATGGGTTGATTTGTAATTTTGGAAAAGAATGACAAGTTTTGAAAATTATTAATTTGGTCCGAATTGATCTTAATTATTTTTTAAAATTTCAAAAGATATACACCTTTCATTTCGCTTTAGTTGACCCTTATTGACTTAGCACACCCTTAATAAATTATTTAATAGAGGCCTATTTTACTAAAATAACCCTATTAATTATGCATTGAAAATATGAATTTGAGTAAATACACTTAGTTTAATCATTTAATGTTGAGGGTAATATTGGAAGAACATAATAAAATCCTCTTGATTTCATCAAAGGAACAACTAAATTGAAACAAATATTTTTAGAAAGAGGGCCAACTAAAATGAAACGTGGTGAATACTAGTTTTTAAAACATTAAGTTAATGAGAGAAATTTTCAACTCAGTGTGGTCGATCAACGATCTGGGTCAGGATGAATGCAATACCAATGCTAATTACAAAGACTCAGTTAAAGTTTTAGTTGACCCTATGAGCTCAATATTCATCCCTAGTTCCACCTAAA
The DNA here is from genome assembly GCF_002878395.1 of Capsicum annuum. Lineage (NCBI taxonomy): Eukaryota > Viridiplantae > Streptophyta > Magnoliopsida > Solanales > Solanaceae > Capsicum > Capsicum annuum. Next base: position 217,137,613 of record NC_061121.1, read on the forward strand.
TCAATGTAGGTATTATTAATCCCAACATCAAGTTAATGAGATCGATCGACGACCCGGGTT
>NC_061121.1:217140672-217167759 GCF_002878395.1 Capsicum annuum
CAGTTGAAGTTGTAGTTGACCCTGTGAGTTCATTCATTCATCCCTACTTCCACCTAAATCAATGTAGGTAATATTAATCCCAATATTAAGTTAATGAGATCGATCGATGACCTGGGTCAGGATGAACGCAATACCAATCCCAATTACAAAGACTCAATTGAAGTTGTAGTTGATCCTATGAGCTCATTCATTCATCCCTACTTCCACCTAAATTAATATAGGTAATGTTAATCCTAACATTAAGTTAATAAGAGCTCATTTCAACGCAGAGTGGTCGATCGACGACCTGGGTCGGGATGAATGCAATTTCTAATAGATATTCACATCTGTTGTAACAGATGATATATCTAATTTAATTATCAAATAGACATTTGAATCTGTTATGATAGATGACTGAGCTGTTGGAAATTTTCAAATAGATATTGGTATCTGTTATTATAGATAATATATCTGTTTGAAATTCTTTTCTTTCTTTCAATTTTAAAGAAAGATTCTGTCCGAGTAAGAGTTGCTACTAAGAGTAAGTATTATAAAATACGGTAAAAAATGAAGAGTTTCTTTTTCTTGGATAACTCAAAAATATGTTCATTGAGTAGTCTTATCTTGTCTTTTCAATGTCACTAGTCATCTGTTAGAACAGATACTAACAGATATTTAATTATCAAATGGACATTTGTATCTTTCGTCACAGATGAATGAGATGTTGGGATATTTAAATAGATATTGATATTTTTTGTAACAGTTGACATATTTAATTATCAAATGAAAAGAGTTTTTTAAACAAATATTGTATCTGTTGTAAGAGATGACTATGTTGTTGGGATTTTTAAACAGATATTGCTATCTGTTGCAACAGATGACCTATTTGTTACAACAGATGACATATCTGTTTGAATTTTTTTTTTAATTTTAAAGCAAGCTTCTGTCTAAGTAGATAAAGTAGTAAGTACTACTTACAAAATTCGGTAAAAAATGAAGAGTTTCTTTTTCTTGGATAACTCAAAAATTTGTTCATTGAGTATTCTTATCTTGTCTTTTCAATGTAACTAAACTAAGTCTTTCTCATGACCCTCAAATTATTAATGAATATTAATTATATTAATTAATGAATATTGAAACCTACGTCTATGTACACGATACATCTAGAATTATCTTATCTCCTCAGCTTTAGTCCTAAATTTATTTTATTCATCTCTCATCTTTTTCTTTCTCTCCTCTTTAGCTTAGGGTTTTACAACCTTTTTTTCTCTCTTTTCTCTTTTCTCTTATCTTTCTTAGAAAGATCCTTTTGGATCTAAACTGATTCATATCTTTCCTCGATGAAATTGTTGTTTTGATCTCCTTTTGACGCTAAGGTATGGTTCACTATTACTCTTTCATTCTCGTCTTCTTCTTTGTAAGTTATTTACATCTGTTTTATTATTTAATTACTATTTACCCATATGATATTTATTTAAAAAATTTGAAGGAACTTTTAAGTGTTGAATAAATGAACCAAGAATTTTTATTAAAATATGCAAAAAAAGTATTCTATTGGGAGAAATATAAAAGCCTTGTTAGCAGTATTAGTTTTTTGATATGTATTTTATTTGTTTCTTTGTTTTTTATGATGTTGTTGGTGAGGTTGGCATTGTTGGAAGTTGTGGTGTGGTGCTGTTGATGGTGTTGGAACAAAGGATGTTGTTTTTTTATTGTTGATGATATTGGAACAAATGTTGTTGTTACTTTAGTATTGATGTTTTTTATTTGTTGTTTCTTTGTAGTTTATGTTGTTTTTGATGTTGCAACAGACGGAGAAACTGTTGGAACAAATCAAACCACCAGCAAGGCTAGTTTGATGTATTCCAATAGACTCCACATCTATTGTAACAGACTCCACATCTGATGCAATAAACTTTACACATATTGAATTGATGAATAATGTTATCTTTGGTGAATAATGTTGTAGATATAAGGAACTGACAGTTGATCAACTTTTGCTCGATCATCACAAGAGGCTGCAGTAAAGATAGGTTTGAAGGAATAAGCTGCATGCATATGGAACCACTTCATATGTGGGAGGTATGTATTACTAATAATGTTATCGTGGAAATACACATAGAGTACACTGATTTTGTGAATGTTGTTTTTACCAATTAGTCATAGATCATTCAAATAAGGTATCTGCAATTTTACAGTTAAGTTTGGTAGGTTCGAGCTAATAAGGATGAGGGACCATGAATATGGTTCTGATACCCTGTTAAGATTTAATATCGGTTATTGCTTATGTTTATTTGTCAAACATTGTAAAGGGACCTAGTTTTGGTGTCGTTATAAAGATATTCAATAGCGATTGGACTAACTTTTAGGGTGCATTAGACTCTGAGAAGGCCTTCGAAGCCTAGCACTACATCTAACAAGAATGGAAAACCAATATAGTTATTGCCCTAACCCAAATTTATATGGTTGTGTTGCTCAGGGTGATGATTATACGGCAGTAGGTGTGGTAGGAGAATGTCTTCGAGGAAAAATGGGTGGTTGATGAAAGACTATATTATCTGAGAGATAATTAAAGAGGAGACATAGGGTAGAAAGTAACTTCTAGCGAATCTAGCCGATGAAATTATCTTAAAACAACATGAGAAATCTGAATCAAGTGCAAACATAAAAGTGTAATTAACAATGCAAATTCGTCTATTGTCTCTTTGAAAGAAAAATAGTGCAGATAGACACTTTGCTAGGGAGCTGCAACTAGGTAGCGTGGTCAGGATTATCTCCTAGATAGAAAATAGTAGAAGTCTAAGAAAGCAGCCTTACGGGCATCGAGGGTTGAAATGTTGTACAGTAAGTCTAGAAAACTTCCGCCAATAGAACTGTAATTAAAAAGTAAGGAATCTAAGTGAAGCAATTTTTTAATTTTAAATTTAATCCCATGCCTTCTTGTTTGTGGTTTCGATTAGGTCCACTGTTGTTTACCTGATCGGAACCACAAACGTGATTGAAAGAAAAATTGAGTATCATTACTTCCATAGCAATATGGTTATAATTAATTGTGTTTTATAGACTTAGTATGCTTTCAACATTTCTTGGAGAAGATCAGAGGCTTGCTGTAGTATGTGAATTTTGATAATTTTCAAGCTTGCCTCGAGCTTGCTTATTCTGTATTCAAGCTGGTCGTTGCCATCTTCAAAGTTGGTCAAGAGTTCCTAGTATCTTGTAAGCTCGATCAGGAACACCACCTTCAAAGTTGTGGCATTGAAGAAGGATTTCAGAACACTCTCTTTAAAAGCCTTAAAGGATACATGGAGGGTCGCTGTATTTGTTTTAGGTCAAAATGTATTGATGCACACTCAAGATGTGGTCCCAACAGTTGAACAACACACTTTTATCGAGCGTTGCTCAACCAATTTGATAAATTAATAAGCGAGAAGTTATGTAGCGTATGATCTAAACCGACTCTACCAAGCCTATCAAACGTTACGTAACTCCAGGATTATTACCATATCAAAAAAATTGACCGAGGTATTGCACAAATCAAATGAGTTCAACCCCTCAGGTTTTTTGCTGATCGCTCTTCTCCAATTATAGATGATAAGTTATCTGCTATGAAAAAGTCTACACTATCGCCAGAAATGCTTGCCAGGGCACAAGTCTTCAGATTGCATCATCCGTAATCTCTCAGTATCAAGTGATATTAAGAGATTACTAGTCATTCCTTCTCAAGACATTCGCTACAGCAAGAATTTCTGTTGATAACAAGATATCTGCCATGTGAAAGTCTACACCGTCAGCAAAAATTCTTGACAGAGCAAAAGTCTTGGGAAGACATTATTAATAATCTTTAACATCAAGAAAGTCTTGTACAAAAGTCTTCAGAAGATAATAAAAAACAAGAAAGTTTTCAGCAATGACTACACATAATTACGGTATCAAAAACCTCACCAGATTCACTCCTGGTACAAAAAAAAGGCAAAAATATTTTCATTTGCATTCACATATTATTTATTTAACAAACCAAACAAAGATGAACTAAATCTAGCATTTAACTCTTTAATACTACTAAGGGTAATACAATTCCTGTCAGGGAACTTGTCAGTAGAAGGTGACCCTTAGTCCTTCGGGTTGACATTTTAGTGGATCCACACTGCTAGTGTATATACCCATGGCACGGTACTGACACCCTTCTAACTAGGGTTATAGGTTGGACCCTAATCCATTCAGAAAGAGGCATGACGGTTAGATGATTACCTACCACAGTTTCAGTCTTTAATCTTCAGTATAGAACTCAATTCCGTTTAATAGAATTAGGACTGTTAGTAACAGTCACCCAGTTATCAGTAATTCAGTTATCAGTAATCTTAGATATCAGTTACTCAGTTATCAAAACTAAGAACTAAGTTTTAGTATAAATCTCAAACACGGTATATATGTAGATGCACAATATTGTACACTTAGTATTTACAATAGTTTCAGTTATCCATGTACTCATATTCAGTTAATCCTTATCATCCAGTCAGTTACTATTCATGTATGTGAACCCTTTCAATCAGTCTTACCCTATCTAGCATACCAGTACATTCCACGTACTGACGCATACTTTTTTTATGCTATGATATCTCATATCATATATTTGGAAGCTCAGGTCCCTGGCCGCTCTTAGCCAGATTAAGTCAGCAGTATCAGATTGTAGTAGTGAGTCCTCACCTACCGAGGATATTTTTTTTATTTTAGTATTATAGTAGATTCAGTATTTTTCTAGTCAGAGTTAGTTGGAGGCTTATCTCATCAACTCCACCTATTAAGGAGATCTTTCAGCTACTCTTTTAACTTTTTAAGTTTAGCTGGAGCCATTCTGTATGACAGAATGGATATAAGCTGAGTATTTGGAAGAAGGTCTATTCCAAAGTTAATTTCCCTTTTGAGAGAAACTCCTGGAAGATCTTCGAGTAACACATCTGACAATTCATTCACTACTAAAACTGACTCAATATTAGGAGTCTCTGAACTAGAGTCTTTGAATCGCACAAGATGATAGACATATCCCTTGGATATCATTTTCTCGCTCTAAGGTATGAAATCAACTGACCCTTAAGCGTTGTAGTACTACCTCTCCGTTCAAGGACTGGTTCATTTGGAAACTGAAAATGAACAATTCCGTTTCTATAATCAACTGAGGCATAGCATGAATGGAGCTAATCCATGCTGAGAATGACGTTGAAACTCATCATCTGTAACTCTACTAAGTCTATTGAAGTGATTTTCTGAGATATCATAATTAGACAGTTCATGTATACTAGTTGGGCATTAATAGACTGACCCACTGGGGTAAAGACTGAGAAAGGTTTTGTTAAGACTTCTGATTTGACCTTAAAGTTGATTACTATGTAAAGAGTTATAAAAGATAGAGAAGCTCATGGATCTAATAAGGCATAAACATGTAAATGAAAGATCTGTAACGTACCAGTGACCACATCAGGAGAACTTTCCTAATCTTTTTTGGACTGAAGTGCATAAAGCCTGTTTGGACGTTGCCCACTGGTGGCACTGGAAGCAGCACCCTACTGATTCGGGCGATCAGACTGAGCTGAGGGATGATTGTACTGACCCTGTGAACCTGACTGAGGACAATCTCTGATTCTATGGCCTGCTTTCCATACCTAAAACAAACATCATTGCTCGCCCTGCAGACACCCTAATGGTTTCTGTCGTATTTCTAACAAAGGGGATTTGTTTGAGCACTGCTGACATTACCTTGAGATTTAGAGTCTGGCGCCCTATCTTTGTTAACATTTTTGAACTTAGGTATTGCAGAACTGGCTGAGGATGGAGCTGGAATTAAAGCTTTAAAGTAAAATTGGGAATGGTTATCGCCCTCTAACTTAGGCTAAGTAAAATTGAAGCTACCCATTCTAGCTCTCTTGTTTTCCCTCTCTTTCCTTATTCTTAGCCTTTTCTATATTCTGAGCATGGGCTATTATCCTGGATATATCCATCTTCTTAATTAATATCACAGTTCTGCACTCCTTAATCATACTTTCTAACACCCCAGACATAAACTTGCTCATTCTGGACCTATTGTCTGCTACTATATGGGGTGCATACCTGACTAACTGAGTAAACTTGAGGGAATACTCTTTCACACCCATGTTGCCTTGCCTGAGATTGATGAACTCTAACACATTGGCTTCCCTTAACTCTAAGGGAATGAATCTATCTAGAAAAGCAGTAGCAAACTCTTTCCATTCTATGGGCTCTGTATATGTACCCCTGCCTACCTTTTACTACTTAAACCACATGTGAGATACATCTTGTAGTTGGTAGGAAGCTAACTCAGCACTCTCACTCGAAGTCACTCCCATAATATCTGTGACTTTTTACACCTGATCAAGGAACTCCTGTGGATTCTCTTTGGACTTAGATCCTGAAAATAAGAGAGGATTCATTCGGATGAAGTCCCGAATTCTTACTGCAATAGTATTGGCTGTTGGGTTGGCCTAAATAGAAGCCGACCACTTATTCTGAGCTAATACAGAATAGGCTAGAGTAGTGAAATCAACTCCAAATTCTATATAGGACACATGCTCATCTAAGGGATCTGCCTAAACGGGCTGAGGTGTTGGCTGGTCTACTATTTTTTTTTCGTTCGTCTTTTTAGGAGGCATGTTTTTTAAATGAGAAAAAAAGAATTATACTGAGAGTTTAACTTGAGCTCATGCTCATTCACACGACATAAATACTGAAAGAAGGGAAACTTTTCTAAAAATATCCCATAGCCTCTTGTCCATAAGTATGGTGCGCTACACACCCATGCACAAGACTCTACTTGACACAGCTTTCAGAATCCCTAGGACTCTATTAAATCTTAGGCTCTGATACCAAGTTTGAGTCTGCACCCCGGATGCCATATGGTGGTTACAACCCCGAAGGACCACAAGCTAACCTATGACAGGTATCTGCTATGAGCACTGAATAATAATACTAAAATAATGTGAAAGTTAGACTGAAATAGGCTGAAATACCATAAGGTTCATAATCTAAATACTAATAAATAATAGCAATTGTAAATAACATCTGAATACTGTCTGAACTAGTCTAGTCTGAAAATCCTATAACTGAACTGTCTGAAGATGGAGTTGATGGGACAAGCCCCCAACTAACTCTGACTAGCAAAATACTGAATATACTATAATACTAAAATAAAAAGAATATCCTCAGTATATAAGGACTCACTACTGTAATCTAATACTGCTGACTAAATCTGGCTAAGAACGGTCAGGAACCTGAGCATTCGAACCTATGATATGAGACATCACAACGCAAAGAGAAAATATGCGTCAGTACATGGAATGTACTAGTATGCTAGATGGGATAAGGCTGATTACAAGGGTTCATATGCATAAATAGTAACTAACTGTATGATAGGGAATAACTAAATATAAGTACATGGATAACTAAAACTATTGTAAATACTGAGTATATAATACTGTGCATATATATATATATATATTGTGTCTTAGATTTATACTGAAATTGAGTTCTGAGTTTTGATAATTGAGTAACTGATATATGAGATTACTGATAGCTGAATTACTGATAACTGGGTGACTGTTACTAACAACACTGATTTTGTAGAACGAAACTAAGTTCTATACTGAAAACTGAAACTGAAACTATGTGAGGTAATCATCTAACTGATATGCCCCTCTCTGAATGAATTGGGGTCTAACCTGTAACCCTAGTTGGAAGAGTGTCAGTACCATGCCACGAGTACATATACTGGTTGTGTGGATCCACTAAAATATCATCCCGAAGGACTAAGAGTCACCCTCTACTGGCAGGTTCCCTAACGAGAAGGGTATTACCCTCAACTGGCAGGTAAATACCTTATCAACCCTCAAATGAAAGGTTGATATCTCAACCTACGCTGGCTATGTAGTTCTGGAATGCAAGAACTGCTACTAAGGATCACACCCTCTATTGACAAGTGCGCCCCCATCCTTGGGTTCACTCTTTGCTGAATCCTACTCCCAATTGAATGACACTGATTATTTAACTGAGCTGAAATGGACTGAGTTTCACTAAGTTCTGTAACTTACTGAGTACTATTATTCATGACATTACTGAGAATATTTTGTAGCTACTGTAGTTCTAGGTAAACAGCTAGATTTTTGGGTATTGAATACCCCCAGGACTCAATGGCATCAAAAGTAAAGCATGGCATGATCTTAAAAGCATAACAATAGTTGCTTGTTAATAATACATTCATTTAGAATTTTTGTCCATCACTTGAGAGGCATGAGCTTGTACATAAATGGGACCACATGATAATATGTCATGATATCAATGTTGCTACTCAATTTACATAGGCATTCTATCAAACACTTGAGGAGCATGATTATTTCACATAACAATAAACATTTATAGATATTATGGATACAACATTCAACTTGAAAATTCAAGGAGTTGACATGAGAATCACATAATTCATCATACATGCTATCTTAATTTAATGAAACTTGTAATTAATAATCATGGATTGAATTTCAAACAACATCATAATCATGAATACAATTTAATTCAAGCATGGAAATCACTAATCCGTAAACTTGTATTTTTAAATAGGGTTCTTGGACTTCGTGGGTGAAAGGAACCCATGAATGAACACCTAACATACCTGAGAAATTAACTTCTTAAAGATTCTTGGTGGTTGTCTTGAGAATTGCTCCTGTTCTTGAAGGATAGGGTTTGGTTAATTGAGAGAGAATGATTTAATTTTGAGAGAAATTAACTAAATAATTATATAATTAGGATAATAGGGATTAAATCATGTGTTTAGACTAATTAGGGGTCTTGAGAATTGACCAAACGGTCCCTAAAATTATATCGCGAAAGCTGAAAAATTCCAATTTCGCATGCCGGCATGATGCGGTACAATCGTGTCGGCCCACTAGAAAATGAAAGACTGGGAACTGGACCCTTGGCGCGATGCGGTGCGTCACTGGAAAGTGGACAATTGTGAAATCGCACATCGGCACAACGCGCCATTATCGCGTTGACACACTGGAAACAACCAAATAAGAATGGAAACTTTGGCACAACGCAAGATTATCCTGATAAAACAGTAAAAATTGACAAATGTCATTTGGCCTGTCTTCGGGACGCAGTGATGCACAATTTGGCACACTGTTTTACTAAAAATGCTATAACTTCTCACCCGAGTCTCGAATTTGGGCAAAAATTTTATCGTTGAAAAGTTGATTGAATTTCCTACATAATGAAAAGTCTTAGACTAAAAAATTCTGAGTATTTTGAAATTTTTATATAGAGATACTCATGTACTGAGAGCTAAATTGATCTTGGAAAATACAGGTATTACAAAATTATAGTGGAATTGTTATACCACCAAATGTGCGGGATAAATGATCCTAATAATATTTATTATTCCCAAAATAAGTTATTTCGAATATTAGCAACCAAACGATGTATCAAAAATTTTATTCCGGAACTATTATTTATTTTAAAATTATTTATTTTAGTATCTCACACCAAATGACCCCTAACAGTTTTATTAGTGCTAAGCCATGAAATACATGTTACCCAAAAATTACTGCTAAAAAGAAAGATAATGAAAGACACCTAAATTGAGTATGAAATGAGGAAAACTCACCACACAAATGTAGAAACAACTGAAGCAACACCAAAAAGACAATCCATCAAAACGTTATTAGAATAACCTGAAATGGAAGATTAAGGTAAACAGAGAATAAGTACAAACAAAAACTCAGTCAATTTTATTTTTTTTAAAAAGAGCAACCCCTTAAATATTACCCAAATTAAAACACAAATGCACATAGAATCACAATTTTTTAAACATTCTTTTCTAATTATTCTGCTTAACCAAAATCTACTAAAATAATAGGAAAATAGTAATAATTTAGAAAAATAAAAAGAAGAATAAGAGAAACCCAGTTGAATAATAATAATATGATGATGTAGGTAAATTTGCTTGATTTTGAGAGAAAACACTAAGTTACCTAGATGCATGTGAAATCCAACCCAAAACTATCCAAAAGTTCAAGATTCTAACTTTATTTAGAAATACCGAGAAATCAAAAAGTCATCAAAAAAATAAAAAGAAGAAAAATAAGAGAAATTCAATTAAAAAATAATATAATGATGCAAGTAAAATTGCTTGCTTTTGAGAGAAAATACAAAGTTATCTACATGCATGTGAAATTCGACCCAAAACTATCCAAAAACTCAACATTCCAGCTTTATTTAAAAGTATTGAGAAATGGAAAAGTCAAGAAATTTTAACATCAATTAGAATAGGGATGAAGATTTGTACCCAATAAATTAATCAATTAGCAAATGTCGTCTGGAAACAACATTTTCCTGCATATGCATGATAATTCAAAAGAAATGAGAGCAATTAGTCTAATGGTTGGTAAAAAGCATGTAATTTTATCTGGAGCGAGGAAATACCATGTTCGATGTTCCTTAACCTCTAATTTGAATCATTTTGTAAATGATTATCTAAAGCACATTGGAAAAACCTCGAGAAAAGAAAACTATGAATGAAAAGAAAATAGGTAGAAAAAAAAGAAATACCTACAACAGAGTGAAAAAATCGAAGAGGAGGTCAAGTGACAATGGAGAAGGAATTTTTTGTAATAAGCTTAGCTGCTATATGTAAAAATGAAAAGGGAAAAAAGATTTGTGAAGTTGAAAAGACAATGCATAGGTGACTTTGGAATAGGTGTACAGAAAGTTAAAAAAGGGTACATGCATAAATACACATGTAATAAAACCACAAGAGAGATATATATTTACCATCACTATTGAATTTATTTACGCAAACTACCCTTGGTAGTACAAAGAAACCTTCACTTATATATAAGTGTAATAATAATTAATTCTCAATAATCAAAAAGATATTTTTAAAATAATTTGCTTTTAATTGATACCAATACCTTCATGTTTAACTTTATCAATAATGTCAACTTTCGATATTAAAAATATTTTATTGATACTGCAAAAGCAACATAAAATTGTCAATAAAAAAATTCTATTCAATTCATAAAAATTAATTAGCAAATACTGAGAACCATACTCAGTTTATCATAAATAAACATAATCTTATACAATTAGTTAAGAGATTTACCAATTAGTTAAACAACAGGGGAATCTAAATTTCAGTTGCTTGTCAGCTTCAACTCTCACCTTATTGGTGAAGATTTGATTTCCCACTTTATAATTTTCTTTAGATATTTTTGTAAGAAAAAAATTTAGTTAAACTATTAAAAATTAAAGAAAAAACTCAATAATAATTTCTCATATTATGACACACCATATAGAAAGTACCATTTGGAAAATAAAGAAATAAAGTAGTTTTATCTATATCAACTACATGTCGTAATTTTATTGGATTAACAAGTTAATTAAAATTACTAAAACAACTTGGTGAGGACTATCAAAATTTTATCATTCTCTCTTATATTGAGTACGGAAGTGGGAGGAATAAGGGGTGAAGTGACGACTATTAGTGGGAGGTTAGAACAAGTGGACAGTCAAAAAAACTCTTGCCCTTCTACTCCTCGACATATTTCGTCAAGTGGGCATGATAGAAATTCCTTCGCCACCGGTACTCCCGAAATATGGCCAGAATTGTCAAATCCTTCATTAGCTCCATTAAATGCCGCAAGCCAAACCACACATAACCCCCTAAATCGAGACTCCAATAGATCAACTTGTTGACACCTAATTTTTGCCCTCCACGACTACGTTTAATTCCGAGTTTCTTGAATTTTAAATAAAATCAGAACATATACTTTATCTGAATAAAGATCTTTGCAAAGTATTTATTTGGGTGAATTTATCACTTTAGGTAGCAATTATATATTGTCGTATTTAATTATACTAAAATTTTATAATTAGGTTACTTAAATATTTATTTCACAAAATATTGGATCCTAATCAGGGATTACTTTTGAAAATAAATTAAAATAATAAAAATCTTGATTTAAATATAATTTCTCCTCAAAAATAATTATTTGGATAAATATGCATTTGATTTTATTGAATCAAGAAGCTCAAAATTAAAGGAAGTGTTAATTCATCTCGAATTTTGATTTAGTTTAGTCAGTCTATTAAATTTGGCTATAATTGAAATAAAATTGGCCATAATTCCGATGCAATTGGCCGATTGATTTTCAATTTGGCCAAAATTTAAATGAATTGGCCAAGTCTCTAATTACATAATGCACCCAATACCCAATTAATCCAATTTGGTCCCATTTTCTAAACTACAAACAGTGGCCCTTTCTTTAATTTCCATTACCAGCCTTCAGCTATAACCCAATTATAAAAACCACCCAGCCCATCCCACATATATCTTCTCTCCTCTCAACCCTAAATCAACAAAGGAAAAACCACAACATCCTCCAGTAATCCCCAATACTCCCAACCCGCCGTCGACCCAACCCCAACTAGAACCTGAACCAGCTCCAAAACCCGTCTCCAACAAAACCACAACAGCTCCAACCCTTCTTTATTCCTCGTCACGTGCCCTTCCACGTGAGTGTGTACGAGAAGGATTCTGAAACCTTCTAGAACAGGCCTAGGTGCCTCTCCTCAATGGCTCAATCCTGTGAAACATGGTAGCAATAGTACGATTTCATACATCTATGGATGAATCTCATTGGTTCTGAGGGACGGCTTGTCTTTATAAAAATCGATTGGTCCACGTTTCTCTTTTTGGGAAAAGAATCCAAGATTTGGAGCAAAATAGGGATGAAAGCAGGATCTTTGGGTGGGGGGAATTTCAATTTTTGAATCTCAAATATCGCCTTCGAAATCCCTAATTTACCCCCAAAATAAGCCCTAGTTGTTCTCTATAAAAGGTGAACCTGAGAGTTGAAGAGGGTTTTTTTTTTTGGTTTCGGGGGCAAAGAGACAGGGAGGGTCTTCTTTCTCTTTGGAGGTATTTTTTTTTCTTTGGGGGTGGGGGGGAGGGAGTCGAGGCTCTAAGGGAAAATCTCGGGGTTACCGACTCTAGGTCTTGAACGAATAAGCTAAAGAAGGAATTTTTTTAGGGCTGGTTCAAAAATCTGGGTTTGACAAAAAGAAGGCTCGAAAATTAGGTTTTTTTTTTTTAGTCTAAAAAAAAGAGGAAATCTTTCTTGTTCCTACTGAGGTTGAAAAAATTCAGAGGCAGAAAGGGGTTCAAATTTTTTTTCTAAGGGAAATTCTGGAGTTAAATTTAGGTTGAAATTTTAGTTGAAAGTTTGTCCGTTGGTGGTCCACGTCATGAGATTCCGATAGCGACAAGTTTGCTGATAGTTCGTCGTCCCGTTTGTTGCATCGAAACAAGTAATAACCTATCCTATTAGTTTTAGATTACTTCTACTTTATCTTACCATTCTGTAATGACAAGTAGTTTTCTGATAATCTTGTGCTGGGTTGTCTGTTGTAGAGGCCTTAAAGGCCATAGGTTTTGATGAAAGCTATGTGGGCTAAATAGTCGAGTTGTGATCAATTCTGTTTAGACTATCGTTAGTGTTTGTTGTCTTTGTCTTGTCTCGTAATCCATTTACTTATTTTGACGTTATTGATTAATGATTGACTTAATTACTCATCTTGCATATTGTTTGTGTCTTGAGTTTTCAGTTTCCTGGTTAAAGTTCATGTTTTGACTCTCATTTAATGGTTCAACCTGGTTACATTAAGCCCTACTGCTTTGCATTTTTAGTTTATAGATAATTCTCTTTCATATTGAAGCTGTCAAAGTGTAATGATTTGTCAAACATATGAATAGATTCGCTCTCTTTTGATACGTTTTGATGTCAAAAATCAGTAAAGTTCCTAACTTTTTCCTTTGAGCTCGATTCGTATTACCTCCTGCTTCGGTGTTGGTTTGACGGTCCGAAACTCTTATGAGTTTTGCAAGGCCGCGTTTCACTGGGTACAAGTGATTGCCTTCATCTATGGAGACTGTTATAGATAGGTTTTCTGTGCCTGGATGCTCATTCTTGAGTTTTAAGCTCATTGTTTTGAGGCCACTGTCATATGGAAACTTTTCTTTGTGAATGTTCAACATGTTGGTGCAGTACTGTCACTGATTTTCTTTTCCTCCACTCTCTCGCTCGTGTTCGGGGTTGGGTCATACGGTTATATTTAGGCTCGAATTTTCTTTAAAATAGCTTGTAAATCACTTTCTTTTGCCTACAAAAACATGGTATTGTCACACTATTTTGATATTCATTATTTTTTTTCTCTGAAGTGTTTGACTTCATTGTGAGTCTTAGTGTTGGAAGGAAAACTTACAGTTTCTCAGTTGGAGGAGACCTTCAGGTCCCTAGTGGCCAAAGTGTCAAGAAAGGCTAGGGATACTAAGGTGTTAACATTTTGGCATCATAAATGCTATTGAGTGTTCTAGTTTGGAAGTGTTAATGTTCATATGGCTTGATTGTCCTAAAGAGATCTTTTTGTGATATCCTTTGTAGCCTCGGAATTTCTATTTCTGTTGAATACTATTCAACCTAGGTGAATCCTTCTTTTTCCCTTTATTTCCTAATTGTTCAAAGGAGTCCTGTCGCTTTACGATTTGCTCATTTTTTATTTATCGTCTTTTAATTTATGTTAAGAATCAAAAAATGTAACTCACTATTCATCCCAATATTGCAAGTTCTAGTTGTTGAAGTCTTAATGTGTTAATTTGTTATTGATTGCTTATTTGAGGATCATTAGCTCACATGTTATGTCGATTCATAATCATTTCATCCGTTATTAGTAGCATAAAAATTATTTGTTATGATTGGAATTCATGGTTGTTCAAGTTTTGTTTATCTACAGTTAATCCATTGCATGATTGTTTCTAGGATTTTCTTGGCTTACAAATTAATTGGTTCTCTGGTTGGTTTGAACTTGCGTCTAATTGTCCCCTCCTTTTACCTATTCATTTAATCTCCCAGGAATGTCCAGTTCATATTTTACTTTGCTTTGTCTAATTTTTATTCCTTATGGTTTCCTTATTTGATTTTCCATGTATGAGTTTGATTCATGTTTATTTGTTGTCTAAATTATTCATTTTTGTGAACATATATTAATTCTTTGTATCTTTTCTTTGCATGAATCACCTTGGAGCCCAAACGGGCTCCTTTTCCTTGTATCTCATAATGGGCCCATGCGGCCCTTCTTTTTGAGTCAAGACGAAGGAAACTCAAAGCCGGTTACATAGCATATGGATACAAGGAGTCGAAAGAAGGGGAAATGGGTTAAATCCCTCTCTCGAAGCGACAACAAAACCCGAGCCTTATTTTTGGTTATTTATTTGTTGTCGTTATTTATCTATTGTTGTCGTATGTATTTTTTAATTCCTTTATTCATTCATTTGGGTCTTGAAGCCAAAGTTGTAAATTTAACACAGGTGGAGCAAGACTCGAGCCGAAAAAGGTTCAAAAACATAGAATCAGGATAGGTGAAATGGGCCGAAAGCCTAAACTAGTTTATGACAGGTTGATTTGGGCCCGATGGCCTAAATCTCTTACTTCCTCCCCTTCCCCGATTCTTTATGTTTGTTTTCCTTATGTGCTTGGCGAACCTAGTTAAATCCCCTAATGAATTCGCTAAAAACTAATTTTTGCAAACTTTCAAAAATATCTCTAAAACCAACCATTTTTTCAATAAATCAAATTTTAGAAGTTTATCAAAGACGTTTTCAAACAGACCGGATAACCGCAAGTTAGCGGACGTTTTAGGTGCCTAACACCCTCCTAAAACGTTAATAGGAATCGCTTACTCAGAATCTCTTAACTTAAATGATTTTTCTGTTTTGAATTGTTTGAAGTAACTTTCTAAAGGTTTCTTAATTCCTTTTCAAAATTAAGTGGCGATTCTCTTCTCTTAAGTCAAAATTTCCGCAAAACAGAAATGGCGACTCTACTGGGGATATCTAACTAAGTTCTAACCAAATGTTTGATTTCATCTTTTGATTAACTATTTATGTGTTTATGTGTTTTGATTCTGTAGAGTTTAATTATCGTATCTCATGGCATATTCCTACATTATTTAAACTGTTTTGGGGTTTCATGGGTATCCCGGCCCCTATTGATCAATTCCAAAAATGTGTTGGAATTACAAACAGTTTATTAACACGTGAGTCGTCTAATGGTTGTTTGTATTTTCAAACTCAAGTTGTCCACTTTAGAACTAGTGTTCAAACCCACTCTAGATACCTAGGATAGAGCAAAACCAAAATCCTATTTTAGGCATGAGCCTAGGACGATCCAATACTCGAGCGGGGTATTGGGCCCATTAGAAAACCTTCCCTGTATCTATTGACCTCGAGTCAATTACAAACGAATCATATTTATGTGTTGAAGAAATATATGCTTGTCTAATTCAATCCATTACCCTTTGGGGGATGGAGGAAGGCTTATCTTTGTTTGCTTTCGTGTAGGTATGGCTCAATTACATTCCCACGAGAATTTCAAGATGGTTACTAAACCCGATGCCTGCCTTCATTGATCCAAATGGATGCTTGGCCCAAAATGATCCACGTGCTTACCACTTTTTGGGATGATCAGAATTTGGTGTTTCGCTTCGGAGATGTAGAATTGACTCCTACCATCGAAGAAGTGTTAGTTTGCTATGAGAGTATTGAAATATGTTTCAAGAGAAAAGAAAAACCTAATAAGAATATTTTAGTTCCTGCAGGTGGTACCGTCAAATAATTAAAAAGGCTTTTTTAACTGACGACGACACCTGGCTAGGGGAACGTGATAGAGCAAATATCACTTTTCGGGAGTTGTATCATCGGTTTGGAAGATTCAATGCCTTTCACAAATTTAGACATAAATTTGAGTCCGAAGCAAAATGGAAGGAGATGAGAGCCTTTGCATTTGCGGTAGGTCTACTCGAAACCATGGTGTTCCCACAGGGGGAAAATGGCACAATTCATCCAAGGTTTGTTATGGTGGCTCATGCACTTTTCTTTAGAGTAGATTATGATTCTAACAAGGTATTCCACAATTTAGCTCCCATGATTGTCACCGACATATATCGAGCCTTGGGAAGGTGTCAAGTCAAAAATCGTTTCTTTCAAGGTTGCAACCTCATATTACAATGGTGGATAATAAAGCGTTTGGTAAAGGATTTGAGAATGGTACAACCTGATCATAAAATAAGGGTGGATATGCTGGCTTCGCACTACATGTGGTTGTTTCTACACAAGTTCAAAAGGGAAGCATCTCACGAATTTTGGTTTAAGACTTTTGGGGAATTAATAGATAACGATATGCAATGGTCCATTAACTCTCTTTGTGCAAGGAAATAAACCATTCGAGAGGGCAAGTGGCCTTTCCTAGTGCTTCCCGGTCTCAGAAGGACCCGTCCCTACAATCCTAGAAGAGTTCTTAGGCAATTCGAGATCAATCAGGAGGCACCATAAATAGATTCCATGCATAGGTGTTTCACCGAATATGATAAAAGTGAGTCTCCGCTCAAAGATGGCATGATAAGTAGATGGAGAAGAAGGTGGACGAAAGTGACTTTTCGTATAGAGCATGACCTTGAAGTCAGTGACACTTACAAGGAGTGGTTAAAAAAGAACCTCGCCGGAGCATTGATTTTGGGACCAAATGTGCCCACTCGGGTTGTGGATGTAGAATCCGAGCATCAAGTTCGACTCTACAGGCTACAAGATGAGTTCCAGAAAAGTTAAATTGTGCACCAACAGGTACACATGGAGGACGCTTTAACAATATGTATGTTGAGGGAAGAGCTAAAAAGAGCTAGGCAAGAGGCTGTTGACGCTAGGAAGTGTTTAATCAATTTGGATGATAGCATAGCCTCTCAACTCGATAGTATAGGGAAAATGACTTACGATAGCAAGGCACAATTATGCGGGAGTCATCTTATCATCAATAGGTATCAAATAGCACAGGAGGTAAACAAGGCAAAGAAAGTAAAGGCAGACGAAGGAGCCTTTAGTAGCTAGTTTTTCTATTTCCCCTGTGCGGGAACTTATCTTCTTTCATATTATTTCCCTTTTCCCCTAAAGATTATATCCCTTTTTCATTATCTTTTGTAGGAATTTATGTCCTTTTTCGTGTCTATATAAGTTGGGGGTTAATGGATTGACTTCGAGGAAGCACATATTTTCTTCAAAAATCGTTAGGCTTGAACCCTTGGCTCAAAAAGGGTCACCCTAACTAGGATACGCGTTATTATAATGTTTTTGTGTGATATAACTGTTTTATGTACTTATGTGCGTTTGTTTGGATCAAAGGAAAGTTTATCCATTATGTCCTATGGATGAATTTGGCTATGACTAAAACAACTCTACGTGGTTATTTTCTGTCAAATATTTTGCATTACTTATCACATACGAAAACTAACACATCTGTCTTTGAGTTGTTTTACTTTACAGATAATAGAAATTACTCCATGTTGATATAAGCTGGCAGAACATCCCTACTTCACCCGATCGAAAGTGCACAAAATCCCATCCTCTGACCATCATTCAAAAATAATAGGAAATGATGAAGAAAGCGCACTGACTATCCGGGACAATGTGATAGCAGGACTTGCGAGAAAGTTAGAAATGCTTCAGGAAGAAATAAATCACACTCGGGATTTGGCTAACTTGGCCATCACCATCAATGCCCCCGCTCCGGGAGAACACAGGACTCCACTCCAAATTCCTCCCCTCAGCTCCCCTACTCTTGGGGATCAGCCAAATAACGTATCGTCCATCTCCGTTCCCCCATTTGTCCAAAATACCAATCATGAAAATAACCCAGACACCTACCATCGGTAAAATCCATCTCTAACCCCACAGAACCCATCTCCGAATCCATTCCCAAATCCTCAAAACACATTTTCAAATCAACAAAATGTATTCCCAAATTTGCAAGATTCACTCTCAAACCCACAAAATACATCAAACCTACCTTTGAATCCCCCAAATTCATTTCCAAATCCGCAAAACCCCTCTCAAATTCTGCCAAACTACTCGCAAAGTTCACAAAATCTTTCCCATTTCCAAAATATCTTCCCCACTTACCAACCAAATTTCTTTCATACGCAAAATTAAGCCCTCCTTTCAAATCCCCCTAAGGCCATCATATCCCCTGATATCTATGAACCCCTTCCTAATCTTGAGATGGACTATTACGAGGAGAAGGAGAGAGTGTAGAGGACCGAGCTTGAAAGAAATTTGCTAGCTATGAAGGAAGAGATCAAGAGGATCAAAGAGTCTCATGGAGCCAGGGACCACGACGGTTTGGGGTATGGCGACTTATGTGTTCACCCGGGAGTAGACCTACCAGATGGGTACAAAGTCCCTAAGTTTGAAATATTTGACTGTACCAGAAACCTAATGTCCCATCTGAGAAGGTACTATGAGCAACTGGTAGGGATAGGGAAAAATGAGGCATTGTTGATGCTCTTATTCAGTCAAAGTTTAAGCGGCAAAGCCTTATAATGGTTCATGTCTCAGGAGCCGAAAAGATGGACTGGTTGGAAAGCATTGGCCAAGGGTTTCCTTGACAGGTTCGCATTTAACATTGAAATAGTCTCTGATCGATATTCACTAGATCGGATCACATAGCGAAATGACGAAAGTTTTTGAGACTATGCTTTTTGTTAGAGGAAAGAAGCTGCCAAAGTGCAACCCCCCATGTCTAAGGAAGAAATGGTATCTGTGTTTTCTCATGCTCAAGAAGGAAAATATTATATCAGGATAGTGTCCGCTGTCAGGGCAAATTTTGCAGACTTGGTAAAAATAGGAGAATCATTGGAAGAAGGCATTCGAACAGGGAAAATTGCCAAAACCCCGACGTCATCTGGGACTGTCATGTTCTCGAAGAATAAAAAGAAAGAT
Organism: Capsicum annuum; assembly: GCF_002878395.1. NCBI lineage: Eukaryota > Viridiplantae > Streptophyta > Magnoliopsida > Solanales > Solanaceae > Capsicum > Capsicum annuum. The sequence goes on from NC_061121.1 coordinate 217,160,537, forward strand.
GTAGGTGCGATTTCTGTTATTTCTGTTGTGAAAATAAAAAAGAGGTTCAAATCTAGGAATGTTTTCTCTTATCCGCCATCACCAAGACTTCAACATGTATTCTATGCCCACCCCCAATACCAGTTTCACTCCCAAACCTCCGATCCTCATACCAAGCTCCACAGCTAAATATCTTTCCCTAATACCCAGTTCCATATCCAAATTATCAGTCTCATTTCCAATACACTCCTCCAAATAACCAAATAAATTCCCAAGCACGTCCAAATTATCACCAAGTATCTCCTCCTACAAGTAAAAGCCATTATAACTCCCCACGTCCAAAACACGAAAAGAAACCTCCCTGAAACTTTACCCTATTAGCTGAAAGTCACACCCAATTATTTGAAAGATTGAAGAATGTTGGTCATTTGCAACTAATAGAGCCAAGGTCTGTCAATCCCAACTCTCAATTTTTAATGCAAGTCAACATTGTGCCTATCATTCAGGTGCAGTGGGGCACAGTAATGAGGATTGTAGCTACCTGAAACATAGGATCCAGGATTTAATTGATCAGAAGGTCATCACGCTCTAGGCACCTACACCAAATGTTAACAGTAATCTATTGGCCAATCATGGGGGACCTACAGTTAATATGATTGAAATCGAGGGTGAATGGGTGTCTGGCAAGATCATTACTAAGGTGAACTTTGAAAAACCCAAAAGGGAAGAAGAGGTAGGAAAAATAGAGAGGTTTATTGGTGCCTTAAGTGTCAACGAGAAAGCCCCATTTATAGTGATGACGGATCCAAGTCAGGTGCACCCTCCCCCATCAAAGAAGGAATTCATTGTACAGACTGTTGCTGCCCAAGGGATGATGCGGTTGGGACGATGCTACATCCTTGAGGAATTGACGAACAAAAAGAATTCACAGAAAAGGCCAATCACTGAAGGAGAGGCTGAGAAATTTTAGAGGCGTATGCAACCAAAAGATTACTCAATTGTGAAACATTTAGAGAAGACACCAGCCCAAATCTCTATTTTGGCACTATTAATGAGTTCACAATACCACCGACAAGGTTTATCGAAGGTTTTGGATGAAGCATATGTTCCCACAGGTATGAATATTGAGAACCTGGTTGCGATGATAGGAAACATTATGGGGAATCATCGCATATCATTCAATAATAAAGAGTTGCCATTTGAAAGAGCGATGCACAACAAAGCCCTGCATGTCACTGTCATTTACCAAGATTATGTGATTAATCAAGTATTAATAGATGATAGATCTTGTATGAATATTTTCCCCCTCTCTACGTTGGTTTAAATGGGCTATGATCTGGGGAAAATTCATCAAAGCCACATATATGTGAGAGCATTCGATGGAGGGCAAAGAGATACCATAGGAGAAATTGATTTGTACATCCAAATGGGAATTGCTGAGTTTAAAACTAAGTTTCATGTTATGGATATCCATCATAGCTACAACTTGCTCTTGGTAAAACCATGGATACATGGTGCAAAGGCAGTTTCGTCACCCCTTCATCAATTATTGAAGTTCATTTGGGAGGATCATGAAGTAGTCATCCAAGGAGAAGAAAGTCGAGTGGATCGTCCCAATGGTTACGTGCCGGTGATTGAAAATGTTACAAAAGGTAGCAATTTCTATACAGTGGAAATTGTAAATGTTGTGGATGGGGATTCAACGTCCAAAGTGCCAATGCCTTTTGTCTACAAAATAATTGTGATGGTGATATTAAGAAATGGTTTCAAACCTGGTCGAGGTTTGGGTAAGGATCTACAAGGAATTATCAAGCCTATTTCGATCCCAGAGAATGGCTCTAAGTATGGGTTAGGATATCAGCCTACCAAGAAGGATAGGGTTGAGGATGAGTTAGAGAAAAGTTTGTTTAGGCCCTTGACACTCCTGTTCTAGTCATTTCCTGTATGAGAGGTGTCAGATGATGATGGTCTTAGGGATGGGATAGAAGATTTATTCGAGGGTTGTAATGTTGTACCAGAAGATCTCCAAAAGTCCAGTGGGGTGAAGCAAATTGCGCCAGGGGAGGCCTTGCAAAACTGGACCTCCACTCCACTCATAACCCGTCGCCCATCGTGGTATATGAAAGGGCAATTAATAATCATTTTTAAAATCGGTGATGATTCAGAGGAGGCCTTACGATCCACTTTTTATATCTCAAAACTTTCTTTTTGTATTTTACTACTTTCAAAAAGGCATGGACTTGTATTTGCACAAGTCATGAGACATGGTTTTGTAATTATCTCTCAAATTTTAATGAAAAGGCCTTTATTTATTTAGAAAATTCTATTATTTCTAAAATACTCGTCATATATTTTGTTATTTTCTTGTTATCATCTAACTTGGTTTGTTTGTCCCTTATAGTAACTGTAACTTAAAATCTGCCAATGTCATGTCTGTCAAAGTTTAAACAAACAAAATGAAGGGAACGATGATGATTGGAAGGACGGGGATGAGGAATAATTAGTTGAATATATGGAGGAGTTTGAGAATCAGGAAAAACCAGACCTAGAGAAAACTGAAACAGTAAACCTCAGAGATCATGATGAAATCAAAGAAACAAGTGTCAGTGTCCACCTTGCGGAGGCACAAAAAAGAGATCTCATTCACCTGTAGCGGAATATATTGACGTGTTTTCTTGGTCCTATGATGATATGCCAGGATTGCGCACCAGTATTGTGTCACATAAGTTGCCAATAAATTTGGAGTTTGATCCAATCAAGCAAAACATATGAAAATTCAAGCCAGATTTAAGTCTAAAGATCGAGGAAGAAGTCATAAAACAAATCCAGTCTAAGGTTGTGGAGGTCACAAAATATCCGACGTGGTTGGCCAACATCGTCCCTGTACTGAAGAAGGACGACAAGATTCAAATTTGTGTTGACTATAGAGACTTGAATAGAGCCAGTCCTAAAGATAATTTTAGGTTGTCCAACATCCACATCCTCATCGATAACTGTGCAAAGCATGAAATGCAGTCATTCATTGATTGTTTTATCGGGTATCATCAGATATTGATGGATAAGGAAGATGCAGAAAAAATAGCTTTTATTACGCCCTGGGGTGTTTATCATTATAAGGTAATGTTGTTTGGTCTCAAGAATGCGGGTGCAATATCTATGAGAGCTATGACGACGATTTTCCATGATATGATTCATAAAGAGATTGAGGTGTACGTGGATGATGTAATTATCAAATTCTGCGAGAGTTCAGATCATCTGACTCATCTAGAGAAATTCTTCAACAGATTAAGAAAGTACAATTTGAAGTTAAATCCTGCTAAGTGTGCTTTTGGTGTGCCATCAGGGAAGTTGCTGGGGTTCATAGTCAGCAGAAGAGGCATCGAGCTAGACCCATCCAAAATCAAGACAATTCAGGACTTGCCACCGCTAAGGACCAAGAAGGAAGTCATGAGTTTTATGGGTCGATTGAATTATATTAGCAGATTCATCGCTCAATCGACAGTCATATGTGAGCCACTTCTCAAGATGTTGAAGAAAAATGCATTGAATGAGTTGACAGAAGAATGCCAGAGAGCTTTTGACCGCATCAAGGAATACCTGTATGCACCGCTGGTTTTAGTGCCGCCAAGAGAAGGAATATCATTGTTGCTTTATCTGTCAGTCTCAAAAAATGCTTTCGGATGTGTCCTCGGGCAACATGATGAGACCGGTAGGAAAGAAAAAGCCATTTACTACTTGAGTAAAAAATTCACACTATATGAAGCCCGTTACAGTCTTGTAGAAAAGACATGTTGTGCTTTCACTTGGGCATCACAAAAGTTGAGGCATTATTTGTCGTCCTACACAACATACCTCATCTCGAGAATGGATCCGTTGAAGTATATATTTCAAAAGGCCATGCCTATAGGAAAGCTAGCCAAGTGGCAAATATTGCTGAGTAAGTTTGACATTGTGTACGTAACCCAAAAGGCAATCAAGGGGCAAGCCTTAGCGAATTATTTGGCAGAAAATCCGGTTGATAAGGAATACGAGCCACTTCAAACTTATTTCCCAGATGAGGAAATTTTATTCGTAAGGGAAGATATTACAGAGATTTACCCCGGATGGAGGCTATTCTTTGATGGGGAGGTCAATTTAAAGGTTCAGAAATCGGAGCAGTTTTAGCGTCAAAGATGGGCCAACATTATCCGATAACTGCTAAGTTGCATTTCCCATGCACCAATAACATGGCTGAATATGAAGCTTGCATCCTGGGTCTCAAATTGGTACTTGATATGGGTGTTCGTGAATTGTTAGTCATCGGAGATTCAGATTTGCTGATTCATTAGGTACGGGGAGAATGGGCGGTAAAAAATCCCAAGATTACTCCTTATGTGGAGCTAGTTCAAGAATTATGCGAAAGATTCAAAGAAGTTAATTTCAGACATATCCCACGGATACAAAATGAGTTTGCTGATGCTTTGGCCACCATATCTTCCATGATTCAGCACCCAGATCAGAGTTACATTGATCCTTTAGAAATAAGCTTGAGGGAGCAACCCGCGCATTGTGCGCATGTGGAAGAGGAGCCTGATGGAAAGCCTTAATACTATGACATTAAGAGGTATTTAGAATCTAGATTATATCCTGAAGAGGCTAGTAACAACCAAAAGAAGACAATCCATCTTTTGGCAAAGAACTACTTTCCAAGTGGGGAATTTCTTTTTAGGAGGACTCCTGATTTGGGATTCCTAAGATGTGTCGATGCTGCGAAAGCCAATAAATTGATAAAAGAGGTACACGCTGGAGTTTATGGGACCCACATGAACGGGTTTTCCCTTGCCAGAAAGATCCTGAGAACCGGTTACTTCTGAATGACTATGGAAAATGATTATAGTAAGTATGTACAGAAATGTCCAAAATGTCAGATACACGGAGATCTGATTCGCATGCCTCCACATGATCTTTATGCGATAAGTTCCCCTTGGCCTTTCATATCTTGGAGTATGGATGTTATTAGACTCATAGAACCATCAACATCGAATGGGCATAGGTTTATTTTGGTTGCCATCGATTACTTTACTAAATGGGTTAAAGCTGCTTCATATAGAGCCGTCACTAAGAAAGTGGTTGCAGATTTCATCAAGAATAACCTGATTTGCCGATTCAAAGTTCCAGAATAAATCATTATAAATAATGGTGCCAACTTGAATAGTCACTTGATGAATGAAATTTGTGATCAGTTCAAAATCGTGCATCGCTACTCGACTGCATACCGTCCTCAAATAAATAGAGCCATGGAAGTTGCCAATAAAAATATTAAGAAGATCCTGAGAAAGATGGTCGAAAATGATAGATCATGGCATGAGATGTTACCTTACGCCTTGCTAGGGTATCACACGATGGTTCGAACCTCCACCGGGGCAACCCCATATCTATTGGTTTATAGAAATGAAGTGGTGATACCTATTGAAGTTGAAATACCTTCCCTAAGGATTATCCAAGAATCCAGACTAACTAACGAAGAATGGGTTCGTGCTCGCTATGAACAACTCATGTTGATTGATGAAAAGAGAATGGTCGTTGTATGCCATGGTCAGCTGTATCAACACAGGATAATTCGTACCTTTAACAAGAAGGTGACAGTTTAAATATTTGAAGTGGGGTAAATGGTTCTCAAATGAATATTCCCTCACCAAGAGGAGTACAAGGTCAAGTTCGCTCCAAACTGGCAAGGGCCATACATAGTTCGCACGGTACTATCTGGAGGAGCTCTGATTTTGTCTGAGATGAATGGCACAGAGTGGACCAAACCAATCAATTCTGATACAGTAAAGAGATATTATGTTTGAAGGACATTCTAGCTTTCGTGTTTCTTTAGTTAATTTACTTGTAATCGCGTTCGTAGTAATGTTATTTTCTAGTATGTAACTGCCTAGAATCCTTTCCCTCTATGTATGAACTACGTGATCACCTGAATTCCCAACAAAAGGGAGACGTAGGCGGCCTATGTCGGCTTTGGTCAACCCATTAGATTTTTCTCTCTCTCTATATATATATATCCCTAGCATAGTCCTAAACTACGTTTGACCTGATTTCTGCTTTAACGGGATATGTAAGCGCCCTAACGGCTCGGTCATATAGCCCCAGGAAATGGAAACTGGGGAAGAATTTTTGAGAAGGAATCTCAAAAATTCACAAGAGAAGATCAACGAAAAGAATACAGACCAATAAAGACTTTAGATCTGTTTGAGATGATGTCATCTCAGACTACTTTAAACTGGGGCAGAAATTTTGAGGAGGTCCTCAAAATTTCCACTAATATATTAAAATATATTTCAAATTCCCCAGCACTAGAGGTCGAAGTTGAGATTGGAGAATCATTACATGTGATAAAGTCTAGGAAGATTGAATCTCCGTCTTTGATAAAACTTCTGGTAGAGAGCCTCGACAATGCTAAATCCATAGCAATTCTCTGTCAAACGTCGGACATTGTCAGAATCAAGAGAAAGATGGTCGTTGGACTAGCACATGACATTACTGGCAGAGATTTTCTAAAGTTTTAGAGAAGCTTTCAAAACTATTTTCTAAAATTTAAGACTACTTTCAAAAATCTTCATAAATCTTTTAATTAGTGTTTGCCTAGACATCAATTGGAACGGAGAGTCAGGGGTGAAGGTCCCAGCATGACGAAGCACCTGAAAGATGGCGAGGAGCAAATCAAGGATCGAAGAAGGTCAACACAGAGTAATTTCATTCAAACTAATCATTTTTCTGTGGATGCAGGGATCAATACTCAAAAATGAGAGTCTCTTTCAAAAAATCCCCAGCAAATTGGGAGCTACACCAGAGTAGCAATGCTCAAGAACCGTATTTTAGGGTAGCCCTAAAAATGGGTTTAATACCCATTTATTGAAGACCTTTTGATTTGTCCACCTCATTTCTTGAGATCATGGAACACAAACAAAGGAGTCTTATCTTCTTTACAAATATTGTATTTAGAAGTTTCCTAAAAATAGTCGCTAGCAAAAGCGACTTTATGTCTACTAATCGTCTACCTTGAGTACAGGTACATGTAGAAAGCAAGACGCTAACAAATAAAGTTAGGGAAAATTATTTTAAAATTTTTCAAGAGGGCCATTGCATATCATTGCCGCAAGGGCCATTGCATATCATTGCCGCAAGGGCCATTGCATATCATTGCTACAAGGGTCGTTGCATATCATTGCCGCAAGGGCCATTACATATCATTGCCGCAAGGGCCA
>NC_061121.1:217170759-217363941 GCF_002878395.1 Capsicum annuum
TTAATCCATTGCATGATTGTTTCTAGGATTTTCTTGGCTTACAAATTAATTGGTTCTCTGGTTGGTTTGAACTTGCGTCTAATTGTCCCTTCCCTTTTACCTATTCATTTAATCTCCCAGGAATGTCCAGTTCATGTTTTACTTTGCTTTGTCTAATTTTTATTCCTTATGGTTTCCTTATTTGATTTTCCATGTATGAGTTTGATTCATGTTTCTTTGTTGTCTAAATTATTCATTTTTGTGAACATATATTAATTCTTTGTATCTTTTCTTTGCATGAATCACCTTGGAGCCCAAACGGGCTCCTTTTCCTTGCATCTCATAATGGGCCCACGCGGCCCTTCTTTTTGAGTCAAAACGAAGGAAACTCAAAGTCGGTTACATATCATATGGATACAAGGAGTCGAAAGAAGGGGAAATGGGTTAAATCCCTCTCTCGAAGCGACAACAAAACCCGAGCCTTATTTTTGGTTATTTATTTGTTGTCGTTATTTATCTATTGTTGTCGTATGTATTTTTTAATTCCTTTATTCATTCATTTGGGTCTTGAAGCCAAAGTTGTAAATTTAACACAGGTGGAGCAAGACTCGAGCCGAAAAAGGTTCAAAAACATAGAATCAGGACAGGTGAAATGGGTCGAAAGCCTAAACTAGTTTAGGACAGGTTGATTTGGGCCCGATGGCCTAAATCTCTTACTTCCTCCCCTTCCCTGATTCTTTATGTTTGTTTTCCTTATGTGCTTGGCAAACCTAATTAAATCCCCTAATGAATTCTCTGAAAACTAATTTTTGCAAACTTTCAAAAATATCTCTAAAACCAACCATTTTTTCAATAAATCAAATTTTAGAAGTTTATCAATGACGTTTTCAAACAGACCGGATAACCGCAAGTTAGCGGACGTTTTAGGTGCCTAACACCTTCCTAAAACGTTAATAGGAACCGCTTACTCAGAATCTCTTAACTTAAACTATTTTTCTGTTTTGAATCGTTTGAAGTAACTTTCTAAAGGTTTCTTAATTCCTTTTCAAAATTAAGTGGCGACTCTCTTCTCAAAAGTCAAAATTTTTGCAAAACACAACCTATTCCCAAACTTCTTAAGTTCTTCAAGAAGACTTGGGCATCCAATACCTCCACTAAATCCAAACCCTCCCTTCCAAGATCCACTAAACCAAAGACTACCACCTCCATAAAATCCAATCCTCCAAATCAAGTCCCAAACGTCCAAAACCGTCCCGTCCACTTTGAGGAATATGGTAGAGAGGATTATGAAGGGGTATGAAGCCTTTGAAAATGCTTACATAAGGGGGGGAGATAAGAGGGGGATGTATGGATCCAAAAAGATACTGAAGGTATGGATAAAGTAGAAACCGACACCAAGAGAGACATGTAGGCATCAATACCATCAAATTAAGCCTACCTATCTGTAAGGGTAAAAGTAACACCGAGGTGTATCTTACTTGGAAGTCGGTGTATGATAAAGTGTTTCAAGTGAATGATAACTAGGAAGAGATGAGAAGTTGTTATGCCATAGCTTCTTTTGAAGGCTATGCTAACACTTGGTGGGAATACGTCAAGTGGTTCAGCAACGAGTTGATAAAGTGCAAACCACCACCATGGTTTCGATTGAGATACCTAATGAGGCAACGATATCTTCCTAAAAGTTATCGTCGTGATTTACTTGATAGATTGTACAATTTATGATAAGGGAATAGAAGTGCTATGGCATACTATGATGAGTTTCAACAACTCCTGTTGAAGCATGATCATCGGGGAGAACAAATTGGCCATAACATCATTTTGCTCAAGTATGGGTTGAACAAAGAGATCTTCACTCATTTGACACTTCACAAGTTTGATACCGTTAAAGGTATTTTTCAAACGGTTCTTGAGATTGAAAGGGAACTTAAAGAGAGGTCGTCGTTCAAAGCAAAAGGATCATCAACCTTGGGTTGGATGAGGAGCAAGGATATGGTTTAATCCCCTTTGGGTTGGCTCAAAAATAAGGACCACCCCGCCACTACAAGGCTTCTCGAGGCCAAAACCATCCACAAAATTCCTCTGAGACAAGAAACTCATAAGTATCCTAATCCTAAAGGGTTTCGATTCTTCAAGTGCCAAGGTTGGGGGCATAAAGCTAATGAATTTCCTAACCGATGCAATGTAATCCTAAAGGAAGACAAACTATATTTCCTTGGGTAAGAAGTAGTCATTGAGGGTGATAAGAGTGAGGTTGAGCCTCAAGATAGAGAGATAGTTGAGAAAGAGCCACATGATAATGATGATGACTGTGAGGATGCTTATTTATAAGAAGGGGAGTGTGTGGTTTCAAAACTTTATAGTGAGGCGTTCCATGATTAGTAAGGTGATAGATGATCCTAGCCAACAGGAAAATCTATTCCATATTAAATTTCTTATGAAGGGAAATGTGTGCACTATGGTGATAGATAGTGGAAGTTGTGCGAATGTGGTTAGTGTTACAATAGTGAACTTCTTGAAATTGCCAAATACACCTCACACTAGTCCTTACAAGTTGCAATGGTTGAATGAATGCGGCAAGTCGAATATCACAAGGAAATGTGTGATACGTTTTAAGGTAGCAAACTACCCTGACGAGGTTTTTGTAACGTGATACCAATGCAAGCTTGTCACTTATTGTTAGGAAGGCCTTGGCAATATGATAGGTCAACCAAACATGATGAAAGGTCCAATCGGTATACACTTGAGAAGGATGGCCAAAAGGTCGCTCTTCATCCATTATTACCTTTCCAAGTAAATAAATTACACCAAAAGATATGAGAATTGAGGAAAAGGGGAAAGAAGGCCAAGAGTGAGGGGAAAAGAAGGGAATCTGAGAGTGAGGGAGTTGGGGAAGTCGAGGGGTCCCTAAATTCTAAGGGGCAAGGGAGCATGTTGATGATGTCTAGGAGGAAGGAACTATTTGTGGATCGTGATGAGGACACTCCAATGTTCCTCTTGGCTAATTGTTTTAATACTAACCCCGCTAACATTTTCATTTCTCCTCTTATTTCTCATGTTTTACTGGATTACGAGGATGTTTTCTCAAAGGAATTGTCGAAAGGATTGCCTCCACTTCGGGGCATTGAGCACCAAATTAATTGTGTCAGGCTCACAATTGCCTAACAAACCTGCTTATAGAAGCAACCCGATGGGTACCAAGGAATTACAATGCCAAATTGAGGAACTTCTCAAAAAAGGGTACATCAAGGAGAGTATGAGCCCTTGTGCGATCCCGATGCTACTAGTTCCCAAGAAATATGGGACTTGGTGTATATGCGTTGATTACTAAGCCATCAACAAGATAACGGTAAAATATCATCACCCTATTCCTAGGCTAGATGATATGCTTGATGAATTGAGAGATTCATGTTTATTTTATAAAATTGATTTGAGGAGTGGCTATCACCAAATCCGTATACAATCGGGTGATGAATGGAAAACCACCTCAAGACCAAATTTGGTCTCTATGAATGGATAGTTATGCCATTCAACCTAAAAAACGCTCCAAGTACTTTTATGAGGCCAATAAATCATGTGATGAATCATTTTATCAAAAAGTTTGTTTTTGTTTACTTTGATGATGTTTTGGTGTATAGTATGTCCTTAGATGAGCATTTAAAGCATTTATAGTGTGTGCTTGATGTCCTTCGAAAGGAGAAGTTATATACTAATCTAGAAAAGTGTTCTTTTGGTGTCTATAAGGTTGTATTTCTTGGGTTTGTGCTGAGCTCAAGAGGGGTCGAAGTGGATGAATATAAGATTGACGCTATTAAAAATTAGCAACCTCCCAAAACCATAGGTGAAGTGAGAAGCTTCCATGGGATGGCTAGTTTTTATAAACATTTTGTTAAAGGATTTAGCACCATTGTCACCTCCTTGACCAAAGTGATTAAAAAGGATCAGTCTTTCAAGTGGGGAGATGAACAATCTAAGGCCTTCGAGGACTTGAAAGCTATGCTCATCTTGGCCCTTTTGATACAATTGCCGAATTTTAACAAGACTTTTGAGGTCGAATGCGATGCTAGCAAAGTCGGAATAGGCGTGGTTTTAATGCAAGAATTAAAGTCTATTGCCTACTTTAGCGAAAAGCGCAAGGAGAAACTCTAAACTACTCAACGTACAATTTAGAGTTGTATGACTTGATCAGAGCCTTGTCCACTTGGCAACATTATTTGTGGCATAAAGAATTTGTGATCAGAATGGATCATGAATCCTTGAAGCATCTATAGGCACAGGACAAGCTTAACTGGCGGCATGCCAAATGGATTGAATTTCTTAAAACTTTCCCTTATGTTATTGAGTACAAGAAGGGTAAAGACAATGTGGTTCCCGATGCTTTGTCCCCAAAATATGTGCTTGTGTCTACTTTGTCGTCTAAGTTGATGGGGTTAGAAAGCCTCAAGTCTTTATATCCCGAGGACCCTCACTTTTCTTCTATCTATATGGAAAGTGAAGAGTTGGATAGGGATATATGGGTTATGGATAGGGGTTCCCATCCCTATACCAAATTTGATGGATACTTCTTTGAGAGTAGACGATTGTGTGTTCCCTCAAGTTCTTGGAGAGAATTGTTTGTGAGTGAAGCATGCAATGGCGTTCTAATAGGCCATTTGGGGTCGAGAAGACCCTCAAAATTTTGGAAGAACAATTTTATTTACCTAGAATGCACAAGGATGTGGCCCAAATTTGCGGTCAATGTGTTGAGTGCAAAAGAGCTAAGTCATGGCTCCAACCCCATGGTTTGCACACCCCATTTTCCACCCCTTTGCATCCTTGGCTTGACATATTAATGGACTTTGTATTGGGATTGCCAAGGACTAAAAGGGGGTGGGTTAGTATTTTTGTCATGATGGATCGGTTTTCCAAGATGGCTCACTTTATTTCTTGTTCTAAATGCAATGATACGCCTAGTGTAGCCTCTTTGTTTGTTGATAATATTGTGAAACTTCATGGCGTTCCTAGGACCATAGTGAGTGATAGGGGCTCTAAATTTCTAAGCCACTTTTGGAAGTCCATGTGGGGTAGGCTCGGCACTAAGTTATTGTTTTTGACTTCATGTCACCCACAAACCAATGGCCAAACAAAAGTAGTAAATAGGACCTTAGGTTCTATGCTACGGTCCATGGTTAAGGGAAAAATGACTTCTTTTAAGGAGCACTTACTATTGATTGAGTTTTCTTATAATCGTGTTAGACACTCAAGCAAGGGGATGACACCCTTTAAGTATGTATATGGCATCAACTCTCTCACCTCTTTGGATTTAACCCCTTTGTCAAGTGATCTTGTGATAAGCTTAGATAGAAACAAATAGGCCGAGGCCATGAAGAAGCTACGTGAGAAGATGAGGTTGCGATTGGAGAAGAAAAACCAAAAAATTGCAAGGTAATCCAACAAAGGAAGAATAAAGCTCATTCTTGAACCGAGAGATTGGGTGTGGGTGTACCTAAGACAGAATCTATTCCCGTCTCAAAGGAATGCTAAGTTGATACCGCGGGGTGATGGTCCATTCCAAGTATTAGAAAGGATCAACGACAATGCCTACAAGATTAATCTACCCCTGGAATATCAAGTACATAACACTTTCAACGTGTGTGACCTCTCTCTGGTGGAAATAGTGGAGGATGACAATAATCCAAATTTGAGGACAAATTCCCTTCAAGATGGAGAGAATGATACGGGAATTTCTAGCTTGAGACCTTTCACATGAAGCCAAGCACGTGAGTTGCAACAACTCCAAGCCTTGTTCATATCCTTGGCCATGTGTGAGGCCCTTGTGAGCCCATCTAAGGGCCTATACTTATTAAAGTGTGAAGAGGCCCACCAAATCACCCCAAACCCACCCACTTAATGCCAAGGGTGTCTTGGTATTTTGTCACTCCTTTGTAATTGACTATATAAGCCATGTGTTAGGGCTAGTCCTCTTTAGTTCATTCATAATATTGAAGAAAACAAACACCTGTAATATTTTGTGACTTCTCTTTCTCATTTGGAGAGGCCAAAATTGAAGCTCACTAGTAGAGTAATACTAGTGTAGTATCTTGGACATAAACTAGGATCTTAGGGGTTCTTTGAGTCCTCTTGGTCCAAGTAAGAACTTGGTGTTGATATTCATTAGTCTTAGGGTCCTTTCTCATTGTTAGGGTTCTTAGATCATTGAATATTATATGTGAAGCTTCTATCTCTTTTTTTGTAATCTTGTTAACATTGTGTTGTTGAATCTAAAAGTCTAGTGAAGTTGTGTGGAGCTCTTTCGATTCACTAGCATTATTATCTTTGTTGTTCATGTTGATAAACTCATTTTTCTAGTTCAAACAAGTGTTACAATTCTAGTGAAGCCGTGTGTAGCCAATTTCGATTCACTAGCACTTTGTTGTTCTTCTTGTTATTCTTGTGTTGGTTAGAATCTCTTAATACACACTTAGTTTTGTATTAGAAGGAGAAGGAATAGGATCATCAGTCTCCAAGATAAGGTTGGCAATTAGACCTATGACCTGCAGGATATTAAGCAATCTATTATTTACTTTATTCTAATCTATAAATCACCATGCACACCAGCTCCATCAAGTATTGTTCCTTTCTAGTTAGTCATGGTCCTACTTTAGATGACAGAGCCCAAATCCAGCATGACAGAAATCTAAATGACCTTGAAATCAAGTATGTTATGTTCTCTCTCAAACCTATGAAGGTTCTGGCCCTGATGGATTACACCCTCTATTTTTTCAAAAATACTGGGATGTAATCCATATCAAGGTCACCATCTTTGTTAAAAAAACCTTTCAAGAACATAAATTAAACCCTAAAGTAAAGCAAACCCAACTTATCCTCAAATATTATAATGCCATTATTTTTAGGAACTATAGCCTATTGGTTTCCGCAACACCTTTTATACAGTTGTGACAAAAATCATTATTCATAGAATCAAAAGCCTATATCCCAAACCTTACAGACTTAACTTTCTTACTAATAGAAGAAACTCGGATAATTAAAATACAGTGCAAGAGTTTATCTCTCAGTTCCATTAGATAAAAAGGTTATAAAGATAACCTAATCCTAAAAATTAACCTAAAAAGACTTTTCACATAACTAATTGGTCCTCATTCACCATACCCTAACCAACTTTAGGTTTTCTCAAGACTAATTAACGTTATTGTGTCTTGCATCTCTACCTCCTCCATTTCTATAACTGTCAATGGGAGTAAGGAAAACTCCTTCAACCCCAATAGAGGGATTAAACAAGGCGATCCCCTCTTTCCTAATCTTTTAATTCTTTGCATGGAAATGCTCTCAAGAAAGATAGTACAACAGGTTTTTCTTAAGAATTGGGTTCCCATAAATGCTTCCGGGTTTGTCCCAAAGATCTCTCACTAGCTCTATAATGATGACCTCACTCTCTTTAGTATTGACATCCCTACTAGTTGTCAGATTATCATCACTACTCTTCAAGAGTTCAATCTTCATTCAAGTTAAAAAGATAAGTTAACTCAAGATTAGAGTTGTCTATAGCAAGAACTGTAATATCTCTACAGTAGAGCATTGCACTAATGTGTTGGTCATTAGAAGACACTCTCGTTTTGGGAAATACTTGGGGTACCCCATTTTCACAAAAAAAACTACCATGGTGACTTCCAATACATTATCGACAACATGAACACTATATTAATTGGTTGAAAGGCCAATTACCTTACTATGTCTTAAAGAACTATCTTTGTGAAAGTTTGTCTAGGTAGTATACCTAATTATGTCATGCACTACATCAAACTGTTTGTCCACACTACCAAAGCCATTAATAGGATCTTAAGAAATTTTATTTGAGGTTCCACTATTGAGGAAGAAAAACTTCACCTGCTTAGCTTGAACAACATTTATTAAATCAAAAAAGGATGGTAGTCTAGAGATTCAGAAGGAAAAAATAAAAAATAAGGCTACCCATGTGGGGATCACACAGAAAATGTACAACAGTCTCAATTTCTTATGGGCCCAAGTTCTTTATCATAGGAATTGTAGCAATGGAATTATTAGGAAATTCCTATATCCAAAACTCGAAAATCCATCCTCAATGGTTGGGATACCTACACCAAAGACAATAGATGGGTAGTGCACCAAGGTAACAGGGTTAACTTCCTAACTAACACTTGGATTCCTAATCATAAGCCCATTAGTCACTATCTCTATAAACCTTAGACCTACAGGACCTCCAAACCAAGGTCTCCTCTGTTCACACCAATGGTTTTTTGTCCTTGCATAACCTATCTTATGTCCTTCCTACAACTCTCCTTAATAGTATCTATTCCACTATCATTCCATAACACTCAACTATAGGAGACAATATAACATGGAAATTTACCAACTCTAGAAAGTTTACCGCTAAGTCTACCTATAAATTCCTGGATAAAGAGTCATCTCTTACTACTTTCAATTTCACCTAGATTCGAAGATTATCCATACCTCCAAAAATTAGTCACTTCCTCTGGATCCTATCTTAAGGTAGACTAGGTACTAGTCACTGTCTTTACTCTATTTGAATAAATATAAGTTTCTACCGTTTCTTCTGTAGGGACTCTAATAAGGATATGAGTCATATCTTTTTTCAATGGATAAATGCTTCTACCTTCTAAAAATCTATCTACTCAAAAATCTCCCTTTAGACCAATCATCATCACTACAACCACCCCCGGGCATGACTTCTGGCATTCAGCCAAGGGTAGAACCTTCAATAATTTTCTTGATTGGATACATGTCCTTTCTTTTGCTTCTGTCACATCTAGACCACCAAAAATAATAATTTTTTAATCACAAAAAGACATAATCAACATTGATAACACCACTTCTGAAGCTGATAAATCTCACCAGCTCTTGCAGTCCTCCCCTGTTACTGTCTCTAGAATCCTTACCCATTTGAAGTGGGAAACCCCTATAGCTAACACTGATGAAGCCTCTACAGAATCCAATGGGGAAGGAGGTATTGGTGGTATTATCAGAGATAGCATGGTGCCTAGATTGCAGTCTTGATAAAACCCCTCACTAATTCCACAAACACTTATACTGAACTTAAAGCACTCCATCAAGGCCTCAAGATGGCATGGGACCATAGACTTTTTCCCCTAGTGGTCAATATTGATTCCTCTGAGGTGGTACACGTGATAAAAAATGACAACTTACGTGTGATAACATTATTTTTGTATGCAGATCATTGTTAGAGAAACTAGGAAATTCAGTAGTCAGCCACTGCTATATGGAGCAGAACAAAGTAGATGATAGCCTGACAAAACAAAAATGCAAAAGAAATTTTTTAGACAGTGCAGGTTTTTGGAAAGTTCCACCAATGTGTGCAAAGGATGCAATGAATTTAAACATTAATGGAACTAGTTTTGCTAGATTAATACTAGTTTGTAACTTTATTCAATAAACTTTACTATCTCCTTTGGAGACCCTGAAATTCAACAGTAGGCTGTTCTGCCTACTGTATTTAACCCTCCATAATTTCTAATGTAATATCATTGTTACTACAAAAAAAATGGAGTTAACTTTCATAAGCCATTTTCTTATAAATAGTCATAAATCATATTTACGCGTACGAGGACTCACTTGGTGCAGAGTTTTTTTTTTTTTTTTGTAATAAAAATTGAAATAGTCTAATACATTTAGCATTCGTAATTTCTTTTATAGGACTTACACATTTTTCATTATTTTTTTTGTTTGTTATAAATCAAAAACATTATTTAATAATATTTTTCTAATTTAAGAAAATAATATGCTCTGTTATAGGACACACACGCTTTACACTAAAATTAGTTATTCGAGATGTTGAAATTAATTTTATACTTGTATATAAGTGACAATAAGGTTTTTTTGGTAGTCCTCATGACCAAAGATTTTTGTATCTTTGATTAATCATATTGCGACACATGGATATTTCATTGATTTTTCTCATTTTTCTATTTTACATTCTCTCCTTTTTATTAAATTCATTCAACTAGGCATCTATAATTGATGTAGTTGACATTGTGGTACTTTTCTCCGTTCTATTTTATGTGATACATTTTTTTTAATTTGTTTAAAAAAATATTATTTTACTATAATTAATAATAATTTAATGTTAAAATTTCCTTTTTACACTTAATGGGATGATTTACAATAACACAAAATAAGATGGAGAGTAGTAATTTTTGTGGGCCTTTTATTTTTCTTACTTTATTCACTTTATTAATTTTCTTGGATTAATTTATTTTAAGATTTTAATTGATAATTGATTTAAATATTTAATAAATATTTGGTTAAATGTTAAAAAATACCACCTAAACACTTGTTAGTAAGTCAAAAAAATTATAAATTAAAAATGTTTTACTACTATATATTATAAAGGAAGATCTCTAATTTTAATGGTCTTCACCTGGATTTTTTTTTGGTCTATTTTACCCCTAAATGAAGGTTTAATGACATTATAAGTTCCCATTTATTTTGAAAAATTTGGATTAATTATATTAGTTCTTTTAAAAATTATACAAAAAATGATGAGTCTTGAAATAAGTGATAGTGTTATAAACTTATTTATTCAACCAAATTAAATATCAACTAAAAACTTGTGGTTTTCTTTTAAATGAAAGTAATAATAAGAGAGAGAACTTGTAATACCCCGCAAAATTCTAAGCTTAACTCAGCCCATTAGAGCATGATAAAGGGGTCTCATACTTAGAAATTTCAGCTAAGTTTTGTACTTAGAATTATTTTAGCCTTCATAAGTTGGCAATCTTATTTCGCGACCCTTACAACCATTAAAAGTTGATCTTTAGGTTGATTCATGATCCTAGATGTTCTCGGATGAGTTTTAGATTTTTTGAACATCGCTTGAAGCACGTTTAGGAATCCAAACCAGTGGATCGACGTGATCTTGATGCACCGCATCGCCTATCGCGTCGATGAATATTTTTATCAACTCCCATTACAAATTCTAGTAAGCCGATACGAACTCAACGCGTCGCGTCGGTCATCGCGTCGACCCAATCGATGCGGCGCGTCGGGCTGTGCATAGCCGGACACGTTTTCAGTCATCGCTGGGTCATTTTCTCCACCCTATTTCAGCCCCAAAACACGAGATTAAGCCTTTCAAAAGGCTAAATCCCTCATCTATTCTCAAATTGTCTTAAGAACAAACCCTAGGGGCTCTAATTCTCAAATTCAAGCTTCAAGAACGCACCATCAACCTTTACGAATTCAAGCATCAAGGTATGTGATGTGCTCATCCAAGGGTTTTCTTTCACCCTTGGGGTTCAAGAAACGCTTTTAAACTACAGGTTAATTGATTTTATAGATTTCAGGTTGAATTTGAATGTAATCTTGATTATGATGTTAAATGGGTTTTCAATTCCATGATTTATTACAAGTTTCATGAAAACTAGTTATTGTGGATTGAATTATGTGAACTTTATGTTGAACTCTTGAATTACAAGTTGAATGTAGTATCCATGGTATTATTACATGCTTATTGATATGTGAAATACCCATGCTCCGCAAGTGTTTGCTAAAATGCTTATGTGAATTGACTAGTGAAAGCATGACATGTTGTTATGTGTTTTCATTCATGCACAAGCTCATGTATATCAAGTGTTTGACAAAATGACTAAATGAATGCATTATTAGGAAGTAGGTACTATTATGCTTCTAAGGTCATTCTATGCTTTTACTTTTCATGCTATCGAGTCTTGGGGATATCTAATACCCGAAAATTTAGTTGCTGACCTAGAGCTACCGTAGTCACAGAGTAGTCTCAGAAATAGTTCGATCAGTAGTATTCAGTCAGTACAGGACTCAGTGTACTCAGTCAACTCCAGAGCCTAATAGTATTCAGTCAGTTAACAGAATTCAGTAGTACTCCGTCAGTTAGCAGAATTCAGTGAAATCAGTTCAGTTCAGTTACACAGTATGATTAGTAACAATTCAGTCAAGCCTAGTATGGACTAGAAATTAGTTCAGTGCCTATTCAGTTGGGAGTAGGATTCAGCATCAAGTGAACCCAAGAATGGGGACTCACCTGCTAGTAGAGGGTGTAATCCTTAGAAGTAGTCCTTGCATTCCAGAACTACGTAGCCAGCGTAGGCTGAGACATCAATCTGCCAGTTAAGGGTTGATAAGGTGTTTGAACCTGCTAGTTGAAGGAACCACTGTTCTCGTTCAGAGCATCTACCAGATGGGGGTGATCTTTAGTTATCTTTACCCATGGCACGACACTGATACCCTTCAAACTAGGGTAACAGGTTGGACCCAATTACCTTATTTGGGATTTGTCGATTATATTACTACCTCTCATAGTTTCAATTTCAGTCTCAGTATAACAATCAGTTCAGTTCTACAGATTAAGGACTGTCAGACACAGTTACCCAGCTCAGTATAGAACTCAGTTCAGTTCTATAGAATCAGGACTGTTAGAAATAGTCATTCAGCTATCATTAATATAGTTATCAGTAAACTCAGATATCAGCTATTAGTAAACTCAGATATTAGTTAAGCAGTAGTATTCAGAACTCAGTAACTAGTGTTAACATGATCTCAATTATAGTTTATGTATTCATGCATGTACTCTCATTTAGCTATGTTCATGTTGCTCAACCAGATATTGTTCATACATATGAATTCATGCATATCAGCCTACCTCACTTAGCATACCAGTACATTCAAAGTACTGATGGATACCTTTCCTTTTGTGCTATGATATATTATATCATAGGTTTAGACACACGGGCTCCTGACCACACCTAGCAGCCCAAACTTCAGCAAAAAATTTAGTGGTGAGTCCTTATAGTTTGAGGATAGAGTTATCTTTCAGTATTTCAGAATATTTAGTAGACGGAGTTAGTTGGAGACTTGTCCCATCAAATCTGTATTCAGATAGTTAGAGGCTTTTAGACTAGAGTATTTCAAACAGATGTTTCAGTTTTCAGTATTTCATTTGTCAGTATTCAGTATTTGTTTTCAGTTGTGAACCTTATAGCAATTACAACCTAATTTTCGTATTTTATTACAGTAATATTATTATTACAATCTTACTATTATATAGTGCTCACAGCAGGTACCAGTCATGGGTTAGCGGGTGGTCCTTCGGGGTCGCTAGCACCGTATATCGTCTGGGGTACAGACTTAAGGTGTTACAAACTTGGTATCAAAGCCTAAGGTTCAACAGAGTCCTAGGGATTCTGAAAGCCGCATCAAGTAGAGTCTTGTGCATGGGTGTGTAGTGCACCACACTTATGGACAGAAAGCTACGAGATATTTTAGGAAAAGTTTCCGTTCTTTCAGTATTCATATTGTGCGAGTGAGCATGACCTCAAGTTAAACTCTCATTCTAATCCTTTTCTTCCTTTCATTTATAGAACAAGCCTCCCAAGAAGAATGGAAGAAGAATAGAAAAGCAGCCAGCCTCTTAGCCTGTTCAGGCAGATCCTCTAGACGAGCATGTCTCTCATGCAAAATTCAGGGTTGCATTTACTACTCTAGCCAATACAGTAGCAGCCCAAAATAAACGCTCAGTTGCCGTTCCAAACAACCCAGTGGCCAATACTGCTGCAGCTAGGATTTGGGACTTTACCCAAATGAATCCTTTATCATGTACTGGGTCTAAGTCAGATGAGGACCCACAGGAATTCCTTGATCAGGTCCAGAAAGTCACAGATATTATAGAGTTAATGGTTAGTGAGAGTGCTGAGTTGGTCGTATATTAGTTACAGGATGTGGCTCACTTATAGTTCAAGTAGTAGAAGACAGAGAGGGTCACAGATACAGGGCCCATAGAATGGGAAGAATTTGCTACTGCTTTTCTGGATAGGTTCTTCCTACTGGAGTTAAGAAAAGTGAAGGTTTTGGAGTTTATTAATTTGAAGTAGGGCAACATGAAAGTAAAAGAGTATTCTCTCAAGTTTACTCAGTTAGCCAGATACGCTCCTCATGTGGTAACAGATAACGAATCTAAGATAAGTAAGTTTGCGTCGGGTGTGTCTAACAGTGTGGTCAAAGAGTGTAGGACCTCAATGTTGATTACAGAGAGGAACATATCTAGGCTCATGGTCTATTCTCAACAGATAGAAGAGGCTAAGAATAAGGAGAAGGGGAGGGACAACAAGAGAGTTAGAACAGGTATCTTTAACTTCACCCAGCCTAAGTCAGAGGGTGGTAATCGTTCTCAATTTCACTCGAAACTCTTAGTCCCAGATCCGTCCTCAACCAGTTCTCCAGTGCCAAAATTCAGAGATGGTAATAGAGACAGGGCTCTAGGCCCTAAACCCTAGGTTGGTGCTAGCAGTGCCCGAATAAATTCTCTTTGCCAGAAATATAGCAAAAACAATTAGGGTGTCTGCAGAGCTGGTAGTGATATATGTTTCAGGTGTGGGAAGCTAGGTTATAGAGTCAGAGATTGTCCTTAGTCAGGTTCTCAGGGCTAGCATAATCGTCCCCCAGTTCAGCCCGATCTCCCAAATCAGCAGGGTGCTGCTTCCAATGCCACTAGTGGAAAACACCCAAACAGACTTTATGCACTTTATTCCCAACAAGATCAGGAAAGTTCTCTTG
This sequence comes from Capsicum annuum, assembly GCF_002878395.1. Taxonomy (NCBI): domain Eukaryota; kingdom Viridiplantae; phylum Streptophyta; class Magnoliopsida; order Solanales; family Solanaceae; genus Capsicum; species Capsicum annuum. The sequence goes on from NC_061121.1 coordinate 217,185,334, forward strand.
ATGTGGTCACTGGTATATTATAATTTTATCATTTACGTGTTTATGCTTTGTTAGATCCAGGAGATTCTTTGTCTTTTGTAACTCTTTATATAGCTGTTGACTTCAAAGTTAGTCCCAAAATCCTAGCAGAGCCCTTCTCTATCTCTACCCCAGTGGGTAAATCTATCATAGCCCGACGAGTATACAGGTGTTGTCCGGTTATGGTATCTTAAAAAGTTACTTCAGCAAACTTGGAAAAATTAGAGATAACAGATTTTGATGTTATTCTTGGCATAGATTAGCTTTATTCATGCTATGCCTCAGTTGACTGCAGAAACAGAATTGTTTAACTTTAGTTTTTGAATAAACCTGTCAGAGAGTGGAGGGACAGAACTTTAGCCCTTAGGGGTCAACTTATTTCGTACCTTTGGGCAAGAAAGATGATATCTAAGGGATTTGTCTATTATCTCATTCAAGTTTAAGACTCTAGTTTAGATACCTTTAATCTTGAATCGGTGTCAGTAGCATATGAATTCTCAGATATTTTTCTCGAAGATCTTCCTAGAGCTCCTCCTGAAAGGGAAATTGACTTCAAAATCGACCTTCTTTAAGATACTCAGCCCATCTTTATCCTACCATACAGAATGGCTTTAGTAGAACTCAAGAAATTAAAAGAACAATTGAAGAATCTCCTAGATAAAGGATTTATCAGACCCATCATATCCCCGTGGGGTGCATCAGTTTTATTAGTGCGTAAGAAAGACGGTTCTCTCAGAATGTGTATAGACTACCGTCAGTTGAATAAAATCACAGTCAAGAATAAGTATCCACTTCCCAGAATCGATGACTTATTCGACCAACTTTAGGGTGCCAGTTACTTTTCTAAGATAGACCTTAGACCAGGCTACCATCAGCTTAGAGTCAGAGAATGTGACATTCCAAAAATAGCTTTCAGAACTCGGTATGATCATTTTGAATTCTTATTCATGTCATTTGGTCTTACCAATGCCCCAGCAAACTTCATGGACTTGATGAACTGCGTGTTCAAGCAGTACTTGGATATGTTCGACATAGTCTTCATTAATGACATTCTTGTCTACTCTTGCAGTGAATGTGACCATGTAGACCATCTCAGAATAGTGTTATAGACTCTCAGAAACCATTAGTTGTTCGCCAAATTTAGTAAGTGCAAATTTTGTCTAAGGTAAGTATCTTTCCTCGGCCATATAGTTTTCGGTGATAGCATTAGAGTTCATCCCTAAAAGATCAAAACAGTGAAAAACTAGCCAAGGCCTATTTTTCCAATAGATATTAGGAGTTTCTTGGGTTTGGATGGCTATTACTAATGGTTTGTTCAGGGATTTTTGTCTATTGGATCCCCTATATCCAGATTAACTCAGAAGAAAGTCAAATTTCAGTGGTCAGATTCTTGTGAGAAGGGTTTTTAGGAGTTGAAGATGAGACTTACTACAGCTCCAGTCTTAACTTCGCCAGATGGTTCAGATGGGTTTGTGGTTTATTGTGATACCTCCAAAGTTGGTTTGGGTGTTTATTGATGCTTAGAGGTAAGGTCATAGCCTATGCCTCTAGACAGCTTAAGCCTCATGAAAAGAACTATCTCACTTATGATCTTGAGTTAGCAGCTGTAGTATTTGCCTTAAATATTTGGAGGCATTATTTGTATGGAGTGCATATTGGTGTGTTCACTAACCATAAGAGCTTGTAGTATGTGTTCTCTTGGAAAGACCTAAACCTCTATCATAGAAGGTGGTTGGAGTTATTGAAAGACTACGACATGAGTATTCTGTATCATCCGGGCAAGGCCAATATAGTGGTTAATGCTCTCAGAAAGATGTCTATGGGTAGTGTTTCTCACATGGAAGATGATAAGAAGAAGTTATCTTAGGAAGTTCATCAGCTTTCCCGACTAAGTATCCACTTAGTCAATTCAGCAAAAGGTAGTGTATGGGTGTAGAGTAGTTTAGAATCATCTCCGGTTTCCGAGGTAAAGAAAAAGAAGGGTAGGGATCCCAGTCTAGTTAAGTTGCAAGAATCAGTCAGAGATCAGAAGATAGAGGTTTTCTCCCAAGTGGGAGATAGTGTGTTGCGTTGCCAGGGTCGGCTATGTGTACCAGGTGTAAATGACTTGAGGCAATAAATTCTTGCAGAAGCGCATGGTGCGCATTACTCTATTTATTCAGGGGCCACTAAGATGTACCGCAATTTGTAAAAAATCTATCGGTGGAGTCGGATGAAGAGAGATATTGCAGAGTTTGTAGCTAAGTGCTCTACGTGTCAGCAGGTTAAGATTGAGCACCAGAAGCCTAGTGGGTCCATGCAGGAGTTCAGTATTTCCACATGGAAATGGGAAGAAGTGAACATGGACTTTGTGATAGATTTGCCTCGTACTCATTGTCAGCATGATTCTATATGGGTTATCATAGGCAGGATAACCAATTCAGCTTATTTCTTACCAGTTAATACCTCTTATTCAGCCAATGATTATGCCAAGCTATATGTTAGAGAGTTAGTCAGATTACATGGAGTTCTGTTATCCATCATTTCAGATAGAGGTACGCAGTTTACCTCTTATTTTTGGAAAGCCTTCCAAAAGGGTCTTGGTACACAAGTTTACCTCAGTATAGCCTTCCACCCTCAGACAGATGGCCAAGAAGAAAAGACTATTTAGACTTTGAAAAATATGTTAAGAGCATATGCCATTGACTTTAAGGGTAGTTGGGATGACCATTTGCCCTTGATTGAGTTCGCATATAACAATAGTTAGCATTCCAGCATTCAGATGGTTCCGTTTGAGGCGCTTTATGGGAAGAGATGTAGATCTTTCATTGGTTGATTTGAAGTAGGTGATACCGCAGTGGTAGGGCCTGGCTTAGTATTTGATACCTTAGAAAAAGTTCAGTTGATTTGGGAAAGACTTAAGACAGCTCAGAGCCGGCAGAAATCATATATAGATGTACGAAGAAAGGATCTTGAATTCGAGATTGGTGACTACATATATTTGAAAATCTTTTCTATGAAAGGAGTGAAGAGGTTTGGAAAGAATGGGAAACTCAGTCCCCAGTATGTCGATCCTTATCGAATTCTCAGCCATTTAGGAAAGGTAGCTTACGAGCTTGAGTTGCCTTCATCTTTAGCTTCAGTCCATCCAGTGTTTCATGTCTCCTTGCTTAAGAAATGCATAGGTGACCCAGCATCCGTAGTCCCTATAAAGGGCATAGATGTTCAGAACAATCTCTCTTATGAAGAGGTTCCAGTTGAAATTCTTGATCATTAGGTTCGTAGATTGAGGAACAAAGAAGCCTCTCTAGTCAAAGTTCTTTGATGGAATCAGTCGGTGAAGGGAGCTACTTGGGAAGCAGAAGCAGATATGTGGACCAAGCATCCTTACCTCTTCTTCGCAAACTCAGACTCAGCTCAAGGTAATAGTTTTCTTTGAATTTACTCAGTTCCATGTTCAGATGTAGTTACCAACTTGGTATCAATTAACATTACATACTCAGTCATGCATTCATGAATCAGTTCAGTCATGTACTCATGCATCAAATATGCATGTTCAGTATACAAACTCAGCTTATCAGTAATATCAATCATAAAATCATGCTTCAGTTATGCATGCCCACTAAGTAAGTTTAGTCTATCAGTATTCTCAGCTTAGTCAGTCTCATTCGAGAAAGAATATTCCCAAAGGGGAGTATTGTAAGACCCCGCAAAATTCTAAGCTTAACTCAACCCTTTAGAGTATGATAAAGCGATCTCATACTTAGAAATTTCAGTTAAGTATTTGTACTTAGAATTATTTTAGCCTTCATAAGTTGGCAATCTTATTTCGCGACCCTTATGACCATTAAATGTCAATCTTTAAGTTGATTCATGATCACGAATATCAATACGTGTTCTCAGACGAGTTTTGGATTTTTTTGAACATCATTTGAAGCACGTTTGGGAGTCCAAACCAATAGATCAATGCTATCTCAATGTACCGCATCGCCTATCACATCGATGAATATTTACCCTAGCTCCCAGTACAAATTCCAGTGAGCCGATACAAACTCGACGCGTCGCGCCGGCTATCGCATCGACCCCATCGACACTGCGCGTCAGGATGTGTGTTGCTGGGCACATATTCAGTCATTGAAATTCTGCATCTAGAAGGTAATTGGTTCATTTTCCCCACCCTATATCAGCCCCAAAACACGAGATTAAGCCTTTCAAAAGGCTAAATCCCTCATTTATTCTCAAATTATCTCAAGAAAAAACCCTAGGGGATCTAATTCTTAAATTCAAGCTTCAAGAACGCACCATTAACCTTTATAAATTCAAGAATCAAGGTATGTGAAGTGTTCATCCAAGGGTTTTCTTCCACCCTTGGAGTTCAAGAAACTTTTTTAAACTAAAAGTTAATTGATTTTATAGATTTTATGTTGGATTTATCATAAGTTTCATGAAAACTAGTTAATTGTGGGTTGAATTATGTGAACTTCATGATGAACTCTTGAATTACAAGTTGAATGTACTATCCATGGTATTATTACATGCTTATTGATATGTGAAATACCGATGCTCCCCAAGTATTTGCATAAATGCTTATGTGAATTGACTAGTGAAAGCATGACATGTTATTATGTGTTTTCATTTATGCACAAGCTCATGTATATCAAGTGTTTGACAAAATGACTAAATGAATGCATTATTAGGAAGCAGATACTATTATGCTTCTAAGGTCATGCTATGCTTTTACTTTTCATGCTATCGAGTCCTAGGAGTATTTAATACCCGAAAATTTATTTGTTGACCTAGAGCTACAATAGTCACAGAGTAGTCTCAAAAATAGTTCGATCGGTAGTATTCAGTCAGTACAGGACTTAGTATACTCAGTCAGCTCCAGAACTCAGTAGTATTCAGTCAGTTAACAGAATTCAGTAGTACTTTATCAGTTAGCGGAATCCAGTGAACTCAGTTCAGTTTAGTTAGATAATATGATTAGTAATAGTTCAGTCAAGCCTAGTATGGACTAGAAATCAGTTTAGTGTCTATTTAGTTGGGAGTAGAATTCAACACCAAGTGAACCCAAGGATGGTGGCTCACCTGCCAGTAGAGGGTGTGATCCTTAGAAGTAGTCCTTGCATTTCATGACTATGTAGCCAATGTAAGTTGAGACATCAACTTGCCAGTTAAGGGTTAATGAGGTATTTTAACCTGCTAGTTGACGGTACCACCATTCTCGTTCAGAGCACCTTCCAGATGAGGGTGACTCTTCAGTTGTCTTTACCCATGGCAGGTACTGACATCCTTCCAACTAGGGTTACAGGTTGCCAAGTTATCTTATTTGGGGTATGTCGGTTAGATTACTACCTTCCACAGTTTCAATTTCAGTTTCAGTTTCAATCTCAGTATAGAACTCAGTTCAGTTCTACAGATTCAGGAATATTAGACACAGTCACCCAGCTCAGTATAGAACGCAGTTCAGTTCTACAAAATCAAGACTGTCAGAAATAGTCACTCAACTATCAGTAATATAGTTATCAGTAAACTCAGATATCAGCTATCAGTAAACTCAAATATCAGTTAAGTAGTATTCAAAACTCAGTATCCAGTGTTAACATGATCTCAATTACAGTTTATGTATTTATGCATGTACTCTCATTCAGTTATGTTCATGTTACTCAGCCAGTTATTGTTTATGCATATGAACCCATACATATTATCCTACCTTACTTAGCATACCAGTACATTCAAAGTACTGACGCATACCTTTTCTTTTGCGTTATGATGTCTTATATCATAGGTTCAGACACACGGGCTCCTGACCACACCTAGCAGCCCGGACTATCAGCAACAGATTTAGTGGTGAGTCCTCATAGTTCGAGGATAGAGTTATCTTTCAGTATTTCAGTAGTTCAGCATATTTAGTAGACAGAGTTAGTTGGGGACTTATCCCATCAACTCCATATTCAGAAAGTTAGAGGCTTTCAGACTAGAGTATTTCAGACAGATGTTTCAGTTTTTAGTATTTCATTTATCAGTATTCAGTATTCATTTTCAGTTGTGAACCTTATGGTGATTCTAGTCTAATTTTTGCATTTTATTTCAGTAATATTGTCGCTAGCACTGTGTAGCATCCGGGGTACAGATTCGAGGTGTTACAAACTCTTAATGTGTTTTAGTCCTCCTGGGAACATTTTTTTAAAATTATTTTTACCCTTAATTGAAGATTTAATACATTTGAAATATTTCACCCATTGTAGAAAAAATTACAAAATGTATTTTGTTGAATTAAATTTTAAATTATTTAATTTATCTTATATTTATTTATAAATTAACTTTATTTTCATGATCATACAATAATTTGTTGCATTAAATATATTTTTATATTATTTAAATTCTGTACTTTTTTAGAAAATATGTTAGCCATAATGAGTTTAATTGAGAAAAAATAATGAAGTTAATTCAATATAATGCAAAAATTAATTTAGATCATTGAAGACTTTAATTTTAATTTTTAATAAAATAGAAAGAAGAAGAGTTTTAGTGCAAGTATTTGTTTGAAAAATAAAAGAAAGTTGAAATATAAAAAACATGTTAATTATTTTTTAACTTACAAAAAATTTTATTCCCTCTCATTTAATTTATTTGTCTAATTTTGACTTAGCACAAATTTAAAAATTTAACAAATAGTTTTGTATTAGGTTGAATTTATGGTCTTAAACTTAAGATATGTGGAAAGAATCAAAATATTCTTTAATTTTTTAATCCTACACGATTTTCAAATAAGGAAAGAGACATTTTTTTGAAACAAACTTAAAAAAACTTAAGCAGATATGTTATTTAGTATTTTAAAAATATTGAAAATTATCTATCTACTTTTAACTAACATAATATTACCAAAACAGACGAAAAACAGAGGAACAGAAAAACAGAAAAATCTTTACAAACATAAATACTAAGTGAGGATGTGTGAGTTTCGTCGTCCTCACAACATCACAAGTACTCTTTGATGCTTACACGTAGTTGCTTACTTTTTATTGTTTAGTGTGTTTTTGTCATTTTTTATCCTAAACATAGAAAATATTTTTTCCTTTATTATTTTATTAGACACAGAGACTATTTTAATACTGCTTGTGCTTCTTACTCAACGTCCTCTCCTTGACTTTTCTTATAGTCAAAATAAGAAATGATTTGATAATATTAACGTAATATTATCAAATTTTGAAATGTAGGGTAATTCTATAAGGCTTTTTTCTTTTAACCTTATTATGATTTATTTATAGTATATAGAATTTTTAATTTGGACATCATATATAAAATTTATTTACCTTTCAAAGTGAAATATATTGATATATGGTAAATTTGGAAATCATATATATTTATTTTCTTGTCCAAAGTAATTTTTTTTAATTAATTGTCCTTGATTAGATGTAATATTAATTTAATATAGTTTCTTGATAATATTAAAAAATCACTCATCTACATAGATAAGGTAAAATTCAAGGGAAAAAAACCTTTTTTATTATAAAAAACTTGTTTATTTTGGACATTGTGAAAGCTAAAAATGTCAAATATGGATGAAAAGAAGTACTCTATTTGTCCAATAATAATTGTTTATTATTAACTTGACACACATATTATATAACAATAAATATAGAGTTAATTTTGCTACTAAATTACTTTTTGAGTGCAATTAATTTAATGTTGACAATGCATTGTATAATGACTATAATTAATAACAAGGGTAAAATGGATCGAATAGATAAATATGCATTGATTTTCTAAATCGGACAAATATTGTTGGACAACATCTTTAGCACTTTCTCCATTCATCTTTACTTATCTACTTTTCTATTGACGCGTGAACTATGACATAAGAAATGATGGGGGCAGTTTTACCATATTACCCTTTGAATTTAATAGATTTAATATTTTGAAAAATGTGTTAGGAAATGAACCGTATTTAATTAATGGTAAAATAGATAGAAATAAGTAAATCATCAATTGGTTTTATATACTGGACAACTATTACTTGACATCTCAAAAATAAAAAAGTAGACAAATAAAGATGGACGGAGAAAATAACATGGAAAAATATTGTTGAACGGAGGAGTATTTTCTATCTTTACTTTTACTTATCAACTTTAGACTTTTTACATTTCATTAAAAAATAATAATTAATATGAAAATTTTAATATAATATCCATATTAATTGATATTTAGTATTAGATCTTCGAAAATAATATTAGAATCAAACATGCATTAGAAATACTAAAAGTAGAATTTACAAAAGGTTGTCATAGAGTGTTGAAACTAAAGTAGTGTCATTCGTCAATATCGAATTATTGTAGAAATTTCTTGTTTGGTTAATTAAGAATTAATTTTTGTAAGCATAATACATATACAAAAAGAAATTGATTTTTGGGATATATCTTAATGAATTTAAGATTTTTTATGAATTTCTTAACTAAATTTAAGTCATCACATTTAACTAGCATAAAATTATGACATACAAAATAATGAATGAAAATTAACACATATCAAAAAAGATATATCTGTATCGAAAAATCACAAGCTCATAAAAATATTGATTTGTAATTATCATAATTTATCATGTCAATTTATATAATATCAAATTACTATATTTACTAATTTTTCTGCTAAACTTGCTTTTCATAAATAACTTTTTTCTTTAAAATTATCTAATTATTTGATCAATTAAGGAACTTAAAAATACTGTAATTTATTTTAAAGAAAACATAATTAATTATAGTTATAAATTATACTTATTTACTTCAATTAAAATTACATTTGTTATATTGGAGTTTGAGCCCGAGCGCAGGGACTTATGTAACTAGTAGTTTCTATAGGAGGAGAAAAATATATTTCAAAGTTGACACTTTTAAGTAATAATTATGTGTTGACTGTAGTCGTTTTTATAGACCCAAGGCGTAGTATTTATGTTTCATTACTTGAACTTAATCTCTATCTATAATCTATAATATATTAAAAATGTGAAGATTTTTTAAAAAATTATTTAAATTTTTTATTTAGCATTAAAAGACTTTTCTTTAAATAAAATTATCTTTTCACTATTTTTTTTAATTTATTATTTAATTATTTTTATTATATTAATTAGACTCCTAAAATATATGAGATTCTTAAAATATATGAAAAGAGAATTAATTAATATTTTCTTTTATACTGATCAATTATAGAGAAATACTCCTAAAATATGATAGAAAAATACTTCTAAAATAGGACTCTATTAAGAAAATACTTATATAAATATCGAGATGCATGTTAAAATAGAGAAGAAACTAGTTTACTTATTGTGAAAATATGATTGATGTTTATCTAACTTGATTCGATTGCATGTCTAGATTGACGGATGCTTAATTTTCTAACCTCCAACTTCTTCACTATTTTTATCAACATAATAGAATTCAACGTGTGTGTGTATATATATATATATATATATTCTTTATTTTCATTCAAGTCATTCTTTAGTGTCAAAATTTTTGCTCAAACAAAAATTATTTTTATCAAAATTAAAGTTTTGTGATCACTATTGTATTATTTTATTGTAGTTTACATATCGTAGATGAATTTATAGGTGGTAGATGAATGTCGGTCGGCTTGAAGAATTTTTTTAGGTAAAAGATAGGTTTAATTGTATTGTTTTTATATCTTTGTTTTGAGAATTCTTTTTGTGTAAAAGTAGAGATTTAGTCGTATTATTTTGATATCTCTATTGTCGTATTATTTTGTTATAGTTCACAGGTGGTAGATGAGTGTCAGACGACTTTGAAGGAATTTTTTTGTAAAAGTTAGATTTAATTATATTGTTTTGATATCCCTAGTATCGTATTATTTTGTTGCAGTTTACAGGTGGTAAATGAAAGTCAATCAACTTTGAAAAATATTTTTGTTAAAGGTTAGGTTTAATTAAATAAATTCTCCAAAAGATGTTGAATTTAATTATTGTATTCATCTTTATTATTTAAACAAATATCCTATTTAGTGTACGTTTGAATTCAATAAAGCGAAGTATACGCGTGAATCATGTACACCTAAATTAGTATATAAAATATGTTTTAGGCATAAATATATTCCATATGATTGTCTCTTTTGCATTTATTTTTATAAAATTTTAAACCCACCTACTTTCTTGGTATAGATTTATTAAAAATCTTAAGTTTATTAAAGGGAATTTAATAATTGATTCAGACGATTCATTTCGATCAATATTTTTTCTTTCAAAAATTCGTTGACATCCCCGAGTCCAAGTTAGGTCCACAAACATTCTTTACAAGCCAGTGACAGGAATACTTTCTTATTAAGAAACTAGAGTAGCATTATCCGTGTCAATACGCACTCACTATTAAGATATTTTGATTATGTACGATAAGTTAGATTGATGGTAATGTGAATTATAAAACATGAATATATAAAACATATTAATTACTTAATAGCATTTTTGAAGGAACCAAATTATTTCACAAGATAATCATGTATAACTTATATAAATAACACAATTCTATGCATTTTGAAGTTCAATTTTTTAATCATATGACTGAAATTTGCTACATTGAGTATAAAATATGAGATTAAAATTGATACATAAGATTTGACACCTGTTGTATAAAATAGAAAAAAATTATTGAAAAAGATAAATGGTTATCTAATCATTGCATTTTACATCACATGTGGGTTGTAATTAATAGGTTAAAATTGCATTGTATTACCTAACTAAGTCGACATAAACATCCTTTGCTCTCATTTCTCCTTCTTTTTTATTTGACAACATGTTCTTTGAAGCTAAAATTAAATTAATATTTTAAATTTAAATTTTAAGTGTTTTGAAAATTCTGTATATAAAAAAAACTATAAGTTACCATCTGTCATATTAATTTAAGTTATTTGACTTTGAGAACACAATAAAACATACTTTTGTAAATGTTTTTAGCGAACTTTACTTTTGTATATGTTCTTTCCATTGAAACGTTGGAGTCATTTGTTAGAGTGTATAAAACTAATTTTGAATAGAATGTATTAGTAATATTTGCATTATTAATGCTTGTATTAGTAATGCTGGTATTATTTATACTAATATTATTTCTTATGTACTATTTGATGTGTTGTATTAGAACTTATCTTTTCAATCTTGATATGTTTAAACAAAAGTTGTTTTAAAAGAAGAATGCATATACATTCTAAAATTCATCCGAAATTTAGCACGAGTTTAATATATGCTATTTTTGTCTCAATTTATATAAAACAAATAAAATTTAAATAATCAATCATACTTTTAATATGTATTTAGATAATTTAAGTTGTTAACTACTATAATTTATAATATTTTTTTATTTAATTTTCAAATAATATACATTACTTTTCTTGTCCAAAATTTTGTGGTATTGATAGTCAATTATATTTGTAAAATAATTTAAGTTTTAAATTTTTGTGATTTATAATACTTTTCTTCTATTATAATTAAGTGACACTAATATAATTTCGAGAGTCAACCAAATATTTTATATTTTTTAAAAAAATTTAAGTTGTTAATTATTGTGATTTATAATTTTTTTACATATTTTTTTTTTTGAAATATATAACAAATTAAATTATTTTTAGACATTTTAAGTTGTTAACTATTATAAATTATAATACTTTTTATGTAATTTTTGAATAATATATGTTACTCTCCTTGTCCAGAGTTTTGTCATTTTTATATCTATTTTACCTTTTTTTTATTAAATATTATTAATTTTTAATACTTAAATGACTTATAATAATTAATTAAGAGTAATATTTAGTAAAACTATGATTGAAGTAGCTGAAATAGATATGTTATAAATGTATATTTTTTAATTAAATATTATTAATTATTTAATACATAAATGACTTATAATAATTACTTAGGAGTTATATAGCAAAATCATGATTGAAACAGCAGAAGCAGACATGTCATAAATATTTATTTTTTATTTTTTAATTAAACATTATTATTTTTTTAATACATAAATGACTTATAATAATTAATTAGGGATGATATAATAAAATCACGGATTGAATATTTTTAAATTTTTAATATATAAATGACTTATAATAATTAATTAGAGGCGATACAGTAAAATTATGATTGAAGCATACATGTCATAAATGTCTATTTTATTTTTTAATATTAATTTTTTTAATATATAAATTGCTTATAATAATTAATCAGGGGTGATATAGGAATATTGGTGAATTTTTAAAAATCATGAGATACTAATTATTAGGTTTATTTAGTTAAAATCATAATTCCATAGTTTTTAGATAAATTGAGAAAAAAATTAAATTAATCAAATAAGTTATATAAGTAAATACATTTTATATATTAAGTTTTTTAAAAATGAAATATTAAAAAAATTTTGCTTTGAGTTTGAGGTGATTAAAATAACTACAATCCAACAAATAATTAATGCTCAAAGTTTTAATTAAAAAATTAATTAACTTGTAGGAGTAGTATGCTTAATTCAATACGGATAATATGATTTGCATATACAAAGATAACCAATTATTATTTCGTAACGAATCATGTTTAATCTTATATAAATAAAATCTTGTTAGGTATTTTTCTTTAGTTTCTTTTTGTTGGTATATATTGACTTGGCACAAATTTTTAAAAAATATTTATTAAAAATTTATTTTACTAAATTAACTTTATTAATTTTACATTAAAAATTTAAATTAGACAAACTTGTATTTCATGAAACAAATAAGGAAGAAAGCAAATTATATATTTGACATGAAATGTAAATAAAGAATAAAATGTATTTAATTACATTTATCATATTAATTATTTCAATAAATTATTATCTTATTAATCAATTTTCTTAAATATACTATATTTCAAACAATTTTATATAATCTAAATAAAAGTAGCACGTAGGTACTCACCTTCATCCTAAATATAATTTTTTATAGAATAATTATATTTTTTCATGAAAAAAAAAGATAAATAAAAATAAAAAATAAATGATAGATAGAGGGCCCATCTGTAAAAAGGAGTGCAAGCTTAGAGAGCCACCTGTAGTGACATTTATAGTAAATTTCTTAAATGACATTGTCTGTAGTTAATTAGAAAAGAAAGAACTTTATTTTAGAACTTTTGATAAGTTCATCAAAAGAAGCACAAAAGATATCTGAGATTATAATTTTCTTTAAAGACCTTAGTACCTTTAACTTTGAATTTAATATCAAATAGATGGCATGTTGAAACCACTCTTTCTAATATATATAAAAAAAAGAAGAGAAGATTACACTTTATTTTGTCATGTAACTAATATATATAAAAGAAAAGAAAAGAAGATTACACTTTATTTTGTCAACAATAGAAAATAACATGTGCAAAATTTATGTCATTTTAACTATTTTATGTTCTTCTCATACATCTTCATGCAAGTAGGTGTATTCTCTCTGTCCCTTGGACAAACAATGGATTTTAGTTCAATCCTAAATATCTCTAGGTGGTTAAGAGTTTGCTCGTAAGATAATAATTTGTGAGTGACTTTTCTGATAATTATATAGTGCAAAAACTATCTAGTAATTTGGTATAATTATATATTTATATAAAGATCTTCAATTTTATTAAAATAAATCTAATGACCGATTCGGCTTGTCCAATAATTTATTTTTCAAAGAATTATTGACATACTCAAGTCAAAATAAGATCTACAAACATTCTTTTAAAATAGAAAGTTAGTGATAAGAATAATTTCTCATTTAGAAAAGAAGATTACAATTATTTTGCAGTGTAACGTCCACTAAAAAATAACACACATAAAATTTATGTCATTTAAATTATTTGTCATGTACTGTTCAATAGAAAAATGACATGTGTAAAATTTATGTCACTAAAATTATCTTATGTTTTCTTCTTACATGTCTTCAGATAAGTGAGTGCATGCTCTACATCAAGTGGACAAACAAAGGAGTTTTAGTTACACCCTAAATAACTACAAGGGGTTAAGAGATGGCCCGTAAAATAACAGCGCGTTAATGACTGTTTTTCCCTTATAAAAAATCACATTTTAGAAAGTAAGGTCAGAGAGATTGATGTATTTTTACAAACTTAAGGTATATAGCTGTAAAATATAAGAAGTAGAGGGGTGTAAATGTATTATCTCTTATCTTAATTAGCGGGAAAGTATAAATGGGAATAACAGAGTATTTCATCATTTGTTGTTTAGTAACACAATTCAGTTTCTGGTAAAAAGACGAAAATGGACATGGACGAACTGAAAATTCTCGCCGCCGAGCAACGCTGTGAACTCACGGCGGCGCGTCAAGTCGACTCCGACTTCGATTTCGCTTTTCAACTTCAACTACAAGAAGCTATTGCCGTTTCTCTCTCTCTACAACCTTCTACTTCCACCGCACCACCCACCCCATCACCACAACCCACCCTACCCCAACCGGACGACGGAATTTTGAAGTTCGCCGATGTGCAATCATCGGAGTTACTTCAGCTGGAGCGAGAAATCGATGATCGGAAATTTAGTGAATTGGAGTTCAGGAAAATGCGCGATGATCTTCAGCGTAGAATTCATGATCATCATGTTGCTCAGGAGATTCTTCGTATGCCGGAGGATGAATGGCAGAACAACGGAGACAATTTTGAACTTCCTTTCGGGGAAGGAACTTCGAAAAGTGAGGAGAAAGAGCCATTTAGGGTTTATTTCAAGGGTTTAGTAGAAGATTTTGAAGCAAAAGCGTTTTTTGGTGGGATTGGAGTTGCGATATGTGATTCGCGAGATGAATTGTTGTTCGAAATGAGGAAACCGTTTTATGGAAGTGCGATGAGTCGCCAATGTATTGAGTTTAAGGCACTTATTGAAGGATTGAATGCTGCTATGGCTTTGGATTTGAAAAGGGTCGTTTTCTTTTGTGATTACTTCCCCATATTCCAATTTGTAAGTACTTGTATTTCATTTTATCAATTAACTTTCTATGGTGTTTTAACATTGGTATTGCATTGTGTGATTGTTTTGAAACAACCTCTCTACCTCCACGAGGTAGTGGTAAGGTATGCGTACGCTCTACCCTCCCAAGACCTCATTTGTGGAATTTCTCTGGATATGTTGTTCTTGTTGTTATTGTATGGTTGTTTGTTCCCTAGGCTAGTTAGTTATGCCAGGTTTATGATGCAAGGATTGATATAAGGAGATTAACAATACCCATATAGCTCATCACTTAAAGATTATTTTTGCTTTGCTAGGATGTTTTGCTTGTTTTGTTTGTTTATGAAAGAAATCTATGTTGCTTGGACTTTCTGAAAATGCTGCCACACCCATATCGGGTCGTCCACAAATGAACTATTTTTTTTGATAGCTGTGGTGTCTGAGTTTTTCTCGAGCCGAGGATCCAGGGGTGGCAAAATCAAACCCAACTCCCCACCCACCCACCCACCCACCCTACCCTAACCGAATGGCAGATTTCGAATTTAGCTGATGTGCAATCTTCGAAACTACTTCAACTCGAGCGAGAAATTGATGGTCAGAGAGTTAGTGAATTGGAGTTCAGGAAAATGCGTGATAATCTTCAACGCTGAATTCATGATCACCGTGTTGCTCAAGAGATTCTTTGTATGGCGGAGGATGAATGGCACGATAACAGAGACAATTTTGAACTTCCTTTCGGGGAAGGAATGCCGAAAAATGAGGAAAAAGAGCTAGTTAGGCTTTTTTTAAAGGTTGGTGGAGAATTTTGAATCAAAAGTGTTTTTTGGTGGGATTGGAGCAGCTATATGTGATTCGAGAGATGAATTGTTATTCGAAATGAGGAAACCATTTTATGGAAGAATCGCCAATGAATTTAGTTTAAGGCACTATCGAAGGGTTGAATGTTGCTATCACGTTGGATTTGAGAAGGGTCGCAGAATGAGAGTTTTAGTGCACCTGGCTGTCCTATTTTCATTGGTGTTTTGATATTGTTATTGCATTGTGAGGTATTTTGGTCTATAGGCTAATTAGTTATACTAGGTTTATGATGCAACAGCTGTTATAAAGAGATTAACAATACCGATATAGCTCAGCACCTAAACATTTTTTTTTGCTTTGTGAGGTTCTTTTATTTGTATTTTTGTTTCTGAAAGAATTCTATGTTGTTTGGACGCTCTGAATATGTTGATGCACCTGTATCGGATCATCCACAAATGAATTATTTTTTTTAATTACTGTGGTGTTTTGAGTTTTATTTGAGCCAAGGATCTTAGGGTGGCAAAATCAAACCCAACCCCATCCCCCCATCACAACCCACCCTACCCCAATCGAAAGACGTAATTTCGAGTTTTGCCAATGTTTAATCTTCGGAACTACTTCAACTCAAGCAAAAATCGATGATCAGAGAGTTAGTGAATTGGAGTTTAGGAAAATGTGTGATGATCTTCAACTTTGAATTCATGATCACCATGTTGCTCAAGAGATTCTTTGCATGCCGAGGATGAATGGCAGGATAACGGAGACAATTTTGAACTTCCTTTTGGGGAAGGAACCTCGAAAAATGAGGAAAAAAGCTTTTAGGATTTATTTTAAGGGGTTATTGGAGAATTTTGAATCAAAAGTGTTTTTTTGGTGGGATTGGGTTGCCATATGTGATTTGCGAGGCATATTGCTATTTGAAATGAGGAAGTCGTTTTATGGAACTGCGATGAATCGCCATTGCATTGAGTTTAAGGCACTTGTTGAAGGTTTGAATGTTGCGATCGCGTTGGATTTGGAGAGGGTCGTTTTCATTTGTGATTACTTTCTTATATTCCAATTTGTAAGTCCATACATTTTATTTTATCAATTACAATTTTCTATGGTGTTTTAACATTGGCATTGCATTTTGAGGTTGTTTGGTCCATAGGATAGTTATACGAGGTTTATGATGCAATGATTGTTATAAGGAGATTAACAATACCCATATCACTCATCACCTAAGCATTTTTTTGCTTTGCTAAATGTTTTGTTTGTTTTGTTTGTTTATGAAAGAATTCTATGTTTCTCAGGCTCTCGAAAGTGTTGCACCTTCATCGGATTGTTCACAAATGAACTTTTCTTTTGACTCCCCCACCCCCAACAACCACAATCCACCCTACCCCAAACGAATGACGGAGTTTTGAATTTTGCTGATTTGCAATCTTTGAAACTACTTCAACTTGAGTGCGAAATTGATGATCGAAGAGTTTATTTTTATGTAATTTTGTTGTTGGCTTCATTCTTGTTTATTGATGATTGGAGAGTTAGTGAATTGAAGTTCAGGAAAATGCATGATGATCTTCAAAGTCGAATTCATGATCCCCATGTTTGCTCTAGAGATTCTTCGTATGCTGGAGGATGAATGGCAGGATAACAGAGACAATTTTGAACTTCCTTCAGGGAAGGAACGTTGAAAAATGAGGGAAAGGAGTTATTTAGGGTTTATTTTAAGGTGTTAGTGGAGAATTTTGGATTAAAAGTGTTTTTTGGTGGGATTGGAGTTGCTATATGTGATTTTTTTTTCATAACCGTGGTGTCTGGGCCAGCTTGCGCGCACCTCGACTAAATCCATGGGCTACCTGTCACCTCCACCAGCAACAGGTACCAGGTAACTCTGTCCACTAAGGCTAGAGCAGATGGAAAGAAATCACCTAATGTTTGTCTCTGCTGGGAATTGATCCGAGACCTCTTGGTGCTCTTCCCAACTTCATTGAACCATTAGGCTACACCCTTGGGTGCGGAGTTGCTATATGTGATTCGAGAGATGATTTATTCGAAATCGGACAACCATTTTATGAGAGTGCGATGTATCACCAGTGTGTTGAGTTTAAGGCACTTATTGAAGGTTTGAATATTCCTATTGCGTTGGATTTGAAAAGGGCCGTTTCTTTTGTGATTACTTCCCTATATTCCAATTTGTAACTACATTTATTTCATTTTATCAATTAATTTTCTATTGTGTTTTAGTATGACATTGCATTGTGAGGTTGTCTGATCCATAGGCTAGTTACTCAAGGTTTATGATGTAATGATTGTTATAAGGAGATTAGCAACACCCATATTGCTTATCACCTAACATTTTTTTTTTTGCTTTATTGGGATGTTTAGTTTGTTTATGAAAGAACTCTATGTTGCTCTCGGACTCTCTGAAAATGTTGTTGCACTTATGTTGGATTGTCCACAAATGAACCTTTTTTTTTATAACCATGGTGTCCGAGTTTTGCTTGAGCCGAGGATCTAGGTTTGGCAAAATCAAACTCGACCTTTCCAACCCGTTCAAGTTTGGTCAGGTTATTGACCTGCCCATTTATTAGCTCACCTCGTTTCAGTTCATTAATAATTGGGTTGATCTGTTGCCCAAATTGACTTATGAAAAATCTTATCAAAATATTTTTAAAAGACATCTTTTAAATTTAATTTTATTAGGCATTAAAAATTTATAAAATAACAAGTAAAACTATTAAAACTTAGTAAGAAATGGGGTTGGGGTTGGGTTTTGGCCTGCATTTTAGCCCAAGCAACTTTTGGGCAGGTCAATAACCCCTTATTTATTAACTCAACCCATTTGACCCTCCCCCTTCCAAATTCAGCCCAGTCCACCCATTTGACACCTCTGCAAGTATCTATTGGAAACAACCTCTCTACCTTTGAGGTAGAGATAAGTTCTGGTTACACTTTACCCTCTCGAGCACTGTGTATGTAATTGTTGTTGTTGTTGATGACCCTGGTGTTTGGGTCAGCTTGCATGCACCTCAACTAATTTCACGTGATAAGTTCCACCTCCCAACAACAACAAGTATCAGGTAGCTTTGTTCACCAAGGCTAGAACAAATGGGAAGAAGTCTCTCGGGGGTGTTTGGATTGGCTTATTTTTAAGTACTTTTGGCTATTAAGCATTTTTTTTAGTTTTAGTTGTGTTTGGCAAAGTTAAAAAGTGCTTTAAGCACTCACTTTTAGGCCAAAAAGTACAAAAATAAGCCAAATGCCAAAAGTAGGGTCTCCCCTACTTATGGCTTTTAGCTTATAACCTACTTTTTTAAAAACTCATCCAAACACCCTCTCAGTGTTTTGCTGGATTTAAACCTGAGACCTCATGGTGCTAAATCGATCCCATTGAGCACTAGGCCACACCCTTGGGTTCACACATGCACTACTTTTGAAGCATTCAATACGCACCTGCACCTATCGATATTTTTGTAGAGTCCGAGCAACATAATTAACGATCAAGGGGCTGCCAGGTTTCCAATTATTCATTCACATAGATTGAAAGTTGTATACAAATGATGTCTAATACTTTGTGATGACTCAAAAATCAAAGAGGGTGTCATAAATTATGATGGAGGGAAGTTTCATACCATTAATTCCAAGTAACTAGGAGTGGTAAGATTTTTCGGGATTTCAGAAAATCTGTTTTGATTTTTGGGACTCCAGAAGATTAGTCACTAGATTTCTTTCCTAGCTATCTGTGCGCACATTGTTCTTCTATTAATATAAAAACATATCAGGATACATGCATGATATAATGTTGTTTCTTGATCATAAGGTAAATCAATACAAGGACATTTTTATGTTCTGACTTAAAGAGTTAGAGATCTGTTCTTTTTTTTTGGGTTGAGAAAAAAGAGTTAAAAGGTTTACCTGACTTAAAAATAGTACAGGATCACCGCATTGCCTTCCTGATATTGTGAGTAGAATGAGCTCACTCATGCAAGCCTACGTAGATGATATGTCTAAGGAGCTATTTAATTGGATTTCATCTTGATTTTATTATTTACATTAGTCAAAGGTTTCCTTCTGCACTTTTTTCTTTTAAGCTGCCTTATCGCGATGAAGGAAGAGTTTATCTTTCCAAAAGGTTATGGTTCAAACTATTTAGTAGTTGCCTTTATTAGTTGAAACTTTTTGTCTAGCTACAATAAAGAGAAAAAGGGACTCTAAGACGTTGTAGGGTAAGTTCAAGCACAAATATTCAATATCTACTACTGTGTGTTTGGTTTTGCCATCACATCCTCAAGCTTTCCAAAGTGCTTAATTTGCTGAAATTATGTGTTTGGGAAACTGTAGGTTACAGGCCGATGGTCGGCCAAACAGCGGAAGGTTGCTGCTCTACGGAATCAAGTGGCTTTGCTCCAAAAAAAGTTTTCATTTTGCCAGCCTTCTCTTGTGGCTCGAAATGAAATTAAGTTTGCATTTAAATTAGCAAGAGAGGCAATGACTACTCAGATTAAGAAAGTTGCAGAGTCAGCTGCTTCAGTGAATGTGTATGAAACTTGTGCTATTTGTTTTGAAGACACTAATATTGGTCAGATTTTCTCGGTTGATGATTGTAGGCACCGTTATTGTGTCTCCTGTATGAAACAACACGTTGAAGTGAAGCTGCTTCATGGTATAGTGCCTAAGTGTCCTCATGCAGATTGCAATTCAGATTTGAAACTGGACAGCTGCAGCAACTTTTTGACACCTAAGTTAATTGATATTATGAAGCAACGTATCGAGGAAGCTTCTATCCCTGTAACTGAAAAAGTTTACTGCCCTTACCCGAAATGCTCAGCTCTGACGTCAAAATCTGAAGTTTTAGAATATACTAAGGGTTCCTTTTTGGGAGCTGAAAGACTTGGAATTAGGAAATGTACAAAATGCAATGGCCTGTTTTGTGTCAATTGCAAAGTTCCTTGGCACTACGGTATCTCATGCAATGAGTACAGAAGGAGAAATCCTAATCCTCCAGAAGATGTTAAGTTGAAAACTCTGGCTGCAACGAATTTGTGGCGCCAATGTGTAAAGTGCAACCACATGATTGAACTTGCGGCAGGGTGCTACCATATGACTTGCAGGTAAATCCATGGGTGTTTAAGTTCCATTTGTTTGACTCACACATGAAATAAGTAAACTCTCAAATTTTGGAATCATGTTAGTCAAATGACGTGTCTTATGATTTGATGAAATTAGTATCTTCTGTACATATATTTGTGCTGTCTAAACTGTTCTTTACTTTGATATGACCTTCCTGTCATAACAACTTAACCCAGATATAACTATTTGCTATTTATAATCTTCATGAAAGTTAGACTGGATCAAGTAAGCACTATTAAGCCATATGCACCCCTTTATTGTTGAAATGGAAGTTTGACGCTGCCTTGCATCCCCCCCCCGCGCAAAAAAAAATAAAAAAAAAGTGACAAGAAAAGCCTGTTGGACTGAACCATATGTATGTATTATTCTACAGATGCCTATTTTTTTGGGTCACATTTTGATTGCTCTCTTTTGTTTTTGTTGCTTCTACCCTCTATTGTTGTATCATTTCTTTCTTAGAATTGACTTTTTTCGCACTCAAGGCCTCATCAGCAATAGAGTTTGCTATTGACCTCTGTGAAAA
This sequence comes from Capsicum annuum, assembly GCF_002878395.1. Classification (NCBI taxonomy): domain Eukaryota; kingdom Viridiplantae; phylum Streptophyta; class Magnoliopsida; order Solanales; family Solanaceae; genus Capsicum; species Capsicum annuum. Next base: position 217,206,703 of record NC_061121.1, read on the forward strand.
TATTCCTGCTATATTGTTGCACTCCAATTGCTTGTTCCATTCCAGACATTATTTCAGCTATATTAGTATATTCTCTCAACTGAGGTTCCCTGCTCTGGCCTACACGGTGTTTCTTTTCTATTTTATCCACCCTCCTGTCCTTTTCCTGTCTCTGGAGCGGATGAGTTATGTTATCTAGTTGGTTTAATATCCGCTGGACTTATAGTATTTTAGTGAATATGCTTATGCAACAACAACAACAAACCCAGTGAATATGCTTATCAAAATAGAAAATATATCAGTCACTGTATTTGTGCAACATTTTACTGGAAGTTCACTCTCCAAGTTCAGTGGGGAGGTACATGTTTCCAACGTAAAGAAATTGTGGGTCTTGCTCTTTGCGGATGATGGGAGAATGACATCGCTTGTGTAAGCCTTGGTTCTTATACATAATAACGATGTCATGATATCGGTTGACCTTGGAAGAAGTATTTGTGTGCTTTTTTTTTGGTTAACAATTCTGGCCAATATTTCTTTGAACCCCTTATGGCCAACTAAAACTTTATGTTTGGTTTAGTACCTTCACTTTCTGCTTTAGTTGATCATATCAGTACCCACTGTCCACGGATAATAAACATCTGTTGTTCCTGCTGTGCATTGGGAGCCATATATAGGAGGTCCATAGATTAATGCACATGAGTTTACTTTTACCACTAAACAGTAAGAACTGTGCTACTGTTAGGAGGACCAACAAAAAGCCAGAGGGTTTAAGAGGGAGGAGTGACTCTATTATCTTTTTTTTTTTTTTTTTTTTTTTAATCTGTGTGTAATAGAGCTCAAAGACGAACTATTGATTGGTTGTCTTGAGATCTTTCGTTCTTCCTCAATTGTGGTCATTCGTCATACCTACTGGGACTAAACTTTTCTCTTTGCCTTTGTTGATTACAATTGTGTTGTATTGTATGTATATTACACTAACAACATTTTTACATGTATGTACAGATGTGGATATGAATTTTGTTATACATGCGGGGCACCGTGGAAGGACAAGAAAGCAACTTGCTCATGCAAGCTTTGGGATGAAGACTACATTTTAGATTCTGATGATGAGGTGGATGACGATGAGGATTATGATTATGATACCGATTTTGATGACTATTATGAACTTTTGTAGTAGTGTCTTAATGCCATGTTTTATCATTCTTTATATTGATACTTTACTATCTGGAATATTTAGTTAATTTTGGGATTTTGCCGGAAAAATTAGCACAGTTTGTTGCAGTATGTGACTCTGTCTTGGTTACGTCATCAGTAAACATTGCCTCCTTTTTGTTATATATTTTTGTGAAGTAACCCGAGCTAATTGTGTATCTTCATAGGGAAACTTGGAGGTCATATCTATGTTCAGAAAGCCAAACATCCTTTCGATCATAAAGACAGATTTTCTGTTGTTTTTCTAGTACCAAAATCACTTTTTCTATATCTTTGTCGTTTGTTTTCCAGAATTGCCAACCCTTCACATAAATAAATCTAGCAAATGATGTCCTTACACCTCAGGTATGTGGTGGTTGGTATACATAGCACTGCTCATAGGGAAGTTGACCATTTTCAGTTCCGGTATGATTGCCTCTGCAGCATTTGAGCCTAGGGTCTATCAAAAACGAGATAGGTCTATCAAAAACAATCTCGTTGCCTACAAAGGCAAGGGTAAGGTTTTCTATACAACCCCCTCCTCAAAGTGGGACTATACTGGGGTATGTTGTTGTTGTTGATATGATTGCCCTATGTCTGGCCTTTTCCGTTCCTAGTGGCGAGTGCTGGACTTTTCCGTTCCTAGTGGCGAGCTCGAAAAGGCTATTACTACACAGAAAATTGTTACAATATTCACAATCTTTATAAGGATAAATAATGGAGGAAAGGTCTGAAATTAACAGCTTTTCTTTTGGCAACTGAGATTATATTAATCACTAACGTACAATGTTACAAAGCGATAGTTAGCTCTACTCGCTTGCTATATGTCTCAAGCTCGGAAAAACTCAAGAGCTATTCTGAAACACAAGGTTATGTATTACATTGTCTAGCCCAGGAGCAGCTCTAAAACATATACCAAATAGAAAATCTCTTTAGCAATAGAATTCCATGGTCAACTTTTCTTCTCAAAATTCCTCGTGTTTCTCTCAATCCAAAGCGCATGTATGACTTCTGTACTAAGCATCTTGAACGCTAAAGCTTGCTGTGATTGACCCTTCGCTTTGCTAATCATCCATGACTGATGTTGATTCCAGATAGCTGGTTAGTAATTCTGTCCCGGCATCCACTGCGTCACCCTTTTCCAAATTTTTATAGCAAAATCACATTGAACAAACAAATGTTCCCAAATCTCTTCATCAACCTGACAATTGCAACATCTAGTATCCATTTCTACACCTCATCCATGTAGCCTATCAGCAGTTAATAGCTTGCCCTTAAAGCATAACCAAGCAGTGAAGATTGCTTCAAGCCTAGCTGCATTTTTGAACATAGAGCTATTGATGGCAAATAAATTTGCCTCACCAAACTTTTTTCAGTATTCTGCTAGTGCATTGAGGTAGAACTACAGACTGCTTTCACTGTCCTCGCCAGATCCCACTTTGTAGTAATATATTGGGTATGTTATTGTTGTCTGCACTGCAAGTGCATCTGAAATTGCAGTGATCCAGCTTCAAGCAGTTTCTTGATCATCTAACCGGTAATGGTATTGCTGATTGGTTGGCCCTTGAGACAATTAGTTTGAATCCACTCTATCCACATTTTATTTTGCTTCAATATCCCAACACTCTTTTGCTATAACATCCATGTTCCATAGGTACATGTTTGTGATATTCAAACCTCCAACGCTCTTGGGAGTACATAAATTATCCCATGCCACTAAGGCCTTTTTGATGATAGTACCACTCCCTGATCATAGGTAGCTCCTATAGTGGGACTCACTCAGCTTCAAAACCTTTGTTGGCAAGATGAACAATTGAGCTCAAAAGGCTTGCATTCCAAATAATACAGACTAAATGAGTTGAGCCCCTCCTGCATAGGTTTTTTGCTGTGATTTTTGCTACAAGGGGTTTCCATTGTACGAGAGAGATCTTTTGAGTGGATTGTAAAAAACACTTTTTTAGTATTTTATCAAGTGCTTGAATAAGTCATCATACAAATTAAGAATGTTTATATATAACGTTAAAATGTCCGTCGTTGTTAATACACGATCTCATATTTTTTTTCTCTTTATATAGGTTAGCGAGATCTAAATGAAGCATGTCATGTATAGTCTTCACATGTTATATGTTAAGCGAGATCCAAATAAAGTAATGTGTTCTGTCAAGTTTGGTCAAAAAGATTGTATGGGTAACTATATGACTTATGATCGTAATTGGCCCATCCAATTTGTTGTCCATCCAGATTGTAAACAATAATCTTGTCTTTTTAAAGAATAAGGTCCACGTGAAAATATAAACATATGAACCAACAAAAAGAAAGACAAGAAGATCACGTCCATCTAGAATTGTACAAACATTGAGGCAATTTTTTTTTTTCGTAAATATGAAATATGGAATAAATAATGAGTCACGAAATGATCCAAAGATGTAACTGGCAAAACCAGTGGACACTAGACAGTAAAAACAAGATCCTACGTTCATGCAGAGATTCTTCTGGTGCTAAGTTTTTTGTGCTGATAGTCCTTTAGAACTACAGGACGATGTATTGCAAGCGTCATCTCAGTAGACAGTAACTCAACAAGCTGAAATCAATGAAAGAGATGGTGTTTCTTTCTATATATTCCGGTGCATCTGTTATATTTATATTATTATCTAATAATTGTTTTGTCATATATCTTATCCATAATTGTATTGTTTTTTCTATATCTATTACACAGTCTAGGTCTAAAAAGTTATCATTTTTATTAATTATTTGTTTTGGTATCCATTTGTCATATTCATTATATTTTTTAAACTTATTCTTATAATACATAGGTTTTCTTATTTCTGTTGTTTTAGGTATCATATTTTCATCTTCTTTTTTATCAAGAGTATTTATTTCTGTATGGGTACTTTTTAAGTTTTCTTCATTAATTTCTTTTTGTTTTTCATTGATTTCTAAAATTTTTGTATTTGTTAATATTTCTGTATATGTTTCACTATCTTCTAAATCATAATTATCTGTCTCTTCAACATCTGTATTATTTATTTCTAAAACTGAAATTAGGTGCAGGAGAAAAAAGTGCATTCATTTGACATGAAAGAGATTATCCCCTAAAATTGTCAATCTTTGGCTCGGAGTTTTCTGAAAGCCCACGCACCAGACAGCAGCACCACCCTACGAAAGCAAAAATTATACTGAGTACGATTGATTACTTTCACAACTACATTGCGGGCTGAGTACGATAGATTACTTTCACAACTACATTGTGGGCTTTAAAAGAATTAAATAGCTTTTGGACACAATGTGATCGGTGAACATATTGGAATAGAATACGTGACAAAGTAATAGTAGTGACATATGCAAATCTCTTATTCTTCAGAATGAATAGCTAAAGCCTAAACAATAATTGGCAGAAAAGTCTTGAGCAGGTCAACACGCTTAAAATATACCATTAGAATGTAAAATAGTGTGAAGTCATCTGTAACTGAAGACTACATTAACGCGTTTAAAGAAGATTATACTTACAATGGAGTTTTGCTGTATAAGGTAGTCCTCACCCCTTAATACCATTGTTGCACCACCGACAAAGTTCAAATTCACTGTGGGAAAGAAATGAGCCAGGAAACTCCCAAGATCAATTTTTCAGAAAACCTGGAGGTGGTTAGATAACATTGGTTTCCCCTAGCAACAAGAGGGAGCTCATTCTGTGAAACAACATCTATATAGGAGAAAAAAAGATAATGAGTTATAAGGAGTGTTCACGATGATATAGTGGCCAGCTTTATTTCACTAGTAAGTTGATAAGAGTACTGGTGAAATGGATTCAAGTGAAGTTTTTCCAATATTAGTAGATGAACAAAATGAATTGGTCTAAATCTCACGTGCAAATGGATTACAAAATCTGTCAAATGATGCCCTACAACATTAACAAAAATTTCGTAAGCTTCTTCAGCTAGATATGCCAGAGTTGTTCCGGAATCAAATATGGTTCCCCTGTATTTTGATGTTTCAAATACTTGTGGACTAATAGTCAATGTCTACCCATTAAGAGCAACACTCTCAAGATTCAAATTGTAATGTGGCCTGGTGAAAGAAACAGAACGTGTGCACGTAAGTTGGGATGCAAAATATTTACCTTTATGCAACATACATGTGAAAGGTCTTTGTAGAAACATTTCTCCTTCATCAACAATTGTTGAAACCTTTATAATTAGTTATCACCATGCTTGATTCAATCACATCACCATACGCACATCATCTTTACACACAATATAATTGTGAGACGCACATAGAAGCAATTATTATTGAAGATACTTGAGATCTCAAATTAAAATTTGGCTTTAGGCTACTAATTTCTCATGCCTTGTATTTATGTGTTATAAAATACTGGAAGATAGACACTGAAAGTGATGTGTTGTGGGTTAGCTGTACGTCTTATAATGGTTGCTCGACATCTAATGGGCTTCAGGTTTGTATATTTATTACTATTATTATTGCAAATTTTTATGTTTTGTTTTTTCTTTTCTGTGCGTCTAGGGAGTTTTGATTTTTTGCGGATATAGTTGTAAGAATAGTGTTTGAGAAAATTTTGCTTTCCATAGTAGATTCAGTTAGAATTTTTTGGCCCATCAAGCTCATCAACTGCTCAACCGATCTCATGTTCAGACCAAAGATGTGCTCTTGGAGAACCATCTTCTCCGGGTTTTCTGCTCAAAATCAGCGCGGTTATACGTTTCAATATGGTGATGGTAGTGGACATCAAGTTATTATGTAGCAGATTTTATGTATATTGTGGGAATTCTTTGATGACAAACTCGTTTACTCATGTTGCTTTTCTGGTTACTTAACTAAGTGCGACAGAGCAATTGACGAGATCTTTGAATTTGGGCTTGTCAGTAGTGACCCCAAATGTCTTTTTCCATTGCTTAAGAAGAAGAAACGACGGAGGGTACTTTAACTAAATATCGTTTTTTTAAGGATAAGCCAGATGAAAACATAGATAACCAAATAAAATCCGAAATACCACTAGAATGTGATAAAGGAGAAAATTGTACATGTAATGATAATAAAAAGGCAACAATGTATGAAGAGTTACAAGATTTATTAGTAGTAGAAGAAATAGAAAAAGACGATACTTTAATAAAAATGGATATAGAATTATACAATTTTAAGAAAGGTATACAACAGATAGGAGTACTAAAAGATCAAAATGACTCGGAAAAAATTATACAAATCTTAGACAAACTAGAGATAATTGGAGAAAAATCTCTACAACATTGGGACTCCAATCAAATTACCCGCAAATTAGAAATAATTAATCCAGAATATACTATAAAAACAACATCTATAGAAGCTACAAATGAAAACCTTAAAGACTTTGAAATACAAATAAAAAAGCTACTAGAATTAGGAATAATTAGAAGATCTACATCAAGACATAGGTCAGCAACTTTCATAGTAAAGAAACCATAGTGAAATAGTAAGAGGAAAAGCTAGAATGGTAATAAATTACAAAAGACTAAATGATAATACTGTAATGGATGAATATAAGTTACCAGACAAAATAGAATTAATAAATAGAATCCAAGGAAGAAAAGTATTTAGTAAATTTGATTGTAAATATGGATATTGGCAGGTTAAAATGCACGAAGATAGTATAGAATGGGCAACTTTCACATGTCCAGAAGGACATTTTGAATGGCTGGTCATGCCGTTTGGATTAAAGACAGCTCCGCCAATTTTTCAAAAAAAAAAATGGATAGTATTTTTAGAGACTATAAAAAATTTGTATTATTTTACGTAGATGATATTCTAGTTTTTAGTAATAATATGAGAGAATATTTAGGACACTTACAAAAAAAATTTAAATTATTTGTAGATAATGGAATAATAATAAGTAGAAAGAAAATGGAATTATGTAAAAATAGTATTAATTTTGTAGGAGTAGTTATTGGAGATGATAGAATAAAGTTATAACCACACATAGCTAAAAAGTTCTTAGAAATGCCAGATAAATTAGACAAGACTAAGGATTTATAAATTTTTTTAGGACTTTTAAATTATGCTAGAGCTTTTATTAAAGATTTAGGAAAAATAGAAGGACCACTATACTTTAAAACAGGATCGACAGGTCAAAAATCTTTTAATACTGAAGACATAAAATTAGTCCAACAACTTAAGCGCATGATATAAGATATCCCAGACTTAACATTACCATTAGAAACAGATTATTTAATAGTTGAGACAGACGGAAGCCTTTAAGGATGGGGAGCAATATTAAAGGCAAAACCCAATAAATACAGTGATAAAAAGGATGAAAAAATTTGTGTTTATTCAAGTGGAAAATATAAAGAAAAAGAAAAAATTAAATAGCATAGATGCAGAGACATTAGCAGTAATTTACGGTTTGAATAGTTTTAAACTTTATATATTAAATAAGCCCGAAATACTAGTAAGAACAAACTGTGAGGCTATAGTAAAGTTTTATCAGAAAATAAAAGATAAGAATAGTAGTAAAAGGAGATGGTTAAATTTTCTAGATGCTACTTCAATATATAATATTGTTTTAGATAATATTAAAGGAAAAGATAATAACTTAGCAGATCAACTAAGTAAATTAATTAAAGAAGACAACTAACGATTTTTGTTTCAGTATGAATACAGGGAAAGGAAGAGGCAAGGCAGGAGCCTCATCATCCCAAGACTATCTAAAGACACTAATAAGCAACACTCATTTCAGACCACTTACGATGCTAGAACATTCAAAATTAGATAGAATAATTTTTGGACCTCACAATTTGGTATGTTACAAACCATCCAACTTAATTTTCAGACTGAAGCCAGATGTGCAAGTGGACAAGCCACAGATATGTCTATTAGACAATTTATGGATAGCATATAATAGAAGAGACAATAGTTATTTTGTTTCAGCTCTAAATGCATTAAGTTATTATTTCATTGAGAAAAATACTTTTAATAGGTTTAAATTCTGTGTTGTTCTCAGAGGACAGCAACAAGGCGTGTTCCAGACTTGGATAGAGGCAATGAAAGCTATAAAAGATTATAAAACAACTCTTTATAAAGGTTTTTATGACCTCTCAGAGACTTTAGACTATGCACGAAGAAATCTGGGACTAAATTATTTTATTATTCCAGCTTTAAGACCAGAAACACAAAAAATTCCTCAATATAATATTAATAAAGACATAGACAAAATTATATTTTGTGATAATTGTTCCTCTATGACCGAAACTTTTAAAAGACTGAATCAAGCCAATGAAGATTTAAGACAAGATAATGAAAACCTTGTAAAAGAAAAAGGACAAATGTTAGAACATATAAGTATTTTACAAGACCTTATAAAAATCCTTCATTTTGAACTTTCACAACAGATTCAGCCAATTTATGAGACCCAGCCAAAGAGTTCTCCATCTTCTTTAAAAATGGAAAAACCCATTGTATCGGGTAATGATACAGCTAATCTAGCTCAAACGGTAGCTGGTAAAGACTTCTCAAATCCGTTAATGGGTATGCGTTCCCCAATCAATTCAGAAAGACCTACTGTATAAGGTAATGATATAGATAGTCCAGTTCAAATGGTAGCTGGTAAAGACTTATCAAATCCGTTGACGGCTGACACTTTGTCAAAAAATGTAGGGAGAATACTCTCAGCTAGTTTTAAAATCACAGGTACTCAGACAACAGATAAAGGAAGTTCTTCTCAGAATAAGAAGGGATTTTCATTAAGAAAAAAGAAAAATGAAAAAAGAAATATAGAAAAAATAGTAGTAGACTCAATTAAAAAGTTGTTAGCAGAACAATTGCCTAAGGAGATAGCAATGAATCCAAAACCACCAGAGCAAAGACCCAGAATTTCTTTAATTCCAAAAGAAGAAACAAGATCACCTAGAACTGGAACAAGACTGGAATTATCAGACAGAGACAATGACGAGTATGAACGAGAATACAACTCAGCAATGAATCAATTTGCCCAAGACCCAAACACAGACGATGATTCAGAAATGGAGTTTGACTTAGAAGCTTTACATAATTTGGATACGTAAGCAATGACGATATCTACAAAATACAAAATAACAGACGTATGCAATATCAGATAAATAAATGAACGGAGGAGAATTAAAGAAAATATTAGCCACCGGGCCCACCCAACTTGCCAAAAATCTTATCTATCATATTATGTAAGGATTTGAAGTCCACAAAGTATAAGGATTTGGAGTCCAAGGATGCCTATAAATACCTCTTTTATGGAAGAGTTAAACATGTACCAAAGAGAGAGAAAAAAGCAAGAAAAAAATCAAGAGTGAGAAAGTTCTCTAGTTTTCTTAAGTTCTTTAAATTTCTTAGTTTCAAAAGTTTGTAAGTTACTTAAACAAAAAGAGTGTGAAAAGTGTGAAAAGTTTTCTTAGTTCTTCATTCTCCGGTAGCTGTCAAGTTTTCAGGGGACTCCCGAAAGGGAAACCTCACTTCTTCCTTAAGACATGTAAGTAGTAGTTACATAGGTCTTTGTATTTTTCTCCCAAGTTTATAAATTATGTTTGAATTAATCAAGTTTATATTTTCCTTTACATATGTTTTATTATTATTAAGATCCGGATCGTCTTTTTCGCCAGTTTTCTGATCTTATAAAATTTGTAAATTACTTATAAAAATATCCTCAGTATATGATTATTCTCTCAGTGTTTTAGCAATAACGATGGATTAATCTGTAAATTTCTATGAACTTGAAAAGTCCTAAGAAGATGAAAAAAGAAATGTTGTTATTCTCTCGGGGTGTGATTAAAGAAGATATTGCTAAAATACCTAAAACTAAAGAGAAAGAGATGAACAGGGTATAAAAAAAATGAAAAAAATGAAAAAAATGCAAAAATAATATATATTGGGAGAAAATATACTTGAATCTTATGACTTGAACACTTACACTGGACTAAGGACAACGAAGGAGGGAGTACTGAGTAGGACTTTACATCATATTAAAACACAACCGTAATAATTTTGCTTTAATATCTTAATATTACTTCCCTGCTTCAATAGCTTTAAAACTACTTACCTGCTTTCATTACTTGTTGTAATAATTTACTTGCTATATTTATCTGTCTATAGTATTATACTAACTATATAATCTACGATATATTACAATATATATACTAAAGAATATATATATACATATATAAGTAATATATATTCTTGCTTATTATTATTACTAGTAGTAGCATAACTTGTTTATATATAAGACTATAATATATACATCCTTGTTAATATTATATATATAGAATACATATATAATATACTTACTAACATATATATATATACTTATACTTAATATACATATATTCACTACTTATATATATACTTAGTAATTTCATCCGCTGTTCTGTACCTGCATTGGAGCCCGACTAATTCAGATTCGCGTTGGGTAAGGCCCCATTCGGAGGGTAACGCTCCCAATAGAATTTTCTTCATGCCCAGGATCAAATCCCCGACCTCTGATTAAGGATGAGGCCCATCCGTTGCACCACAACCATGTTAGTTTTATATTTCATTAATCCACTCATCCATGAGTTTTTATCACCTGTCATTATTCCTTACGGGACGAGTATTCCGATTGTCTCAGTCATAGTTTGTCTTCAGTTAATATTAATATGGTTGACATGGTATATTTGTCACATGTCTCATAATGAATCAATTGCTAAAGTATAAATGTAATTATCAATTGTACATTTTATTAACTGATAACATGTCACACTTTTTCTTGTCATTTTTTATGGACTTCTTTCACCAAGTTATTTTATTAAAAGCTAAAATTAATGAATTGTGAGCAAAAATAATAATTCATCTGAGGTACACTATACATCTAATAACCGATATTCTAATAAATTCAGTACTTTTAAGTGAAAATATTAAATGTTAGTATTTGCATATATTTATTAGCAATTTAGTAGTCATCTGCTAGTTGTTTTAATGGTGAGTTATGCGTGTATTAAATCTAGCTTAAATAATGTTATTTTGGTAGCTGGTTAGGAGGTAAGTTATTCATATATAAAATTAATGTGGTATTTAATATGCAATTTAGAAACTCGGGTGATTAAAATACGTATAAGATATGAGGAAATTCTAAAGTCTGTTCGGATTGAACTATTTTAAGTGATTTTAAGTCAAAATAGAGTTTAAACACTTTTCAACTGTTTAGGCAAATAAAAAAGGCTCTTAGAAGCACTTGATTTTTTGTATAAGTTGTTTGGTGTGAGGTATAAAGTACAATAATCTCGGGATAAAATTTAAAATTATTTTATCCTGCGTTTGATTGGAGGTAGTAGTTAGTCCCAAAATTATTCATACCACCATTTATGTCATAGTGATGGGATAAGATATCTCATATACATGGTGGGATAACTTATCCTGAAATAGCTAATCCTCGGATAATTTACCTTGGGATAACTTTTTCTCAACCAAACGAGTATAAATGTAATAAAGTTGTGTTGATTTTATAAATTGGATAAGTAAATTGACAATTAGTATGAGAGCTATGTAATATGAAACAGAGGAAGTACTAAAATTTTTAATTTTTTCATAATAATATTTTGCAATAATTACAAAAAAATATTTGTCCTCCTATCTCCACTTCCTATATCCAACTTTAGAATCTCCAATAAATAAGGGACTAACCCCCATTAACTTCACCACAAATGACATACAAAAATTCTTGTGGAGAATAAATGGAAGGATAACATTATAGGATTTTGATCGTATAGATTAAAGTAAAGGTGCTAAATTTTTCATCTTTAAAAGCCTTCAACTAATAGTAAGATAGTATAATTCTCTTTCTTTCTGAAACTTAGAAATCAGTGTTTCCATCCAACGTAGTTCGGTCCCATATTCCCAACTCCTATAAGCTGACATAATATTTGAATTCAAAGTAACAACAATGAACCTATATTACATGCAAAAAGGATAATTATGATAAAAGCATTTTTCATAGAACAAAATGTTCATATGACCAGCGCCCTTTTAGTTAAAAATCAAATTAGAGATTTTGGGCTTCATAAGTGATTGCGGCATTTGCCTAAATCTCGTTGAGTCACTCACATAAATAATCTGTGTTACCGACAGTATATGCAACCTATTAAACGACACATCCCTTTATAAAGCTATAACCTTTTTAATGTCTTAATGTTGGCTGTACGGAACATATTTTGGGGTAAAGTAGTTTCAGGAATGGCCGAAAGACCATTAAATGTTACTGAAAATTAAAATGATTTTGGATTCGGAATCTTACCATCTTCTTAAAGGCATTTTGATCCTTCTTGTTAACATGAATGTTATATAAATACTTCAAGCTGAAAGCAATGATTCAATCAAATTCACAGAATTTGTTAACAATGAAAAATTGAGATCAGATTAGAAATTGTATTAGGATTGTGCTGACATTATAAGGGAAGAGAGAGATATATTATTTGTTAGTTTAGATCAAAATGAAAAATCTTACTTTGTACAATGTATCCCTTACTATTTATACAAGTGGGCCACATATACATTTCGGAGATAATATATATATATACACACACACACAAACACACGCACTAACTAGTTCGGTATACGTGCATTGCACGTATATGTCAGCATTGCACATATATGTCTCACACCAAAAGAATAAAATATATTATATTGCAATTGATAACCAAATAAGTAAAAATGTACAATTATTTTTTACCAGATTGTATTGAGGAGGTACAATACTTTTTGGGAACAGTAATGGTGCTTGCGCCGTACATGCACGCCACGTGTAAATGTAAATGACTTATTTTTCATATGAATTTAATAGCATGTTTGACCCAACTTAAAAAATCCACCAAACCTAAGAAACTCCTGATATCTGATGGAGAGATAGGTCTAGGCCAATTTCTTACTGCTTTAGCCTTTTGAGGATCAACTATAATGCCATCACCAGAAAATATATGACCAAGGAAAGCTATTGGCCTTAGCCAAAATTTTCATTCACTGAATTTGGTGAACAACTGATAGGCTTTGTGGGTCCGCAATATTATTCTGAGATGATCTGCATGATTTTGTTCACTGCGGGAGTAGAAAAGAATATCATCTATGAAAACTATGAAGACCATGTCCAAGTACCACCTGAACACTCTATTTATCAAGTCCATAAAGTCTGTTGGGGAATTCGTGAGATCAAATAACATGACTATGGATTTGAAGTGACCATACCGAGTTATGAAAGTTGTTTTTGGAATATCACATTCTTTGACTCTAAGATGATGATAGCCTGACCTGAGGTCTATCTTAGAGAAGTAACTGGCACCCTGAAGTTGGTCAAACAAGTCATCGATTCTAGGAAGTGGATACTTATTCTTGACTATGACTTTATTCAATTGATGGTAGTCAATACACATTCTGAGAGAATCGTCTTTCTTATGCATAAATAAATTGGTGTGCCCCATGGGAAAATACTAGGTCTAAAAATCCTTTATCTAGGAGATCTTTCAACTATACTTTTAACTCTTTGAGTTCGGCTGGAGCCATTCTGTATGGAGGAATAGATATGGGCTGAGTATCAAGAAGAAGGTCTATTCCAAAGTTAATTTCCCTTTCAGGAGGAACTCTAGGAAGATCTTCGAGAAACATATCTGGAAATTCACTTGCTACTGGAATTGAATTAAGATTAGGATTCTCGAAACTAGAATGATCAACTCAAATGAGATGATAGATATACCCCTTGGATATCGTTTTTCTCGCTCTAAGGTATGAAATAAGTCGACCTTTAAGGGCTGAAGTACTACTTCTCCATTCTAGGACAGGCTCATTTGGAAATTAAAAATAGACAACTATATTTCTACAATCAACTGAAGCATAGCATGAATGAAGCCAATCCATGTTGAGAATGACGTCAAAATCTTTCACCTGTAGCTTTAGTAAGTCTGCTGAAGTAACTTTCTAAGACACCATAACCGAACAATTCCTGTATACCTGCCGGGCTATGATAGATTTACCCACTGGGGTAGAGACTGAGAAGGTCTCTGCTATAATTTTGGGACTGATTTCGAAGTCAAAAGTTATATAAGGAGTTACAAAGGATAAAAAAGCTCCTGGATCTAGCAAAGCATAAACATGTAAATGGTAAATTTGCAACGTACCAGTGACCATATCAGGAGAACTTTCTTGATACTGTTGGGACTGAAGTGCATAAATCTTGTTTGGGCATTTCCCATTGGTTGTACTAGAAGTGGCACCCTGCTGAAACAGGCGACCGGACTAAGATGGGGGACAATTATGCTGACTCTGTGAACCCACCTGAGGACACTCTTTGATCCTATAGCCTGGTTTACCATATCTGAAATATACATCACTACTGGCTCTACAGATACCCTGATGGTTTCTGCCATACTTCTGATAAAGAGGATTTGCTCGAGAACTGCTAACACTACCCTGAGATTTAGAGCCTGGCGCCCTATCCTTCTTACCATCCTAAATTTAGGCACCAGAGCACAGGCTGAGGATAGAGCTAGAATTGAAGATTTTGGGCAAAACTGAGGACGATTACTATCCTTTAACTTAGGTTGAGTAAAGTTGAATCAACCTATTTTAGCCCTCTTTTTCTCCCTCTCTTTCTCCTTAGTTTTCTGCTCCTTTATCTATTGAGTATACACCATCAACCTAGCCACGTCCATCTCCTTAATCTACATTATGGTTCTACACTTCTTAACCACACTATCAGATAAACTAAACACAAACTTACTCATCGTAGACTTGATATCAGCTACCACATGAGGAGCATACTTGGCCAACTGAGTACATTTAAGAGAATACTCCTTCACTGACATTGTAAGACCCCACAAAATCATTAGCTTAATTTAGTTCATTAAAGCTAGAAAAAGAGGTCCCAAACTTAGAAATTTCAGCTAAGTGTTTACACTTAGAATTTATTTTAGCCTTCATAAGTTGAATCCTATTTTATGATCCTTACGAACATTAAATGTCAATATTTAGGTTGATTCACGATTAGGAATGTCAGAAGGTGATCTTGGACGAGTGTTGGAATTTTTGAACATTGTTTGAGGCATGTTTGGAAATCCAAAATAGTGTCTCGACGCGATCTCGATGCGCCGCATCACCTATCACATCAATAAACATTTTCCTTAGCTCCCAGTGTAGATTTTAGTAAGCCTAAGCGATCTCGATGCATCGCGTCGGCCATCGCATCGACCCCATCGGTGCAGTGTGTCAGGCTGCGCGTCGTTGGGCATATTTTTTAGTAATTAAAAATGCATCCTCAGGGGTAATTGGGACATTTTCTCACCCCTATTCAGCCCCAAAAACTAGAAATTAATCATTCCTAGGGTAAAAACATTCACTTTCTCTCAAATTTACTCAAGAACAAAACCCTAGGAGATCTAATTTCAAATTCAAGCTTCAAGAACACACCGTTAACCTTCATTAATTCAAGCACCATGGTATGTAAAGTGTTCATCCAAGGGTTTCCTTCCACCCTTGGAGTTTAAGAAACTCTTTTAAACTACAAGTTAAATGATTTTATGAATTTTATGTTGGATTTGAATGTAATCATAATTTTGATGTTAATTGGATTTCTAATCCATGGTTTATTACAAGTTTCATGTGAAATTATTTATCATGTATGTAGTAGCATGTGAATTCCTGTTAAAAACCCTTGAATTGTAAATTGGGATTTGATATTATCTTGCCTACATGTTGTTTAATATCATATGCATAGATTATATTCCCCAAGTGCTTGATGAATTGCTCATGTGAATTAAATGTGAAAAATCATGACATGCTAGCATATGTGCAAGTTTATATCTTACAAGTGTTTGATAAAATGCCTCTATGAATGAGTTATGAACAAGTGAACCTTGTTATGCTTTTTAAGTTTATGCTATGCTTCACTTTTCATGCTATCGAGTTCTGGGGGTATTTAATACCCGAAAATATAGCTATTTACCTAGAGCTACAATAGTTACAGAATAGTCTTAGTAGTGTCACAAATAGTAGTACTCAGTAATCAATCACAGTTTCAGTTCAGTATTTAGTTCAGAACTCAATAAACTCATCCAGTTAACATAACTCAGTAGTACTCCGTTAGTTAGCGGAACCTAGTTAACTTAATTCAATTTAGTTATACAGCACAAATAGTAATAGTTCATTCAAACCTAATATAGTCTAGAAATCAGTTCAATGTCTATTTAGTTGGGAGTAGGATTCAACATTGAGCGAACCCAGGGATGGTGGCATTCCTGCCAGCATAGGGTTTGACCCGTAGTAGCAATACCTGTGTTATAGAACTATGTAGCCAGCATAGGTTTAGATATCTTCCTGCCAGTATAAGGTTGATATATCTTGTGCGAGTTTTCTTACCAGCGAGGGTTGATGAAAGTGCTTCCTGTCAGAGAGGGTTAACTCATAGCTTATCTTTACCCGTGGCATGGTATTGATACCTTTCTAACTTGGTTATAGGTTGAGCCCCAATCCATTCGGAGAGGGGCATGTCGATTAGATAACTACCTCTCACAATTTTAGTTTTAGTCTTAGTATAGAACTCAGTTCAGTTATACAGATTCAGGACTGTCAGACATAGTCACTTTACTTAGTATAGAACTTAGATTAGTTTTATAGAATCAAGACTGTCAGAAATAGTCATTTAGCTATCTGTATTACAGTATCAGTAGACTCAGATATCAATTAATCAGTGTTTAGAACTCAGTATCCAGTGTTAACATGATCTCAGTTACAGTCTATGTATTTACGCATGTATTCTCTTTTAGTTACGTTTATTTTACTCAGCCAACTGTTGTTCATGCATATGAACCCCTGCATATCTTCCTACCTCACTTAGCATACCAGTACATTCAAAGTACTGAAGCATACTTTTCTTTTATACTATGATGTCTTATATCATAGGTTTAGATGCATGGGCTCCTAACAGTAATTAGTAGCCCAATCCATCAACAGTAGACTTAGTAGTGAGTCCTCATAGTTCGAGGACAAAGTTGTTATTTTAGTATTTTAGTAATCAATTTATTTCAGTAGTCGGAGTTAGTTGTTGTCTTATCCCATCAACCCCATATTCAGATAGTTAAAGGATTTCAGTCTAGAGTATTTCAGATAGTTGTTTCAGTATTCAGTTATCAGTATTGGTTTTTAGTTATGAACCTTATGGCATTTACAACCTAAATTCTGCATTTATTTAAGTTATATTGTTATTATAGTGTTACTTTTATACAGGGCTCATGGCAGGTACCAGTCAGAGGTTAGCTAGTGGTCTTTCGGGGTCGCTAGCACCGTGTAGCATCCGGGGTACAGACTCGGGATGTTACATACATACTTCCCTACTTCAGGTTAGTGAACTCTAGAACCTTAGCTTTCTTCAACTCCAACGGGAAGATCCTATCTATAAAGGTAGTAGCAAACTCCTCCCATTGTATAGGCTCTGCATCTGCGGCCCTATCTGCCTTTCACTGTTTAAACCATATATGAGATATATCCTACAACTGATAGGAAGCTAACTCAGTACTCTAACTAGTGGTTACCCCCATAATATCTGTTATCTTCTGCACCATATCAAGAAATTTTTATAGGTCCTCTTCAGACTTAGACCTTGAAAATGAAGGAGGGTTCATTCGGGTGAAGTTTTGAATTCTAGCTTCAACAGTATAGGCCATTGGGTTGGCCTGAACAGTATCTGGGCATTCATTCTAGGATACCACAGAAAGGGCTAGAATGGTGAAAGCTGCTCTAAATTCTACGTGAGAAACATACTCATTCAGGGGATCTTCCTGAACGGGTGGTGGCGCAGGCTGATTTCCAGTTCTTCTTTCATTGGTTTTTTTGGGAGGCATGTTCTATAAACGAAAGGGAAAATTGTATAAGATAGAGAGTTTAACTTGAGATCATGCTCACTCGCACAATATGAATACCGAAAGAAGGGAAACTTTTGCTAAAACGTCTCATAACCTCTTGCCCATAAGTGTGGCGTACAATACACCCATGCACAAGACTCTACTTGACACTAATTTTAGATTCCCTAGGATTATTTAGAACCTTAGGCTTTGATACCAAGTTGTAACACCCCGAGACTACATCCTGGGTGTCACACAGTGATTACAATCCTGAAGGGCCACAAGCTAACCTATGACTCGTACCTACTATGAGAACTGAATAACAATACTGAAAATATATGTGAAAGTATAAATAAACATGCCACAAGGTTCTCAAAATATTGAATATATATATATTGAGTGTATCTGATAATAGCATCTGAAATACTAAATATCTGACTCCGCTAGTCTGAAAGCCTCTAACTGTCTGAATATGGAGTTAATAGGATAAACCACTAACTAACTCCAACTAAAATAACTACTGAACTGCTGAACTACTAAAATAGATATACCCTGTCCTTGAAATATAAGGAGTCACCATTGTATCTGCTGCTGATAGCCTGAGCTGCTAAGTACGATCAGGACCCTGATGTCCAAACCTATGATATGAGACATCATAATGCAGAGAAAAAATATGTGTCAGTATGTGGAATATATTGGTATGCTAGGTGAGGTAGGCTGATATACATGGGTTCATATATATCTGATTGAATAAAAATCATAAAATAACTGGATGAAAGTACATACAATACTGAAACTAATGAACGTGTTGAATATGTAATACTGCGCATATAACATCTGTCTAAATTAAATTGATACTGAAATATTGAGTTCTAATAACTGATTACTGATAACTGAAAGTTTAGACTTATACTAAAGTACTGATTTCTTATGGCTAAGTGACTGATAACTGATAGCCATAGTTCTATAGAACTGTCTGAGTTCTTTACTGAATATTGAGATTGAAACTGTAATTGTAGGAGTGTGGTTATAGACGGAGTTGGGGTCCAACTTGTGACCCCAGTTGGAAGGCTGTTGAACCTTACCAAGGGATACTAAAAATGCTGTGTCAATCCTAATATGGCAGGAAGACTCATGAAATATATATATGATCACGTCAACGCTAATCATACAGGAGGATGACTTACCCTATGATGGCTACATAGTTTTGTAACGCAGGGACTACTACTAAGGGTCAAACTCTCTGCTGGCAGGAATTCCCCCATTCCTGGGTTCACTCGATGCTGAATCTTACTCCCAACCGAATTGACATTGAACTAATCACTAGACTGTACTTGAATTGACTGAACGGACACTGATCGTATTGACCGACTGAACTGGACTGAGGTCACTGAGTTCTGCTAACTGACTGAGCACTACTATTCTTAACCTTTACTAAAACGATTCTATAACTACTACAACTAAATAAACAACTAGATTTTGGGTATTAAATACCCCCAAGACTCGATGGCATAATTGACAAACATAGTAAATCTTGAAAGTATAACAATAGTCAATTGTTCATAATTCATTCACCGAGTCATTTTTTCAAACACTTGGTGGTCATGAGCTTGTACATGATTGAGAACACACGCTAACATGTCATGATTTCAACATGGATATTCTATCAAACACTTGGAGAGCATAATTAATGCACATGATAATGAACAACACATAAACATCATGACTATAACTTAAACTTGTAAATTCAAGGGTTTTATCATGGGAATTATATCAATCAATGTGCATGCTATCTTACGTTCATGTAACTTATAATTAAATCTTGAATTGAAACCCATACAACAACATAAACATGAATACAACCCCAATTTGCGCATGTAAATCATGAATAAATAAACTTATAGTTTTAAAAAGGGTTCTTGAACTCCAAGGTTGGAAGGAAACCCAAGGATGAATAGCTAACATACCTTAATTATTAATTTTGTGAAGATTGTGGAGGATTTCTTGGAATTTGACTTGAACTTGATGAACTAGGGTTTATTTATTGAGAAGATTTTGAGAATAATGAGTGTAATTTGCCCCTTCAGGAATTTAATCTCGTATTTTAGATAAATTCAGTAATGGGAAAAGGACCTAAATGTCCTTGGAAACTCATAATTTAATGAGCAAAACTGGCCCAGCGACGCAATTGGCGATGCACTGAGTCGATGGGATCGACGCGATCACCGATGCATTGAGTCAATAGAACAAAAGTACACATTATATCACAATAAGAAGAACAAAGGGGAACATGCATATACAAGATCATCAAATACATGTAAAAGAAGATACGACAAATACATAGATGACAAGTCAATATGCTAATACAAAACAACATAACACAATAAAGTAAGTGCAATGTATATGATGATGATGATGCATAAGGTCGTCGCACAACTTTCAGGATCATCGCACTATCCCCATATACACCTACGGAGCTAAAGCTTCCCGAAGTAGGACCCATGGGGGGTTCATCAACTCGTATAAAATCCACATATCTTATATCTCCTTTCCGGTACATTCCTTGGAAAGGGTTTTATAAGGTATTACAATATATCCCCCCCTGACACATCCCTCAAGAAGGATTTTAAAAAGATGTTTCCAGTATTTCTCAGATGTTGCCATGGTGGTACCAATGTTTCAGAGATGATATGAGGATGTCATGCTCATAACCAATCAAAATGAGTATTTTCACAGCCAACCACAATGACATATTTTTACAACCATGTGAGCTAATATCCACTCGTTATTTCAGTTTCATCCATGCATTTTCACGTGTCTCATATGCCAAATAAAGTATGAATATAATCAAAATACACCAATGGTACCATATTAATTATATTAACAACACAATACAATTATTCATATGTATTCAAGGCTATTAATATTACATAGGACCCCACACGGTCACACATATCACATAATAGCTCAATTTCAACAATTACGTCACATATATGTCCCCACATGGGCACAACACATAAATAGCCATTTTTCATGATTATGTCCCACCCTTAACATGCATTTTGTTTTATCATTTACTACCTAGCCCAATCTGAAAGAGTTAAGCTATAACCTACCTTGAAAGCCGAAATCGATCCACTACACATAAACCGGTGACCTTACTTTTCAGGAATAATCTAAAATTTCACTAAAAACATCAAATATAAAATCTAAGTGTCAAAATAAAACCAACGATACCCATATTAACTACTTTTGATTCAAGGTCAAAACGGACCCCCAAATTGAATTTTCAAAAAAAAAAAGGGCAAAATAAGAACTTTACTTCAAAAATATGTTATCCATATTTTTAGGAACCTACAGATGAAACCCCACGTTAAATCGAGTCAAAAAATGAGGTTCAAATTGAAAAAAAACTATTTTTGAGCTTTACCAGATAAAATCTTTGAAATCTGGGTTAAATCAAGTATCAGAGTTGTTTTAAAGGTTAAATTGATGAAAAACTAGTAATTTTAAGACAAAAACATTAATTGAGTGAAAAGGAGTGAAATTTAGGTTTAAAATCATGCCCTAAGAGTTTTGATTTTTTTGAGAAATTAATTAATAAATTACTAAGAAAAAGGTGAATTTTAACCTTAAATCCATAAAAAAATCAAGAAATAGATGTTAACCTAGCTTCTCAAGCTTTCACAAACTTTACTTTTAAGCTCACACACTATTTTAGTGTTTGACTCTCAAGATGCAGGATGAAAATGAGCAAAATAGGACAAAAAAGAGAAAAAGCTGTTATATAGCAGCAAAATTTGCTACAATAGAGCATATTTTTCTCAAACTAACTTCGATGGGGTGCTCGGGATTCGTTCAGAGTCTGATATACACAAACAAAATATGCAACCATACTAAATTCGACGTTCCGGATGCGTTGGTGAATTTAGATTTTCAAAAAAAAATATCACTTTCACAAAGTTGACCCCCAAAATTCAAAATAACAATTTTCCAAACCGGGGGTCGAAATGAGATTTAAAAGCCGTAAAATCATGCCAATCATGCTAACACCCTAACATCGACATTCTGGATCTGCTGGCAAAGTTAAATTTTTTCATACGAGGTCATTTTGATCAAATGTGAGTCCCACACCCATATTTCCAATTTTCTAACTTTCTGACCAATACGTCGAAATGAGCTCGGGTGCACCGAGACCCAAACCAAAGGTCTACCTAGCTTAAAATAGATATTCCAGAGCTTTTGGAGTAGTCCATTCAGCCATCCGTCACACGAATAAAAAGATATCCACATAAGTCCAAAATAAGGCTATCAAAGCCATAAAAACCAACAATATTGCATAAATGATACCAAAATGCATCAAAAATCATGCCAATCACTCCCACATTCTAGAAATTTCATAATGCAACTACAGAGAGGGGTAAAATAGTCAAATAACACAAAATCATAAATTTTACATATTTCATCAAATTTTTAGGTCGTTACATCATCCACCACTAAGAATCTAGTTCGTCCTTAAACTAAGGCAAAGAAATACCTGAATTAATGAAGAGTTGGGGATAAGAACTATGCATATCAGACTAAACCTCCCAAGTAGCCTCATCTATAGGTCGATGTCGCCACTGGACCTTAACTACAAGGATCACTCTAGAGCGCAACTGCCTAACATCCCTAGCCAAAATAGAAACTGGCTCCTCAACAAAGTACATTCGCTCATCTAACTATACCGACTTCTAAAGAATGACATGAGACTTACTAGGAATATAGCGACGAAGCATAAAAACATGAAAAACTAGATGAATAGCTGATAGATCAGGGGGTAAATCCAACTCATAAGCCATATCACCAACAGTCTGAAGAATCTCAAATGGACTAATATACCTGGGGCTAAGCTTTTCCCTCTTTCCAAACCTCATCACACCCTCCATGGGTTAAACTCGAAGGAAAAAATGATCACCTACACCAAATATCAAGGTACAAAGTCTATGATCTGCATAACACTTTTGCCTACTCTGAGCCATTCTAAGTGTATCCTGAATGATTTAGACTCTGACCAAAGACTCACGAAGCAAGTCTGTACTTCAAAGTCTCACCTCTGAAACATCAAACCAACATACTAGGTAGCGACAAAGCCTACTATACAATGCTTCAAAAAGAGCTATATAAATACTGGAATGGTAGCTATTACTATATGCAAACTCTGCTAAAGCCAAATGTTACTCTCACTGGCCACCAAAATCCATCACGTTTGTGCGGAGCATATTCTTCAAAACCTGGATAGTCCGCTCTGACTGGCATCAATCTGGGCATGAAATGCTGTACTAAGATCAACCTAAGTACCTAAATCATCCTGAAAAGTCTTCTAAAAGTGAGATATGAACACAGGTCCTTGATCTAAAATAATAGACACCGACATACCAAGAAGACGCACAATCTTACAAATGTAGATGCGGGCCAACTTCACGGCACTGAATGAGAATTGAACCAGAATAAAATAATCTAACTTGGTCAATCGATCCACGATGACCCAAACACTATCAGAACCGTCTGGCATGAGACGCATGAGGTAAACTAGTCACAAAATTCATAGTGATCCATTCCCACTTCCACTTGAGAATGGGTAACCTCCGAAGTAACCCACCAAGCCTCATATGCTCGACCTTCACCTGTTGATAACATAGGCAACAAGCCATAAAATCTACCATATCTCGCCTCATACCACCCCACCATTAATGTTGTCTCATATCACAATACATCTTAGTCACACCCGGATGGATAAAATATCTAGAACAATGGCCTCCTCCAACATCAACCTAATCCAATTACCACTCTCAGCACATAAACTTAGCCCCCAATTATCAAAAATCCATTTGAATCAAGTGAGGCTTCCTTAAACTCCCATTTAACACTTTATCTCGAATCAACCTCAATCCTACATTATCAAACCAATGAGCTCGTATTTGTTCCATCAAAGAAGATCTAGCATCCATAAATGCCAAAATACGCCCCGACGTCAAAATATCAAATCTAACCATCTGATTAGCTAAAAACTGAACCTCTAAGGCCGAAAGCCTCTCCTGGGTCAAAAGATGCGACAAGCTACCCATGGTGGTTGACTTTTGGCTCAAGCCATCCGCAACCATATTAGCCTTGCCTGGATAGTAGAGAATAGCCAAGTCGTAATCCTTAAGAAACTCAAGCCAAAGGTGATACCTCATATTAAGATCTCACGGGGTAAAGAAATACTGAAGGCTGTAATGATCTAAGAAGATCTCATAACAGAAGCCATATAAGTAGTGGCTTCACAACTTTCAAGAAAACACAATTGCGTATAACTCCAAATCATGGGTAGGATAATTCCTCTCATGGGGCTTCAATATTAACGAGATGCATACACAATCACCTTGCCTTCCTATGTTAATACAACTGCCAATGCAACACCAAAAACATCACAAAACACGATAAATCCCATGCCCTCCTTGGTCCATGTCAACATAGGAGATAATGTCAACAAATCCTTGATATTTTAAAAGCTCACCTCATAAGCATCAAAAAACTAAAAAGTAATTTTCTTCTGAGTCAACTTGGTCAATGGAGCTGCAATGGATGAAAAACCCTCGACAAAACACCAATAATAGCTTGCTAAGACAATAAGTCTTTGAATCTCGATGGCAAAATAGGTCTAGCCTAATCATGAACCACTGCAACCTTGAGTAGATCAACCATAGTACCTTTTTTAGTCACCACATAACCCAAGAAAGAAATAAACTCCAACCAAAACTCAAACTTTGAAAACTTGGCATGCAACTTCTCATTCTCAATCTCTAAAGCACAATCTATAAATGCTCCTCATGCTCAACCTCACTCTTGGAATAAACAAAGATATCATCTATAAATACAATAACAAAAAAGTCAAAATATGGCCGAAACACTCAATTCATCAACTCCATGAATACAACAGGGTCATTGGTCAACCCGAAGGATATGACCAAGAACTTATAATGACCATATCGAATCTAAAAAGCTGTCTTTAGAATAGTCAAAGCTCTAATCCTCAACTGGTGATAATCGAACCTCAAATTAATCTTCAAAATCACCATAACACCCTGAAGCTGATCAAATAAATCATCAATCGAGAAAGAGGACACTTATTCTTAGCTGTCACCTTATTCAACTGTCGATAATCAATACACATATGTATAGACCCATCATTTTTCTTCACAGCAAGACAAGTTCACCCCAAAGTGAAATACTAGGTCGGATAAATCTCTTATCCAAAAACTCCTGTAACTGATCCTTTAGTTTCTTCAACTTTGTTGGGGCCATCCTATAAGGAGGAATAAAAATAGACTTGGTTCCCAAATAAACATCAATAATAAAATCAATATCTCAATCCAAAGGTATACTAGGGAAGTCCGTAAGGAACACATCCATAAAATCATGGACGACACGGACAGAATCCAAGAAAGGAGGTAAAATAACACTGGCATCATGAATATGATCCAAGTAAGATAAACATCCCCTCTCAACCAATTTACGAGCTTGAATATAAGATATAATCTTTTTTGGACCAGAATAAAGTGCACCCTTCCAAGCAATCCTTATCACACCAGTCAAAGCTAAAGTCATAGTCTTAGAAAAATAATCTAAGATAACATGATAAGGATCCAACCAATTCATACCCAAAATAACATCAAAATCGACCATATCTAACACAAGTAAGTCTAACAAAGTTTACACCCAACAAAAGTCACAACACAAGATCGATGTACCTAATCCACCACTAAAGAATCACCTACCAGAGTATATACATGAAAAGGCATAGAAAGAGGCTCACTAATAGAATCAAAATACAAAGCAAAATACACAGGCATATAGGAGAAAATCAATCTAAGATCAAATAATACAGATGCATGTCTGAAACAAATGGAATGATACCTAAGATCACAATA
This sequence comes from Capsicum annuum, assembly GCF_002878395.1. Lineage (NCBI taxonomy): Eukaryota > Viridiplantae > Streptophyta > Magnoliopsida > Solanales > Solanaceae > Capsicum > Capsicum annuum. Next base: position 217,232,687 of record NC_061121.1, read on the forward strand.
TCTAAAGCCTCGATCTCAGATCTAAAAGATATAGCATAACACTGTCCATGACTATAAACTGGCTGAGTAGCCCCATGACCTTTAACATCCATACCTCTTGCACCTTTGGTAGAACCCTTACCTTTTACAACTGAAATAAGAGTAGCTCTAAACACACAGAAAGAACAGTCCTTGACCACATGGAAATCTCATCAAACATATAGCAAACTCTACGATCAGTCTCAATAAGAGAAAGTACAATTGAGACCGAATGGCCACCCTGAATTGCTGAACTAAAAGATCCACTAGCTGAACTCTATAAAATAACCTTCACTAGCCTACCATAGTGTCCATAAGAACTTCTTATTCTCTACCTCAATAGGTCTATGTAACACCCCAAAAACTAGTTCTCAGAACATCACACTATACCCCAAACTACAATCTACTTTGGTATCTCAACACACCATCTCCCCTTTAGGAGTAAACCTCTACCTTTTGGTCATTAACTGACTCCTTCGGTTTGACCAAACTAGGATCCATATCTTGCTTCTCTTTCACTTTCGAAACTAGAGAAGATTCAGAACTACACTGAACCCAAACACGTTTAACTGAATTAGCTAACCTAATGCCTAATCTATCTAGACGATGAACTTCTCAAGCTAACTCTTTCTTATCTTTCTCCACATGAACAACAATGCCCATAGACAATCTACTAAGGGAATCTGCCACTAAATTGGCCTTGCCCAGATGATACAACACACTTATGTTATAATCCTTCAACAACTATAACTACCTTCTTATAAGACCCCATAAAATTCTCTCATAGAATAAGCCTTAGGGCATGTCAAGTGAGGCGTAATTCCAACCCTAAAAGATTGAGAAGTGACTTCCTAGGTGACTATTATGTTAAACATATAAAATTTTCCTAATTTTGACTTTTTATCATATGGGAAATTTGATAAGCTTTCCATCGATATAATATTCACCCAAGTCTAATACCCAGGCAAGAAGTTATGGCTAATTTAGGTTCTAGTCATAAAACAATGTCATTTTAGTGCTTGGCACGTCGCAGAGAGGGCCTATTTGACAATTGTCAAATTGTAGTGGAACTCTATATAGTGGCGCATTATAGAGGACCCCAATTTCCCAATAGTCAATTTCCAGTGGCCTAGAGCAATTGTGACGCGTCGCGCTGAAGTTCCAGGTCTCAACCAGTGGGACAACACGATGGCTCCGCATTGCGGTGACTCCCAGATTCCCATTTGTCAATTTCTGGTGAGCCACCACAATAGTGGCACGTCAAGCTGGCCCATAAAATCGGGTTCCCAATTTAATTTTCCAACTTCGTATAGAAGTAAAAAAGGGCACTTTAGACTTTTTCCAAGCCTCTTCAATCATGCAAACATCAGTATTTAGGACCACTACAAGCATCATATAAGATTTTCTCACAATTTCGCTCAACCAAAAACCCTAAATATATAGATCTTCTTCTAAAAATCTCAAGAATTCACCATATATTTTCTAAATTGAGTCAAGATTCAAGGTTATCAAGTCAAGGGCTTCAAGAACCAACATTCAAGAGTATGAATAGAGTCACAAAAGCGAGAGTTCATCCAAATCTTCTAATTCAAGGTATGTGGGGTTTGAACAAGAACTTTCCTTTCGTTATTGTGCCCAAATTATTGTTTTTTATTAAAGAATTTCACATTCATTCAAGTGGGTTTATACCCAAATTACTTTATTTTGAAATTATGAGATGACGAGTTGTTCAAGTCTTCATTTGAATGATTATTTCAGTATTTTATGATATGAGTTGAGAAATTATGCTATGAGTTGCACATCCTTGTATCGATTTGATGTTTCAAAGATTGATGTCATGATTTAAGCTTTATTATGAAACTGAGATTATTTGAGCATGAGTATAAGTTTTAAATCAAGTATGATTTTTGATGTTTCTTGAAGAGTAAGTTGTTGAGTATGATTCAATCAACGAGTACTTTGATTTTAAAGAAAGATTATTTTTGAGCCTGAGTTAAGAAAGGAATCCATATTATTCAGTCTTTATGATTTAAAGCTAAGAGAATTATAATTGGGTCTTCACTATAGACCCTTGAATTATTTTGAGGTGGATTTCCTAAGAGTTCTTAGCTGAGTATGGGAGTAGTATTTAGCACCGAGTTGGATATGATTTCGAGGTCTCATACCCTAGAACTACATGCCATCATAGGACTGAGATTTATGAGGTCGAGGCTAAGTAGTGATCACTGAATTGAGGTTATACTCCCTGGCAAGATTATGACACCTCTCCCCAATGTGAGGTTTATTCCTTAGGAGGACAAGACGTTAGATTCCATGTAGCTCACATGGTTTATGTTGGTTAGAATAAAATCCTGAGTTTCCAACTTTATGCAATTCCAAGAGTCAAAGAGTTCCCAAGTCTTAAAGTTTTAAAGAGTCCTGAGTCCTTGAGTTTCGAAAAAGTTTTACTCTCCATGAGATAAAAGTACGAGTTTGAAAGAATTGTTTAAAGTTTCTTTAACCTTTAAGTATTGAGAATAAGAGGAGAGTAGAGATTTTTAAAAGTCAAGTATAATGTCTCACGAGATTTGTGTTACATGCTTTATTATACTTGATTTATGAGCTTTACATTTTTAGACTTATTCAAGCTATGTGATTCATTCCTAATTGCATGAATGATTTGATGATAGAGTACTGATATTGTTTTATGTAAATGCATACACCCCCATATACTTAGCACGTTCCCAAGTGCTAATCCACATATAAGTCTATGTACTACATTGTCTTATAATGTAGGTTCAGATGCTGAGTCCCAGCCTCGCCAGAGATTTTCGAGTACCTTTGTCTACATCTCCATAGTGGTAAGTCCTCATGGTTTGAGGACCTATCTTAAGACTTTTCAGTACTTTAGTAGATATATTATGGATTTCAGCTCTATTTGAGTCAGTTGGGGACCTGGCCCAATGGCTCTCTAGTTCATGGAATAGTAGAGGCTTTGTCAGACTAGTTATCAGATTGTTAGTATATTGAGATTTCCAGTATTATGGTCGTTTGGACCAAATATTTTATTCGTATTTCCTATCATTTGATAAGACAACATCAGTGAATCGTTTATTTCATCTCAAAGTAAGTTATTATATGTAGTAACAGTCTCAAAGGGTTAGCTTGGGGCTACTTGTAGCCTTAAGCACCGTGTGACATCTCGGGACCCATTTTTGGGGTATTTTAAACTTGGTATTAAAACCTAAGGTTCAACGAGTTCTAGGGAGTCTGATAAGCTGGGTTAAGTAGAGTCTTGATCATCAGTGTGTAGCGCACCACATCTATGAGCAAGAGGCTGCGAAATATTTTAGGAAAAAGTTTTTTCTTTCTTTCAGATTCTATCGTGCCTACAGTTGTCCCTCTCATCTAATAATTTGTGCTCTCATATTTCAGAAAATGCCTTCCCGAATAGCGAATGCTCGCAGAAACGATAATGAGCAACCCCCATCTATTGTTTCCTTGAATGAGACCATGTCTCATACTGAGTTTTGGGTGGTCTTTTGGGTGTTAGCCCAAGTAGTCATCGCCAATGTTCAGGCATATAACCAAGCCGCAGTTACAAATCAGCAAGGAGGTGATTTAGCTACTGCTAGGATTTATGATTTCATACGGATGAGTCCACCTGAGTTTTGTGGATCTAAGGTAGGTGAGGACTCACAGTTATACCTTGAGGAGGTGAGAAAGATCACACAGGTGATGCATATTTCTGAGGAAAAAAGTGTTGAGCTAGCATCTTGCAGGTTAAAATACATTGCTTATGATTGGGTTGTATCATGGAGGAAAGGTAGAGGTGAGGATGTTGCTCCTCTAACTTGGTAGATGTTCTAAGATGCACTCTTGGACAAGTTTTTTCTGCTTGAGATGAGGGAAGCAAAGATTAAGGAGTTTATGAACTTAAGGCAAGGCTCCATGATAATTAAGGAGTACTGCTTGAAGTTCAACCAGTTAGCTAAGTATGCTCCTGACTTGATTGGTGACACCCAAGCTAGTATGAGCAAGTTCATGATAGGTGTTTCTAGTTTGGTACTTAAAGAGTGTAGGACTACGATGCTAAATAGGGATATAGATCTATCTAGGTTGATGATAAATGCACAGCAAATAGAGGCAGACAAGGTAAGAGAGAGAGATAGATTGAGTGGTAACAAGAGGGCTAGATCTGAGCAGTATGAGTATAGTCAGGCTAGGTCCTATGGAGGGAACCACCCATAGTTCCAAGGCCATCCGTCTATGCCCGCACCATCATCAGCTAGTTCTGTCGCACCTAGAGGTAGGTAGGAGCAGGGGAATAGACCTTCTATGTCTAGATCCCAAAATAGTGTGAGTAACAGACCTCGTGGTCCTCCGTGTACAAAGTATGGTAGGGACCATCTCGGCAAGTGTGTAGCTAATCAGAGGGGTTGTTTTGGTTGTGGTAAACTCGGCCATAGACTTAGAGATTATTCGTAGGCTAGGCAGGGGAACAGAGATGTTTGACCTCAGACACAGACTACTAGTGCACCAACTCCTATATCCCATCCTACCACTGCAAAGGGCGCTTCATCTAGCACTGCTGGCGGTCAGCGCTAGAATAGATTCTATGCCTTACCATCCCATCAAGAGCAGGAGGACTCTCCCAATTTTGTTACTGGTATGCTTCGTGTTTTTTTCTTTGATGTTTTGTGTTGTTGGACCCTGGGTCAAGTTTCTCTTATGTAACCCTATTAATAGCTGTGAATTTCAAAATGAGTCCTGAGAAGATTCTTGAGCCTTTTCTAGTTTTCACTCTAGTAGGGGAGTCGGTTGTTTCTAAGCAAGTGTATAAAGATTTTCCTGTTACTGTTCTTCATAAAGTCATATTTGCTAACTTGATAGAATTGGACATGGTGGATTTTGACCTTATTCTGGGTATGGACTGGCTTTATTCTTGTTATACATCTATAGGCTGTCGTACTCGTGTAGTCAAGTTTCAGTTTCCTAATGAACCAGTTTTTGAGTGGTCTGGGAGTTCAGTATCTCCCAAGAGTCATTTCATATCCTATCTCAAAGCCAGAAAGCTTATATCTAAAGGTTGCATCTATCACCTAGTTAGAGTCAAAAACACTAAGTCTGAGGTTCCAACTATTCACTCAGTCAACATTGTTAATGAGTTTCCTAATGTTTTTTCGAAAGATCTTCCAGGGGTGCCTCCTAATAGAGAGATAAATTTCAGGATTGACCTTCTTCCTAACACTCAGTCTATTTCTATTATCCCATACCGTATGGCACCTACATAGCTTAAGAAGTTGAAGGAGCAACTCAAAGATCTTTTAGATAAAGGTTTCATAAGGCCCAACATCTCTCCTTGGGGTACACCTGTCCTATTCGTGCAAAAGAAGGATGGTTCTTTGCGTATGTACATTGACTATCATCAGCTTAATAAGGTCATAGTCCAAAATAAGTATCCTCTTCCGAGAATTGATAACCTGTTTGACCACTTTCAAGGTGCAAGTTATTTCTCTAAGATAGACCTTAGATCCGGCTATCATCAGCTTAAAGTGAGGGAATGTGATATTCCAAAGAAAGTCTTCCGAACCCGTTATGGTCACTTTGAGTTTCTAGTCATGTTTTTTGGGCAAACCAATACCCCATCGACCTTTATGGACCTTATGAATCGAGTGTTCAAGCAATATCTTAATATGTTTGTCATTGTTTTCATAAATGATATCCTTGTGTACTCCTGTACTGAGAACGACCATACAGATCATCTTAAAGTTGTCTTGGAAACTCTTAGAGATCACCAGTTGTTCGCCAAATTCAACAAGTGTGAATTTTGGCTAAGATCAGTAGCCTTTTTAGGTTATATTATTTCAGTCAAAGGCATTAGAGTTGATCTTTAAAAGACAAAATCAGTAAGAAATTGGCCTAGACCTATTTCCCCATTTGACATTAGAAGTTTCTTGGGTCTAGCTGGCTACTATCGCCATTTTGTTGAAGGTTTCTCTTCTATTGTGTCTCCCATGACCCGATTGACCCAAAAGAAAGTTAAGTTCTAGTGGTAAGAATCCTTTGAGAAAAGTTTTTTGGAGTTAAAGACTCAACTTACTTCAGCCCTTATGTTGACTTTGCTTGATGGTACAGACGATTTTATGGTGTATTGTGATGCCTCTAGAGTTGGTTTGGGTTGTGTGTTAATGAAAAGAGGTAAGGTCATAGCCTATGCCTCTAGACAGTTGAGGTCACATGAAAAGAACTACCCACCCCATGACCTCGAGTTAGCTGCTGTGGTCTTTGCTTTGAAAATATAGAGACACTATCTTTATGGTGTTTATGTTGATGTGTTTACTGATCATAAAATTCTGAAATATGTGTTTACCCAAAGGGATTTGAATCTTAGGCAGAGGAGGTGGTTAAAGTTGTTAAAAAACGATGATATGAGTGTGTTGTATCACTCGAGAAAGGCCAATATAGTGGCAGATGCCCTTAGCAGGTTGTCTATGGGTAATGTTACTCATATAGAGGAAGGTAAGAGGGAGTTAGCTCATGATGTGCATTATCTAGATAGATTGGGTATTAGGTTGCTTGATTCCGCTGAGGGAAGTACTTTGGTGCAAAGTAGCTCTGAATCCTCTTTAGTTTTGGAAGTGAAAGAGAAGCAAGACTTAGATAACAGTTTGGTTAGACTGAAGGAGTTAGTTAAGAACCAAAAAGTAGAGGTTTTCTCCCAGGGGCAGCTGGTGTGCTGAGATTGTAGGGTAGTCTGAGGCAGAGAATTATGGCTGAGGCACATGGAGCACGATATTCTATTCATCTCGGTGCTCCAAGATGTATTGCGACTTATGAGAAATCTATTGGTGGGGTGGTATGAAGAAGGATATAGCTGAGTTTGTAGCAAAGTGTGTAACGTGCCAACAGGTTAAGGTAGAACACCAAAGACTTGGTGGTGTGATGCAAGAGTTTTGTATACCCACTTGGAAGTGGGAAGAGGTAAATATAGACTTCGTGACTAGTTTACCTCTTTTGCGTCGTCATCATGATTCTATTTAGGTTGTTGTAGATAGGCTAACTAAGTTCATGCATTTCTTTCCTGTGTCTACATCTTATACAACTGAGGATTATGCTAGATTGTATATTCGGGAGTTGGTCAGGTTGCATGGAGTTCCCTTATCAATCATCTCAGATAGGGGTACTCATTTCACCTCTCAGTTTTGGAGAACGTTTCAGAAGGTTCTTGGTACCCAAGTTCATTTGAGTTCTGCGTTTCATCCACAGACGGATGGTCAAGATCAGAGGACCATTCAGACTCTAGAAGATATGTTGATGGCATGTGCACTTAATTTCAAAGGTAACTGGCATGAGCAATTGCCACTGATCGAGTTTACTTATAACAATAGTTATCATGCTAGCATCGGGATGGAACCATTTGAGGCTTTGTATGGTAAAAGATATAGATACCCCATAGGTTGGTTTGAAGTGGGTGAGGCTACTGTGATTAGGACTGATGTAGTATTTCAGGCTATAGAGAAGGTGAAATTGATTAGAGAAAGATTGAGGACTTGTTAAAGTCATCAAAAGTCATATGCTGATGTGAGGAGAAGGGATCTTGAGTTTGAGGTAGGTGATTTGGTGTACTTGAATATTTCACCCATGAATGGGGTGAAAAGGTATGGGAAAAGGGGGAAGCTTAATCCCCATTATATTGGCCCCTATAGAGTCATGAGTCGTATTGGTAAAGTAGAGTTGCTCGTAGAGTTGTCAACCGTTCATCCAATTTTTCATGTCTCCATACTGAAAAAGCATATTGGTGATTCCGTTGTAGTAGATCTTTCAGAGAGTGCTGATATCCATAATTGTCTTTCATTTGATGAGATTTCTATTGAGATTCTAGATTTTCAGATCCGTAGACTGAGGAACAAAGAGGTTCCCTTGGTCAAAGTTTTGTGGTGGAACCAGTCAGTTGAGGGCGCTACTTGGGAGGCAGAAGCAGACATGCGAGCCAAGTACCTGCACCTCTTTTCTGTGAGTTCAGATCAAGCCAAAGGTAATATTCTTCATTAATTCAGCCCTTCTAATCTAAAGTTTAGCTATGCCTCTACCCTTATTAAGTTCATGCATTCTCTAAAGTATTTAAGAGTTTAGAAAGACATAGAGCCCGTTTAGCAAATTACTTCAGCTATGAGTACTTAGTTTTTCCTGTGTTCTTAGTCTAACTAGCGACATTCGAGGATGAATGTTTCTAAGGGGGAGATATTGTAAGACCCCATAAAATTCTCTCGTAGAATGAGCCTTAGGTCATGTCAAGTGAGGCGTAATTCTGGCCCTAAAAGATTGAAAAGTTACTTCCTAAGTGAGTATCATGTTAACCATATAGAATTTCCATAATTTAGACTTTTTATCACATTGGAAATTTGATTGTCTTTCCGTCGATATAAGATTCGCCTAAATTCGATACCCGGGCATGAAGTTATGGCTAATTTAAGTCCTAGTCAAAAAACAACATAATTTTAGTACTTGGCGCGTCGCGGAGAGGGTCTATTTGACAATTCTCAAATTCCAGTGGTACTCCGCGATAGAGGCGCATCGCGGAACCCCAATTTCCCAATAGTCAATTTCTAGTCGCCTAGCGCAATTGTGATATGTCGCGCTAAAGTTCCAGGTCCCACCCAGTGGGACGACGCGATGGCTCCGCATCGCGGTGACTCCCAGATTCCCATTTGTCAATTTTCAGTGTGCCACCGCGATAGTGGCATGTGGCGGTGGCCCATAAATCGGGTTCCTAGTTTAATTTTTCAGCTTCATGCAAAAGTTAAAAAGGGCACATTGGTCTTTTTCCAAGCCTCTTAAACCGTGCAAACATTAGAATTTATGTCCACTACAAGCATCATATGAGATTTTCTCAGAATTCTCTTAACCAAAAACCCTAAGTATCTAGATCCTCTTCTAAAAATCTCAAGGATTCACCATAGATTTTATAAATTGAGTCAAGATTCAAGGTTCTTAAGTCAAGGGCTTCAAGAACCCACATTCAAGAGTACGAATAGAGTCCCAAAAATGAGAGTTTATCCAAAGCTTCTAATTCAAGGTATGTGGGGTTGGAACAAGAACACTCCTTTCATTCTTGTTCCCAAATTGTTGATTTTTATTAAAGAATTTCATATTCTTGCAAGTGGGTTTATATCAAATTACTTTATTTTGAGATTATGAGATTATGAGTTGTTCAAGTCTTGATTTTCATGATTATTTCACTATTTTATGACATGAGTTGAGAAATTATGCTATGAGTTGCACATCCTTGTATCGATTTGATGTTTACAAGATTGATGTCTTGATTTAAGCTTTATTATGAAACTGAGATTATTTGAGCATGAGTATAAGTTTTAAATCAAGTATGAGTTTTGATGTTTCTTGAAGGGTATGTTGTTGAGGATGATTCAATCAATGAGAACTTTGATTTTAAAGGAAGATTATTTTTGAGCCTGAGTTAAGACAGGAATCTACATTATTCAGTTTTTATGATTTAAAGCTAAGAGAATTATAATTTGGTCTTCACTATAGACCCTTAAGTTATTTTGAGGTGGATTTCCTAAGAGTTATGAGATGAGTATGGGAGTAGTATTTAGCTCCGAGTTAGGTATGATTCCGAGGTCTCATACCCCAGAACTATGTGCTATCGTAGGATTGAGATTTATGGGCCCGAGGTCGAGATAGTGATCACTGAGTTAAGGTTATACTCCCTGACAAGAGTATGACGCCTCTCCCCAACGTGAGGTTTCTTTATTAGGTGTACAAGACGTTGGACTCCATGTATCTCACATGGTTTATGTCGGTTAGAATAAACTCCCGAGTTTCCAACGTTATGTAATTCCAAGAATCACAGAGTTCCCAAGTCCTAAAGTTTCAAAGAGTCCTGAGTCCTTGAGTTTTGAAGAAGTTTTACTCTCCACGAGATAAAAGTTTGAGTTTGAAAGCATTGTTTAAAGTCACTTTAACCTTTAAGTATTGAGAATAAGAGGAGAGTAGAGATTTTTAAAAGTCAAGTGTAATGACTCACGAGATTTGTTTTACATTCTTCATTATACATGATTTATGAGCTTTACATTTTTAGACTTATTCAAGCTATGTGATTAATTCCTAATTTCATGCATGATTTGATGAAAGAATACTGATCTTGTTTTACGTAAATGCATACACCCCTATATACTCTGTATATTCCCAAGTGCTGATCCATATATACAGCTCTGTGCTACATTGTCTTATAATGTAGGTTCAAGTGCTCAGTCCCAGCCTCATTAGTGATTTCCAAGTACCTTTGTCTACATCTCCACAGTGGTGATTCCTCATGGATTGAAGACATATCTTCAGACATTTCAGTACTTTAGTAGATATATTCTGGCTTTCAGTTCAGTTTGAGTCCGTTGGGAACCTGTCCCAATGGCTCTCTAGGTCATGGAGTAGTAGAGGCTTTTTCAGACTAGTTATCAGATTGTTAGTATGTTGAGATTTCCAGTATTTTGGTCGTTTTGACCAAATATTTTCTTCGTATTTCCTATCATTTGATAATTAAACATCAGTGTTTCGTTTATTTTATCTCGAAGTAAGTTATTATATGTAGTAATAGGCTCAAAGGGTTAGCTTGGGGCTACTTGTAGCCTTAAGCATCGTGTGACATTCCAAGACCCATTTTTGGGGAATGACACTTCTCTGATGGAGATTCAGCTCCCTTTGAGTAAACACATATTGCAAGCTTTTGTGATTCGTGACTACATAACCATAAACACCATACAAATAGTGTTTCCAAATTTTCAATGCAAACATCAGGACAACTAATTCCAGATTATGGGTTGGGTAATTATTTTCATGAGGATTCAACTGTCTAGAGGTATAGGCTATTCCATTAACTTTCTGCATCAACACACAACCCAAATCAGCTATAGAGGCATCACAATACACCACAAAACCATCTGTACCTTTAGGTAATGCTAAGACTGGAGCTGAAGTGAGTCGAGTCTTCAACTCATGGAAACTCTTCTTGTAGGAATTTACCCATAGGAACTTAACTTTCTTTTTGGTCAATCTAGAAATAGTAGACACAATAGATAAGAAACCTTAAAAAAAAACATCTATAATAACCAGATAGACCCAAGAAACTCCTAATGTATGACGGAGAGATAAGTCTAGACTAATTTTTTACGGCTTCTATCTTTTGGGAATCAACTCTAATACTGTCGGTGGAAATAATATGACCAAGAAAGGCTACTGACCTTAGCCAAAATTCACACATACTGAATTTGGTGAATAATTGATGATCTCTAAGAGTTTACAAGACAATTCTAAGATGATCTGCATAGTCATTTTTCACTACGGGAGTACACAAGGATATCATCTATGAATACTATGACAAACATGTATAGATACTGTTTGAACACTCGATTCATGAGGTCCATGAAAGCTACTGGAGCACTAGTTAGCCCGAAAGACATGACTAGAAACTCAAAATGACCATAATGTGCTCTGAAAGCTGTCTTTGAAATATCATAATCCGTTACCTTAAGCTGATGATAGTCGGATCTACGGTCTATCTTTGACAAATAACTGGCACCTTGCAATTGATCAAACATGTCATCAATTCTAGGAAGAGGGTATTTATTCTTGATTATAACCTTATTTGGATGACGATAATCAATGCACATTCATAAAAAACCATATTTCTTTCACAAGAATAGGATGAGAGAGCTCCATACAGAAACACTAGGCCTTATGAAACCCTTATTTATGTAACGCCCTAGAATTCTGGTCCCGAGATGTCACACGGTGCTCAAGGCTATGAGTATCCCCAATCTAACCCTTTGAGCCTGCTACTAAGTTTAGAGCTTACTTCAAGGTAAACAAATCAAGCAATAGTGCCTTATCATATTAAATATCAACTGTAATAATCTAAAAATACTGTCTGAATGATAAATATTAAAAGTCTAGAAGATCAACTAATAGTCCGACAAGTCTCTACTTCTAAAGAACTAGAGAGTCATTGGGACAGACCCCCTTCTTGGCAAATCTCTTCACCATTTTCATGGGTGAAATCTTTAGATACACTAAATCACTAACCTCAAACTCGAGGTCCCTTCTTCTTACATTTGAATATGATTTCTGATGACTCTGGGATGTTTTAAACATTTCTCTAATCAACTAAAATTTCTACATAGCTTCAAACACTGCATCAGGCCCAAGCCAAGTGGCCTCACTCACTTTAAACTAACCTATGGGTGATCTACATCTTCACCCATAAAAAGCCTCAAATAGGGCCATTTGAATGCTAGAATGGTAACTATTATTATACGGAAACTCAATCAATGGCAAGTGCTCATCCCAACTTTCCTTGATATCAAGAGCATACACTCTCAAAATATCTTCTAGAGTCTGAATAGTTCTCTCTGCCTAACCATCTGTCGGAGGGTGGAAAGCAAAACTAAGATGAACTTTGGTACCAAGACCCTTTTGAAAGGCTCTCCAAAATTGGGAAGTAAACTAAGTACCCCTATCTGAGATGATAGACAAGAGAACTCCATGCAATCTGAATAACTCTCAGAAATACAACTTAGCATAATCTTCAGCTGTATAGGATGTATGAACTGGCAAGAAATGCCCTGACTTAGTCAATCTATCTCAAATAACCCAAATCGAATCACGATGACGGCGCAAATGGGGTAATCCAGTCATAAAATCCATATTCACCTCTTCCCACTTCCAAGTGGGGATACCAAACTCTTGTAACGTACCAGCAGGTCTTTGGTGCTTTACCTTAACCTATTGACAAGTTGCACACTTTGCTATAAACTCTGCTATATCTTTCTTCATACCACTCCACCAATAAATTTACCGCAAATTGCGGTACATCTTGGTAGCACCTGGATGAATAGAATATCGCTCAATTCTCTATCTCAACTTATCAACACAAGGTACACATAATCTATTCTGATGTCTCAACATGCCATCTCCCCCTTAGGAGAAAACCTCTATCTTTTGGTCTTTAAGTGACTCCTTTAGTTTGACCAAACTCGGATCCATGTCTTGCTTCTCCTTCACTTCCGAAACTAGGGAAGATTCAGAACTACACTGAACCCAAACATTACCTTCAGCTGAGTCCACCAACCTAACACCCAATCTAGCTAATCGATGAACCTCTCAAGCTTACTCTTTATTATCCTTCCCCACATGAGCAACACTACCCATTGACAATTTGCTAAGGGCGTCTGCCACTATATTAGCCTTGACTGGATGGTACAATACACTCATATCATAATCCTTTAGTAACTCCAACCATCTTCTCTGATGAAGATTCAACTTCGTCTGAGTAAACACATACTGCAAACTTTTGTAGTCCGTGAACACATTAACATGCATACCATATAGGTAGTGCCTCCATATTTTCAAAGCAAACACAACTGTATCTAATTCATGATCATGGGTTGGGTAATTATTTTCATGAGGCTTCAACTGTATAGAGGCATAGGCTATACCCTTACTTCTCTGCATCAACATAAAACCCAAACCAACTCTAGAAACATCACAATACACCATAAAACCATCCGTACTATAGTGTAATGCTAACACTGGGGATGAAGTGAGTCGAGTCTTCATCTCCTGAGAACTCTTCTCGTAGGAATCTGACCATAGGAACTTAACTTTCTTTTGGGTCATTCTAGACATTGGGGATGAAACATATGAGAAACCTTTAACAAAATGGCGGTAATAGCCTGCTAGACCCAAGAAACACCTAATGTCTGAAGGAGAGATAGGTCTAGGCCAATTTCTTACGGCTTTTGTCTTTTGAGGATCAACTCTAATGCCATAGACAAAAATAATGTGACCAACAAAGACTACTGACCTTAGCCAAAATTCACACTTGCTAAATTTGGTGAAAAATTTATGATCTCTAAGAGTTTGCAAGACAATTTTATGATGATCTACATGGTCATCCCACTACGGGAGTACACGAGGAATCATTTATGAATACTATGACAAACATGTCTAGATACTATTTGAACACTCGATTCATAAGGTCCATGAAGGCTGCTGGAGTATTGGTTAGCCCAAAAGATATGACCAAAAACTCAAAATTACCGTAATGGGTTCTAAAGGCTGTCTTTGGAATATCACACTCTCATACTTTAAGTCGATAATAGCCAGATCTAAGGTCTATCTTTGAGAAATAACTGGCACCTTGCAATTGTTCAAGCAAGTCATAAATTCTAGGAAAATGGTATTTGTTCTTAAATGTGACCTTATTTAGCTGACGATAGTTAAGACACATTAATAAAGAACCATCTTTCCTTTGCACGAATAAGATGGAAATGCCCTATGGAGAAATACTAGGCCTTATGAAACCTTTATCTAAAAGATCTTTCAGTTGATCTTTCAAATCCTTAAGCTCTGTAGGAGCTATGCGATATGGGGGGGGGGGGATAGAAATAGGTTATATATCGAGAAGAAGGTCAATCCCAAATTCTATTTCTCCATCGGGAGGTATCCTTAGGAGATCTTCTAGAAAGACATCGGGAAACTCACTTACTATATTGACTGATTGAATTGTTGGAGTCTTAGACTTAGTGTCTTTAACTTGAACTAGATCATAAATGCAACCATTGGATATCAACTTCCTGGCCTTAAGATAAGATATGAAATGACTCTTCGGAGTTACTAAATTACCCGACCACTTAATGACTGGCTCATCTGGAAACTGAAACTTCACCCCTCGAGTGTGACAATATATGGTTGCATAATAGGAATGAAGCCAATCCATACCAAGAATAAGATCAAAATCAACCATATCTAACTCTATCAAGTCTGCTAACATGACCTTATGAAGAACAGTGATAGGACACTTTTTATAGATTTGCTTAGCAATAACTGACTCACCCATTAGAGTAGAAACCAAGAAAGGCTCGAGGATCTTTTTAAAACTTATCTCAAAACTCACAGCAACTAGTGGGGTCACATAAGAGAAACTTTACCCAGGGTCTACCAATACATAAACATATAGATTAAAAACATAAAGCATACTAGTAACAACATTTGGTGAATCTTCTTGCTCCTGATAGGATGGTAAAGCATAAAATTATTCTGGCACTGACCACTACCAGTACTAGATGTACGCCTTGAGGAGGAGCTGGGCGACCTGGAGGAGCTGGTGCACTGCTAGCCTGAGTCTGGAGATGAACATCTATATTTTCTTGCCTAGCATGCGGACAATCTATAATACCGTGACCCAAATTACCACAACCAAAACAACCCTTCTGACCCGACAAACACTCACTGGGCTGAGTCCTACCGCACTTAGCAAATGGTGGATAACTGGGCTTGCCACCCATATTATTCTGAGATCTAGACATAGAGAACTTACCATACTATCCTACTAGGTTGGGAGCACTGGATGATGAAGGTGTAGGCATAGATAACTAATTTTGAAACTCAGAATGAATCCCTTCTACCAACCTATTTTGACCATAATTAAACTGCCCTATTCTAGCCTTCTTATTCACTCTCTCTCTTTCCTTCATCTTCTCTGCCTTAATCTATTGAGCATGCATCATTAATCTCAAAAGGTCAATGTCTCTATTGAGCATAGTAGTCCTACACTCCTAAACTACGAACCCAGACACACCGGTCATAAATTTACTTATGCTTGACCTAGGGTCAGCCATCTGATTAAGGGCATACTTAGACAACTGGTTGAACTTGAGGCAATACTCCTTTACTATTATAGAGCACCGACTCAAGTTTATGAACTCTTCTATCTTAGTTTCCCTCATCTCAATTGGAAAAACTTGTCCTAGAATACATCCTAAAATGTCTGCCAAGTCATGGGTGCTTCATCCTCCCATCTACTCTTCTTCTACATCACTATCTAATTATAAGCAATATCCTTAAGCCTATAGGATGATAATTACACACTTGCCCCCTCAGAAACATGTATAACTTGGGTGATCTTCTTTACCTCATCAAGATAAAGTTGTGGGTCCTCAACTGTCTTTGACCCAAAAAATTCTGGCGCATTCATTCTCATAAAGTCTCTGATTCTGGTAGCAGCTAAGTCCCCATCTTGTTGGGGTGGGGCTGCAGCCTGATAATTAACCTGAACATTAGCTATCATAGCTTGGGCTTGTGCCTGAAAAGCTACCCTAAGCTCTGCATACGACATATTCTCATTAAAAGGATCTACGGGCTGAGGTGGTTGATTGCCATTCCTACGGGCATTAGCTCTGCAAGGAGGCATATTATGTCATGAAAGAGCATGAATTAATAGCAGATATTAACAACTACAAGCACGATAGATTATGAAAGAATAGAGGATTTTCCTAAAATGCTCCATAGCCTCTTGCTTATAGATATAGAGCGCTTCACACCGATGATCAAGACTCTACTTAACGCAACTTGTCTGACTCCATAGGACTCTCTAAATCTTACGCTTTGATACCAAGTTTGTAACACCCTGGAATTGTGGTCCCAAGACGTCACACGGTGCTCAAGGCTATGAGTATCCCCAAGCTAACCCTTTAAGCCTGCTACTAAGTCTAGAGCTTACTTCAAAGTATACAAATAAAGAAATAATGCATTATCATATCAAATCTCAACTGTAATAAGCTAAAAATACTATCTGAATGATAAATATTGAAAGTCTGGAAGATCAACTAATAGTCCGACAAGACTCTACTGCTAAAGAACTAGAGAGTCATCAGGACAGACCCCCAACTAACTTGGACTATACTAAAATATTAAATCAATTACTATGAAAGGTGGAAATCTAAATAAGTAGGTCCTCAAACCATGAATACTCACCAACTGTAGGAGTGTAGATAGAGATGCTCGAACTACTAGGCTACTGATACTGAGCACCTACACCTATATTATAAGACAAAGTAGCACATAGACATATATGTGGATCAGTACCTTGAGGATGTACAGAGTATATGGGGGTTCAATACATAAGAGAACATCATAATACTTTATAGAACAATGCATACTAAATGAAAATGACTCACATAGGCTAGAATATCTGAAAGACTGAAATCTAAATCAATAAGAGCAATTCATACTTAATAAATTCTTGTGAGACATATCATTTAGTTTTGAAAGATATACTTGTATTCTCTCTATAAATTATACTATATAAGTGCGGGAAGGACTCACTCTTAAATCTGAAATCTGAAAGTAAATATCTTTATGTAAAGCACAATCTGAGTAAAACTTGTGAGCTTTCACACATAGTTTTCTAACAGCTTTTCTACAGATCTTTTCTGTTAGGAACTTAGGAACTTCAAACTATAGGGCTTTGGAAGCCTTGAAAACTTTTGGACTTAGGGACTTGGGAGTTTCTTCTAACCGACATAAACCGTGTGAGCTGACATGGAGTCGAACGTCTTGCCCACGTTGGGGAGAGCTGTTCTACCCTTGCCATCGAAATAGAACCTTTTCTTAAGTGATCATATATTAGTCATCCACACATAAGTGGGAATAATCTTAATCCTATGCTGGCACATAGTTCTGGGGCATGAGACCTTGGAATTATACCCAACTCTGTGCTAAATACTACTTCCATACTTATGGCTCAGAAATTTTAGGAAATCTACCTTAAAATAGCATAGGGGTTTATAATAAAACCCAATTACACTTATTTTTACTTTAAATCATGAAATATATGAATATTGTGGATTCCATATTTTAGCTTAGGATCAAAGATTAATCTTTGATTTTGAAAGCACTTATCAAACTTGTCAACAACACATTGAGATCATAGTCTCCTTATTAACTCATTACTTGTACTTAGGATTCAAAATGTAAGGCTTTAATGCATAAAAATCATATTCAAACTTCATGGTTAATAATCATCTTAAAAGCTTTCAATAATCTCAATAAAACTAGTGGAAAATAACTCATAATATGAATCTCATGGTTTCAAACATGGAAATATGTAAATCTCTTGTAATTAAAGCCTTAAATAGCATCATAATTTCATAAATGAAAAATAATAAGAATTGGGTATCAACCCTAACTTGTAAATCATGTAATCTTTAATAAAAAATCAAGTTTTTAGGCACAAGGACGAAATATTTGTCCTTGTTCAAACTCCACATAACTTAAGTTGAAGAACCAGATGAACAAGTTTGCTTTTTGAGATGCTATTGGTTCTCTTGAATGAAGATTCTTGAAACCCTTGAACTAGGAACTTTGAATCTTGAATTAATTTGGAAAAGGGATGGAGAAATTTTGAGTTTTTTGGAGAGAAAGTTTGGTAATTTAGGGTTTTGTTTTGAGGGGAATGATCAAAAGTGGATGTAATGTGCCTTGAAGGGGTTTATTTTTGTGTTTAAGACGCATTAGGGGCTGGGAGAATGACCAAAGTGCCCTCTTTAAACTCCCAAACAAAACTAAAAAATGCAACATTTTGCGAATTGGGCTCCCTCCGTGATGCGGTACAATCGCGGTACCTTTTAGTTTGTCATTTTGACCACTGGCACAATGTGCCAGTATCATGAGGTCTCACTGGAAATTTCCAAATAGGAAATTGTCCATCTCTGCGATGCGGTGTTATTGCGGAGGGCTACTGAAAATTGACTATTAGAAAATTGGGCTCCTCCGCGACGCGCCACTATCGCAGAGTCTTACTAGTTGGACAATCGTTAATAAAACCCTCTCCGCAATGTGCTAAACATCTAAATGACGGTGTTCTATGACTGGGACTTATAATAGCCTTAACTTCATCACTGAGTGTCGGATTTGGGAAAATCTTATATCATTGGAAAGCTTATTAAGTTTCCCATACAATGGAAAGTCGAAACCTAAAGAATTCTATACGAATAAACATCATTTATTTTAGAAGCTCATACTATACATTTTAGGGATGAAATTTAGCTAGGAAACTTTGGGGTACTACAATATCTCCCCCTTTGGGGTATGATAGCATGCACAACTGAAATGAACTGAATATCTGAATATAAATGATTCTGAGCTTCTAAGTAATTGTATGAGTGCATTAGCTTACATGAGGAAAACTATATAGCTGAATATCTTATTAGAAACTGAATTAAGGAAGAGGATTACCTTCGGCTACATTTGAGTTTGCGGAGAAAAGGGGAGGGTACTTGACTCACATATCTGCTTTGGCTTCCCAAGTAGCGCCCTTAACTGACTGATTCCACCAAGGAACTTTAACCAAGGGAACTTCTTTGTTCCTTAGTCTACCAATTTGATGATCTAAAATCTCAACTGGAATCTCTTCGTAAGAAAGGTTGTTCTAAATATCTGAGGTTTCTAAAGGAACTACAGCAGTGGAGTCACTAATGCACTTCTTAATCATAGAGACATGGAATACAGGATGAACGGCTGACAAGTCTGTGGGCAACTCAATTTTATAAGATACCTTCCCAAGATGACTCAGAATTTTATAAGGGCCAACATACCGGGGACAAAGTTTCCCCTTCTTGCCAAATCTCTTCACCCTTTTTATGAGTGAAGTCTTTAGAGACACTAAATCACCAACCACAAACTCGAGGTCCCTTCTTCTTACATCTGCATATGATTTCTGATGACTCTAGGCTATTTTCAATCTTTCTCAAATCAACTTAACTTTCACCATAGCTTCAAACATTACATCAGGCCCAAGCAAAGAGACCTCACTCATTTCAAACCAACCTATGGGTGATCTACATCTTCTCCCATAAAGAGCCTCAAATGGGGCCAATTGAATGCTAGAATGGTAACTATTATTATATGTGAACTTAATTAATGGCAAATGCTCATCCCAACTTCCCATTCAAATCAAGAGCATATGCTCTCAACCTATCTTCTAGAGACTGAATAGTTCTCTCTACCTGACCGTCTATCTAAGGGTAGAAAGTGGAACTAAGATAAACTTATGTACCAAGAACCTTCTGAAAGGCTCTCTAAAATTAGGAAGTAAACTGAGTAACCCTATCTGAGATGATAGATAAGGGAACTCCATACAATCTGACTAACTCTCAGAAATACAACTTAGCATAATCTTAAGCTGTATAAGACGTATGAACTGGCAAGAAATGTGCTGACTTAGTTAATCTATCTAAAATAACCCAAATCAAATCATAATGACGGCACAAATGAGGTAATCTAGTCACAAAATTCATATTCACCTCTTCCCACTTTCAAGTGGGGATACCAAACTCTTGCAACGTACCACCAGGTCTTTGGTGCTCTACCTTAACCTGTTGACAAGTTGCACACTTTTCTACAAACTCCGTATATCTTTCATCATACCACTCCACCAATAAATTTCCCACAAAAAATCATGGTATATCTTGGTAGCACCTGGATGAATAGAATATCGCGCACCATGCACTTTAGCCATAATTCTCTATCTCAACTTATCAACATAAGGCATACATAATCTATTCTGGTGTCTCAACATGCCATCTCCCCCTTAGGAGAAAACCTTTATATTTTGGTCTTTAACTGGCTCCTTCAGTTTGACCAAACTTGGATCCATGTCTTGCTTCTCCTTCACTTCTGAAACTAGGGAAGATTCGGAACTACTCTTAACCCAAACATTATCTTTAGCCAAGTCCACCAACTTAAAACCCAATCTAGCTAATCGATGAACTTCTCAAGCTAACTCTTTCTTATCCTTCTCCACATGAGCAACACTATCCATAGACAATCTGTTAAGGGCCTCTGCCACTACATTGGCCTTGCCCAGATGGTACAACATACACATATCATAATTCTTTAGCAACTCCAACCATCTTCTCTGACGAAGATTCAACTCTCTCTGAGTAAACACATACTGCAAACTTTTGTGGTCCGTGAACATATCAATATGCACACCATACAAGTAGTGCCTCCATATTTTCAAAGCAAACACAACCGCAGTTAATTCAAGATCATGGGTTGGGTAGTTCTTCTTATAAGGCTTTAACTGTATAGAGGCATAGCCTATAACCTTACCTCTCTACATCAACACAAAACCCAAACCAACTCTAGAAGCATCACAATACACCACAAAACTATCCGTACCATTGTGTAATGCCAACACTGGGGCTGAAGTGAGTCGAGTCTTCAACTCCCGGAAACTCTTCTTGTAGGAATCTGACCACAAGAACTTTTCTTTTGGGTCAGTCTAGACATAGGGGACACAATAGATAAGAAATCTTTAATAAAATGGCGGTAATAGCCAGCTAGACCAAAGAAACTCCTAATGTCTGATGGAGAGATAAGTCTAGGCCAATTTTTTACGGCTTCTATCTTCTGGGGTTCAACTCTATTGCCATAGGCAGAAATAATGTGACCGAGAAAGGCTACTGACATTAGCCAAAATTCACACTTGCTAAATTTGGGAAACAATTTATGATCTCTAAGTGTTTTCAAGATAATTCTACGATGATCTACATGGTCATCCTCACTACGGGATTACACAAGGATATCATCTATGAAAACTATAAAAAATATATCTAGATATTGTTTGAACACTCGATTCATGAGGTCTATGAAGGCTGCTGGAGCATTGGTTGGCTCGAAAGACATGACTAAAAACTCAAAATTATCGTAACGAGTTCTAAAGGCTATCTTTGGAATATCACACTCCCTTACTTTTAGATGATAATAGCCGAATCTAAGGTCTATCTTTGAGGAATAACTTGCACCTTGTTATTGATCAAACAAGTCATCAATTCTAGGAAAAAGGTATTTGTTCTTGATTGTGACCTTATTTAGCTGACGATAGTCAATGAAAATTCACAAAGAACCATCTTTCTTTAGCACGAATAGGACGGGAGCGCCCCATGGAGAAAAAATAGGCCTTATAAAACCTTTATCTTAAAGATCTTCGAGTTTCTCTTTCAAATCCTTAAGCTCTACAGGAGCCATACAATATATGGGGATAGAAATAGGTTGTGTATTGGGAAGAAGGTCAATCCTGAATTCTATCTCTCTATCTGGATGTATCCTTTGTAGATCTTCTGGAAAGACATCGGGCAACTCACTTGCTATATTAATTGACTGAATTATTAGAGTCTTAGACATAGTGTCTTTAACTTGAACTAGATATTAAATGCAGCCTTTGGATATCAACATCTTGGCCTTAAGATAAGATATGAAATAACTCTTGGGATATACTGAATAACCTGACCACTCAAAGACTGGCTCATCTGGAAGCTGAAACTTCACCCTTCGGGTGCGATAATAAATGGTTGGATAACAGGAATGAAGACAATCCATACCAAGAATAAGATTAAAATCAACCATATCTAACTCTATCAAGTTTACTAACATGACCTTATGATAAATAGTGATAGGACACTTTTTATAGATTTACTTAGCAATAACTGACACACCCACTAGAGTTGAAACCAAGAAAGGCTCGAGGATCTTTTCAAAACTTATCTCAAAATTGACAGCAACTAGCGGGGTCACATAAGAGAAACTTGACCCAGGGTCTAACAATACATAAACATCAAGATGAAAGACACAAAGCATACCAGTAACCACATTTGGTGAATCTTTCTTCTCCTGATTGGATGGTAAAGTATAAAATTGGTTCTGGCAATGACCGCCGCCAGCACTGAATAATGCGCCCTGAGGAGGAGCAGGGCAACCTACAGGAGCTGGTGAACTGCTAGCCTGAGTCTGGGGAAGAACATCTCTATTTCCCTATCTAGCATGCGGATAATCTCTAATACCGTGACCCAACTTACCACAACCAAAACAACCCTTCTGACTAGCCAAACACTCACTGGGATAGGTCCTACTGCACTTAGCATATGGTGGATAACTGGGCTTGCCAACCAAATTATTCTAAGATTTAGACATAGAGGACTTACCCTACTGTTCTTGCTTGGTTTTAGGTGTGGAAGCACTGGCTAATGAAGGTGCAGGCATAGATAACTGATTCTAAATCTGAGAATGAATCCTATCTCCCAACCTAATCTAATCATAATTAAACTGCCCTATTCTAGCTTTCTTTTTCACTCTCTCTCTTTCCTTCATCTTCTCTGCCTCAATCTGCTGAGCATACATCATCAACCTAGAATGATCCATGTCTCTATTAAGTATAGCAGTCCTACACTCCTTAACTACCAACCCAGGCATACCAGTCACTAACTTACTCATACTTGACCTAAGGTTAGCCATCTAATCAGGGCATACTTAGACAACTGGTTGAACTTGAGGCAATACTCCTTCACTATCATAGAGACCTAACTCAAGTTCATGAACTCTTCTATCTTAGCTTCTTTTATCTCAAATGGAAAGAACTAGTCTAGGAATACATCCTGAAATGTCTGCCAAGTCATGGGAGCTGCATCCTCTCCTCTACTCTTCTTCCACATCACTACCCAATCATAAGCAACATCCTTAAGTCTATAGGATGCCAATTATGCACTCTCCTTCTCAGAAATATGCATAACTTAGGTGATATTCTTTACCTAATAAAGATAAAGTTATGGGTCCTAACCTACCTTTGACCTAAAGAATTCTGGCGAATTTATTCTCACAAAGTCTCTAATTCTGGCAGCAGCTAAGTCCCCATCTTACTGTGGTAGGGCTATGGCCTGACGGTTACCCTGAATATTAGCTGTCATAGCTTGGGCTAGCACCAAAATAGTAGCTTAAAACTTTGCATGTGACACATTCTCATTCAAAGGATCAGTGGGCTGAGGTGGTTGGTTGTCATTCCTATGGACATTAGCTCTACGAAGAGGCATATTCTATCATGAAAAAGCATAAGTTAATAGCAAATATAAGTAGCTGTAAGCATGATGGATTATTAAAGAAAAGAGGATTTTCCTAAAATGCTCCATAGCCTCTTGCTCGTAGATGAGGTATGCTTCACACTGATGATGAAGACTCTACGTAACATGGCTTGTCTGACTCCCTAGGACTCTCTAAACCTTAGGCTCTAATACAATTTGTGACACCCCAGAATTCTGGTCCTGAGATTTCACACAATGCTCAAGGCTATGAGTAGCCCCAAGCTAACCCTTTAAGCCTGCTACTAAGTCTAGAGCTTACTTTAAGGTAAACAAATCAAGAAATAGTGCCTTATCATATCAAATCTCTACAGTAATAATCTAAAAATACTATCTAAATGATAAATACTGAAAGTCTGGAAGATCAACAAATAGTCCGACAAGCCTCTACTGCCAAAGAACTAGAGAGTCGTCAGGACAGACCTTAACTGACTCAGACTAAACTAAAAATGATAAATCAAGTTCTATGAAAGCTGGAAATCTAAATAAGTAGGTCCTCAAACCATGAAGACTCACCAACTATAGGAGTGTAGATAGAGATGCTCGAACTACTCATGCTGCTGATATTGAGCACCTGAACCTACATTATAAGACAATATAGCAGATAAACATATATGTGGATTAGTACTTTGAGGATGTACTCAGTATATGGGGGTGCAATACATAAGAGAACATCATAATAATTTATAGAACAATGCGTGCTAAATGAAAATGACTCACATAGGCTAGAATATCTGAAAGACTAAAATCTGAAGTAATAAGAGCAATTTATACTTAATAAATTCTCGTGATCCATATCATTTAGTTCTAAAAGCTATACTTGTATTCTATCTTTAAATTATACTATCTAAGTGTGAGAAGGACTCACTCTGAAATCTAAAATCTGAAAGCAAATGTCTTTATATAAAGCACAATCTGAGTAAAACTTGTGAGCCTTCACACTTAGTTTTCTAAGAGCTTTTCTGTAGATATTTTCTGTTAGTAACTTAGGAACTTGAAACTATAGGACTTTGGGAATTTGGAAGCTTTAAAAACTTTTGTACTTAGGGACTTAGGAGTTTTTTCTAACCGACATAAACCATGTCAGCTGACATGGAGTCAAACGTCTTGCCCACGTTAGGGAGAACTGTTCTACCCTTACCATCGGAATAGAACCTTTTCTTAAGTGATCATATCTTAGTCACCTACATAGAAGTGGGAATAATCTTAATCCCATGGTGGCAAGTAGTTCTGGGGCATGAGACCTTGGAATCATACCCAACTCAGTTCTAAATACTACTCCCATACTTATGGCTCAGAACTTTTAGGAAATCCACCTTTAAATAGCATGGGGGTTTATAATTAAACCCAATTACACTTATATTTACTTTAAATCATGAAATACATGAATATAGTGGATTTCTTATCTTAGCTTAGGATCAAAAGATTAATCTTTGCTTTTGAAAGCACTTATCAAACTTGTCAATAACACATTGAGATCATAGTCTCCTTATAGAATCGTTACTTGCACTTAGGATTCAAAATGTAAGGCTTTAATGCATCAAAATCATAATCAAAATTTATGCTCAATAATGATCTTAAAAGCTTTCAAAATCTAAATCAAAATAGTGGAAAATAACTCATAATATGAATCTCATGGTTTCAAACATGGATATAAGTAAATCTCTTGCGGTTGAAGCCTTAAATAGCATGATAATTTCATAAACGAAAAATAATAAGAATTGGGTATCAACCCTAACTTGTAAATCATGTAATCTTTAATAAAAAATCAAGTTTTTGGGCACAAGAATAAAAGATTTATCCTTTTTCAAACCCCACATACCTTAAGTTGAAGAACTAGATGAACAAGTTTGCATTTTGAGATGCTATTTATGCTCTTGAATGAAGATTTTTGAAACCCTTGGACTAGGAACTTTGAATCTTCAATTAATTTGGAGAAAGGATGGAGAAATTGTGAGTTTATTTGAGAGAAAGTTTGGTAATCTAGGATTTTTTTTGAAGGGAATGATGAAAAGTGGATGTAATATGTCTTGAAGGGGTTTAATTCTCTATTTAAGACGCATTAGGGGCTGGGAGAATCACCAAAGTTCCCTCTTTAAACCCCCAAACGAAACTAAAAAATACAACATTTTGTAAACTGGACTCCTTTGCGATGTGGTACAATAGCAGTCCCCTTTAATTTATCATTTTGACCACTGGCGCAATGCGCCAGTATCTCGAGGTCTCACTGGAAATTGCCAAATGAGAAATTAGCCATCTCCGCGATGCGGTGTTATCGCAGAGGGCTACTGGAAATTGACTATTGGGAAATTAGGCTCCTCCGCGATGTACCACTATCGCGAAGTCCTACTAGAATCGGACAATCATTAATCAAACCCTCTCCGCGATGCGCTAAACATCGAAATGATGGTTTTCTATGACTAGGAATAAAATAACCATAACTTCTTCACCGAGTGTCGGATTTGGCAAATCTTATATCATTGGAAAACTTATTAAATTTCCCATGCAATGGAAAGTCAAAACCTAAAGAATTCCACATGAAATAAACATCATTCATTTTGGAAGCTCTTACTAGACATTTTAGGGATGAAATTTATCTAGGAAACTTTAGGGTATTACAATCTGGAAGATCTTTGAGTTGCTCTTTCAACTATTTAAGATCTGCGGGAGCCATACGATAAGGAGAAATAAAAATAGGCTGAGTATTTGGGAGAAGGTCAATACCGTATTCTATTTCCCTATCGGGAGGTACCCTTGGGAGATCTTCTGGAAAAATGTCAAGGAACTCATTTGCTACATTAAATGACTAAATAGTTGGAGTCTCAGACTTAGTGTCTTTTATTTGAAGTAGATGATAAAAGAAACCTTTGAATATCTACTTTATGGACTTAAGATAAGTTATGAAATGGCTCTTGGGAGATACTAAATTACTTGACCACTCAAAGACTGGCTCATCTGAGAACTGAAACTTCACTACTTGGGTGCGACAATCTATAGAGGAATAACAAGAATAAAGCCAATCCATACCATGAATAAGATCAAAATCAACCATATCTAATTTTATTAAGTCTGCTAACATGACCTTATAGAGGGTAGTGATAGGATACTTTTTATAAATCTGTTTGACAATAACTGACACACCTACTGGGGTAGAAACCAAGAAAGGCTCAGGGATCTTTTCAGAACTTATCTCAAAATTCACAGCAACTAATGGGGTCACATAAAAGAAACTCAACCTATGGTCTAGCAATACATAAACATCAAGATAAAAAACACAAAGCATACCAATAATAATATCTGGCAAATATTCCTGTTCCTGACGGGATGGTAAAGCATAAAACCAATTCTGGTGTTGACCGCCACCAAAAATGGATGATATTCCCTGAGGAGGAGTTGGGCGACCTAAAAGAACTGGTGCACTAGTAGCCTGAGTCTGAAGATGAACATCCCTATTTCCTTGCTTAGCATGCGGGTACTCTTTGATTTTATAACCCAACTGGCCACAACCATAGCAACCTCTCCATCCAACTAAATACTCACCAGGATGATTCTTACCAAACTTAGCACACTGAGGATAGCTGGGTCTGCCGTTCACACTATTCTAAGATATAGACATAGAAAACTTAAACCACTATTCTTGTCTGTTTCTGGGTGTAGGAGTAGTGGCTGAAGAAGGTGAAGGCATAGATGAACAATTCTAAAACTACGAACCCTCCCCTAGACCTATTCTGACCTTAATCAAACTACCCTGTTCTAGCCCTCTTATTTACTCTATCTCTTTCCTTCATCTTCTCTGCCTCAATCTATTAAACATGCATCATTAATCTAGAAATATCTATGTCTCTGTTAAGCATAACAGTCCTATACTCCTTAACTACCAACCCAAACACACCGGTCACAAACTTAGTCATGCTTGACCTAGGGTCAGCCATCTGATCAGGGGCATACTTAGACAACTGGTTGAACTTGAGGCAATACTCCTTCACTGTTATGGAGCCCCGCCTTAGAATCATGAACTTCTCTATCTTAGCTTTCCTTATTTCAAGTGGGAAGAACTTTTCTAAGAATGCATCTTGAAACACCTGCCAAGTTATGGGAGCTACATTCTCCCCTCTACTCTTCTTCCACATCACTACCTAATCATAAGCAATATTCTTCAGCCTATAAGACACCAACTCCATACTCTCTTCTTCTGAAATATGCATAATTTGGGTGATCTTCTTCACCTTATCAAGATAAAGTTGTAGGTCCTTACCTTCCTTCAACCTAAAGAACTCTGGCAGATTTATTCTTATAAAATCTCTGATTTTGGCTGTGTCTAAGTCCCTATCTTGCTAAGGTAGGGCTGTAGCCTGATAGTTACCCTGAACATTAGCTGTCAAAGCTTGGGCTAGTGCTTGAAAAGGCAGCCCAAAACTCTGCATGTGACACATTCTCATTCAAAGGATCAATAGGTTAGGGTGGCTGATTGTCATTTCTACGAGCATTAGCTCTGCGAGAAGGCATATTCTGTCATAAGAGAGCATGAGTTAATAGTAGATAGAGAAAGTTGTAAGCATAATGGATTATGAAAGAAAGAGAGGATTTTCCAAAAATGCTTCATAGCCTCTTGCTCATAGATGTGGCGTTCTTCAAACCGATGATCAAGAATCTACGTAATGCGGCTTGTCTGACTCTCTAAACCTTAGACTCTGATACTAAGTTTGTAACACCCCAAAATCTACTTCTTGGAATGTCACATGGTGGCCCAAACTACAAGTAGTCCTGGGCTAACCTTGACTGCTTTCTACTAACTCTAAATCTCAAATAGGGAAAATATGAATACATAATAATGGCAAATACAGAAAACTATTTGAATAATCTGAGGATATCTAAAATTACTAATCACATCAATCTGATAGAAACAAATACTGAAAGATCTTACTATGATAACTGAAGTCTGAGATTGAATCTAGAGTCCGACAAGCCTCTACTAACTAAATCTAGAGGGTCACTAGGACAGGCCCCAGCTGACTCAACTGATTGAAATAAATAATGAAAATATGACTAGTTAAGTCTCTGAAATATGAGGACTCACCAACTACATGGATGTAGATGAGATGCTCGAAGAAATCACTCACGCTGCTGAGACTGAGCACCTGAACCTACATTATGAGACAATGTAGCACATAGAAGTATATGTGGATCAGTACTTTGATGATGTACTGAGTATATGTGGGTTCATGCAATAAGTAAATAGTATCATCACAGTTTATAGAAAATATCATGTATGCTAAATATAAATGACTCATATAGGCTTGAGCATTCTGAAATCTGAAAGTTAAATCATGAGTAATGAAACACGTAATCTAAATCTTATGAGCCATTACAACTAGTTTCGAAATCTATATTCTATTCTTATTCCCAAGTCATATAGGCTAAATGAAATCTGAAAATCTTTACTGGTGGGGAAATACTTTAAAACTTTTCTCAAAACTTTTATTGTTAGGCTGTAGGGAAATTTACTCAAAGCTGTTTACTTACTTTTACTAGCCGGGAGGTTCTCTTAACCAACATAAACCATGTGAGCTACATGGAGTCCAACTTCTTGACCTCTTAAGGAGGAAACCTCACGTTGGGGACATGTGTCATACTCTTGCCAAGGAGTATAATCTAGTCCATGCAATCGATCACAAGCTAAATCTGTTATCCATGTAGAAGTGGGAATAATATGAGAACCTGTACCTACACTGGCTATGTAGTTCTATGGAATATAGGGCACGCTAATCCCAAACTTCCCGCACGGGTGATAAATACTACTCCCTTTTAAAATCTATATGCTCATTCTGTTGGAAATCCACTTTAAAATCTAGTATAATGATTAATTACGTAACCAATTATGCTTTTACTAAGTCATTCTGTAAATAAAGCTAAGTTGAATTCTATAATTTGTAATAAATCTGTAAAGTGGATTCCAAAACTTATCTGAGGATCAAAAGATCAAAGCTTTACTAAAAATCTGAAAATAAATTGATCATAGCATACTTAAAGCATCATCTTTCTTGAAATAATAGTATTCAATCTTAGGGTAGTAACCTATACATCAATCTCATATTAAATCATCATAATAATCATGCTTGATAGTATAAATATTGATAAAGCAACAAAAAATCAGAAAATTTCAGCAATAAGCATGAAAACATGATCATAGTCATGGAATTCAATTTCTAAATCATTGGAAATATCATAAGATTGTAAATAGCAATAATGGGTATAAACCCTAAATTGACTTTCATGGAAAATTGTATAAAATTCAGTAAATTTGAATTTAAAATTAAGTTTTGGGCACAAGGATGGAAGGATTGTCCTTGTTCATAACCCCACATACCTTCATTGAAGATCTAGTTGCTAATACTTGAATCTTGGATCTTTATTGATGCTTTGGAGATGAAGTCTTGGTGTTCTTGTATTGGGGATCCTTAATCTTGAATTATTTTGGAAGAGTATTAGAGGAATTTGAGTTGCTTGGGGAGAAAGCTTGATGATCTAGGGTTTTGCTTGAGAGAGATTTGGTGAAAAGTGAGTGTAAAGTTCTTTAGAGAGGTTAAATTCGTTGTTTAAGATGGACTAGGGCTGGGGGAATGACCAAAATACCCTCTTTAAAATCCCAAACGAAACTAAAAATAAAATATTTTGCGAACTGGCTGGCCACCGCGATACACCACTATCATGGTAGCTCACTGGAATTTGGACGAATGGGAATTGGGCAGACTCCGTGACGAGGAGCCATCGCGGTGCCCCTTTGGAATGCCATTTTGGCACATGGCGCGATGCACCATTATTGCGCTAGACCTCTAGAAATTGAAAAATGGGAATTTAAACATCTCCATAATGCGCCAATATCACGGAGGTCCATTGGAAGTTGACAAACATTATTTAAGCCTTCCTCGCGATGCACTAATTACCAAAATGATGGTGTTTTACGACTGAAACTTAAAATAGTCCTAACTTCTTTCTCGGTTATCGGATTTTGGCGAAACTTATATCGTTGGAAAGCTAAATCAATTTCCTATGCCATGGAAATTATAAATATAAATAATTCCACACTAAATAAACACCATTCATTGTATAAGATAATCCCAAACATTTTTGGGATGAGTTTAAGCTAGAAAAAGTTTGGGGTATAACAGTCTGACTCCTGAACTCACCAAAACGTTGCGCCTTCTTGGCGCCTCCCTGAGATTCACTAAGAATACAATCTATCATCTTAGTATGATCTACAATACTCTAAAAAGAATCCCTAAACATAATTATCTGAGATGTAGCCAACTAAAGAGAGACATCCAAACCCTTTAAAAACTTTGTATCTACTCAAACTCAGTGGAAATACTGTCATAGAAATATCTAGACAAGTCATAGAAGAATTACTCATACTCAAAAACTGTCATGGAGCCTTGCTTCAAATGATCAAAATTGTCCTACATATGGTCTTCTCAACTGAAAGGCAAAAATCTCTCTAAAAAAGCCTCGATGAACTGATTCCAAGTCATCTCAGGTGAAATACGGGATCTACAACTGATAAGCGACCTCCACCAATATATATTCATATCTCTCAAGTGATATATAGTGTAAGCCACCCCATCCATACAGAAAGAGTGAAATACAACTCAGAACACAAGATATGAAAGAATTCCACGATAAGGAATAAAATGAAGGAGGTTTCCCAAAGACATTCTATAGCCTCTCGAAGATAGATACGAACGTCTACGTATCGATTCGTGAGACTCTATTAAGCATCTCATTCTTACATCATTGAGATTAATGAAACCTGGCTGCTTTGATACCGATTTGTCATGACCCAAAAAATGAGGGTCATGATGGCACTTGTCGGGGTGTACATTAAAAATTAAGACCATCACCCAAACTGATACAAGAAAAGACAAAGACAGAAATATCCCAAGGTAAGGCTTATAGAACGAAGCCGAACCATATAAGTAATCATAAAAATGCGGGAAAAACTTATCCAAAATACCAATCATACCCAAAACTAGTTGTCAATGGTGTAAGAACTACTAATACAAGCCAAGGGCTAAATACATCAAAAAATTAACCATAAA
The DNA here is from genome assembly GCF_002878395.1 of Capsicum annuum. Taxonomy (NCBI): domain Eukaryota; kingdom Viridiplantae; phylum Streptophyta; class Magnoliopsida; order Solanales; family Solanaceae; genus Capsicum; species Capsicum annuum. The sequence goes on from NC_061121.1 coordinate 217,264,548, forward strand.
CGAATAATAGTTATCTCTTAATACTGATATAGACACAACTGCTATAGAAAGAAAGAGGTGAACTTCGGACGCATGAATGTCCAATCACTACCTTAGAAGCTTTAACAATTGCTCGAGTCAATCAAGCTGAGGCACACTCAAGCTAGGACCTGCACTGAAAGGGCATAGTAGGCATGAGTATGGTCCACTTGTACTCAGTAGGTATCATAGGTCAACCAAGCAAAGTAGTAAATAAGGCATAAAAATATACACTAAGGGAACGTCGCCTACAATCAGAAAATGTCCCACAATGGTAGCCAATACCACTTTCACTAACAGTTCTAATATATCTCAAATATATTTCAACATCACATCAAGATAAAACAAAAGTATATATTTATCACATATAAGAAGAACAAAGGGGAACATGCATATACAAGATCATCAAATACAAGTAAAAGAAAATGCAACAAATACATAGATGACAAGTTAATATGCCAATAAAGCACAACATAACACAATAAAGAAAGTACAATGTATATGATGATGATGATGATGATTCACGAGGTCGTCGCACAACTTCTGGGATCGTCGAACAATCCTCGTATACATCTAAACTTCCTGATGTAGGACCCACAAGGGGTTCGTCAACCCGTATAAAATTCACATATCTCATATCTTTTTTATGGAATATTCCTTAGAAAGGGTTTTATAAGGTGTTAAATATCTCCTCCCTGACACGTCCCTTGGAAAGGGTTTTAAAAAGGTGTTGCCAATGTTTCTCAGATGTTGCCATGGTGGTACACCAATGTTTTATGAATGAGATGATATAAGGATGTCATGATCACAACCAATCACAATGAGTATTTTCAAAACAAACCACAATGATATATTTTCACAATCATGTGAGCAAATATCCATTCATTATTTCAGTTTCATCCACGAATTTCCATGTGTCTCATATGCCAAATAAAGTATGAATATAATCAAAATACACTAATGGTACCATATTAAGCATCTTAACAATACAATACAATTATTCACATGTATTCAAGACTATTACTATCACATAAGACCCTACATGGTCACACATATCACATAATAACTCAATTTTGATAATTACATCACATATATGCCCCCACACGGGCAAAACAAATAAATAGACATTTTCATGATTAGTTCCCACCCTTAACATGCATTTTGTATCATCATTTACTATCCAACCCAGTCTGAAAGAGTTAGGCCATAACCTACCTCGAAAGCCTAAATCGGTCTGCTACACTTGAACCCGTGACCTTACTTTTTACGAACAATCTCGAACTTCACTAAAAACATCAAATATAAAATCTACGCATCAAAACAAAACCAACACCACCTATATTGACTACTTTTGGTTCGGCATCAAAGTGAATACTAAAATGGTTTTCCAAAAAAAAAGGGCAAAGTCAAAACTTTACTTTAAAAATAAGTTTTCCATATATTTAGGAACCTACATCATAAAATACACGTTAAATCTAGTAAAAAATGAGGTTTAAATCAAATAAAAATTATTTTTGAGCTTTACCAGGTAAAATCTTTGAAATCCGAGTTAAACCGAGAATCGGAGTTGTTTTGAAAGTTAAATAAATGAAAACTAGTAATTATAAGATAAAACTATTATTTGAGCAAAAAGGAGTGAAATTTAGGTTTAAAATCATGCCCTAAGATTTTTCGAGTTTTTGAGAAATTAATCTAGAAATTACTAAGAAAAGGGTGAATTCTTACCTTAAATCCATAATAAAACCAACAATTTGATGTTAATCTAGCTTTCCAAGCTCCCACAAACTTAATTTTAAGCTCACACACTATTTTAGGGTAACTCTCAAGAGACAAGATGAATATGAGCAAATAAGCCAAAAAAGAGTGAAAAAACTGTTATATAGAAGAAAAATCGGCTGCAATAGTGCAGATTTTTTTTCTCTAAGTCCAAACGGACTTCGACGGGGTGCTCGAGATTCCTTCGGAGTCCAATATACACAAAAAAAACTATAAAATCATACTAAATTCGATGTTCTGTATGCGTTGGGAAATTCAGATTATAAAAAAACACCATTTTAACAAAGTTGACCCCCGAAACTCGAAATTACAATTTTTCAAACCATGGATTGAAATGTGATTTAAAAGCCATAAAATCATAACAAACATGCTAACACCTTAAAATCCACATTCTGGATCTGTTGGTGAAGTCAGATTTTCCATTCGAGGTCGTTTCGATCAAATGTGGTTCCCACAACCATATTTATAATTTTCCAACTTTCCGACCAGTAGGTCGAAGTGAGCTCAGGTGCATCGAGACCCAAAACAAATGTCTACCTAGCCTAAAATAGATATTATGGAGCTTCTAGTATTGTCTGTTTATTCATTCATCGTACGGATCAAAAGATATCCACATAAGTCCAAAATAACGCTATCGAAGCCTTCAAAAACCACAATATTGCATAAATGATACCAAAATGCATCAAAAATCATGTCAATCACTCTCACACCCCAGAAATACCATAATGCAACTACAAAAAGGGGTAAAATAGTCAAATCACACAAAATCACAAATTTTACTTATTTTATCAAATTTTTAGGTCATTACAGATAAATAATATGAAACAAAGAAAGTACTAAAATTTTCAATTTTTTCATAATATATATTATATTGCAATAACAACAGGAAAATATTTGTCCTTCTATCTACACTTCCTACATCTAACTTTAGATCCTCTAATAAATAAGGGACTAGGCTCCTTTAACTTCACCACAAATGACAACAAAAACTCTTAGGAAGGGTAAATTGAGGGATAATATTATAGGATTCTGGTCATATAGAGGTAAGGGTGCTAAATTTTTCATCTTAAAAGCCTTCAACTAATTGTAAGTTTCACAACCCGAGACTACCCATAATAGTAACACAGTGCCTGGAACCATAAGTGATCCCACGATAACCCATGAACTAAAATACTACTTGAGCAACTGATTTAAATTGTATAAAAGTTAAATTTACTAAGAGGAAACATGATTATTAGAAAGTTTGAATAAATGCAATACTGATAAAGTTTACAACATGATAAAACTGAAGAAAGTAACATGAATTACATGTAATGACTCTAACTGAATATCTATAAAGTCTTTACTATACTGATTATAGATAGCTGGAACATGCCTCCAACTATAACTAATCAATACATATGAATAATAACAATATAGTACATGAATTATAACTGACTGGAGTCCCCGAAATAAGAGAACTCATCACTTGCTGGCTAGAAGGTGCAAACTATCTGATTATGATGTATGGACTACAACTGGTACCTACATTATAAGACAATATAACAGATAGACATATATGGGGACCAGTACTTTGGAATATACTAAGTGGGGGTGAATGCAGTAAGTTACACTGATTACATACATAATCTTATAACATGGATGCTAAGTGCAAGTAGACTTACCAAGAGACAGAAATGAGCTGAAAGCTGAAGTATCTTAAATCATGAGTAACAAACATAATCTGATAAGCTAATGAATCATTACACTTAGTTTCTTAAAATCTTTACTCTTGTAGAAAGAGTAGAACTAAAGCTGGGGAGCGGTAAAACATGAAAACTATATGTAAATATCATGTTAAACTAAACATGCTATAAAACTGAATTGAGGATCATGCATGAATACTGGGTCTAAAACTATGTGATAGAAACTGACCTAATTATGCACATCTGAACTAAAATGTAAAATGACCTAACTTGAGGATCTGAATATACAATAACACTGAGCATGGATTCATTAAAATACCAAAAAACCAAACATAACATGTACTGAGCTAGTTTGAATAACTGAATGACTGGTGTTTATATAAATGAGCAATTTGATATCTATGTAACTAGATAGTTGAGGTCTGCATACTGAATAACTGAGATCTGTATACGGAATAACTAATATTTACATATTGAATAATTGATATCTATTTATTGATCATGTAAAACTAAACTATACTGATTCGATTAACTAGACTAAAACTGTTGGACCTATCATTTAACCAACAAACCCAAATCTGAGCTAATCGGGGTCCAACTTGTAACGCCAGTGGGAAAGGTGTTAGTACCTTTCCACTAGTACTAACACTGGCTATGTGGATCTACTAAACTGATGTCCTGAAGGAATAGGGTGTCACCCTTTACTGGAAGGTGCCCCTAAAAGAGTGTCCACCCTCTACTAGTAGGGAGTCCTCTCATACCTACATTGGCTATGTAGTTCTGGAACTTAGGGACTACTACTAAAGGTTACACCCTCTATTGGAAGGTGAGCCCCTATCCCTAGAAAAAGTTCATGATTTTCACTAAGTTAAATCATAGTAAAGAGAAAATTCTTACTCAAACCAAAAATAGGATTTTTGAGACTCAATGGGTAGAAGGAAACCATTGATGAATACCCCACATACCTTAATTGAATGAATTCTTGAAGAATCTTGAAATTGGAACTTAAATTCTTGAATTCTTGAGGAAGAAAGCTTGAATTTATTGTTCTTGGGAAGGAAGGCTTGAATTTTGGATGAGGAACCCTAATCTTGATGTTCTTGATATTCTTGATCATGGGAGGAGGAAAAACGTGTTAAGTGATTGAGGATGGGGGAAATAACACCTCCTTATGTTTTTAAGTCGTGGGGAGTAGGGTTTGAGGTGAAAAAAGACCAAAATACTCCTAAAGAAACTTAAGAAAATGAAGTAATTTTCTCTCCACTAACGACTAGGTTGATAATCTATCAACTTGGTGACGTCCCATTACCCTAGTCATCAACTTTACATGGGTTTTGCTCTTTTCAGGTTATGGTTGACGACGAGGTTGATAGCTGGTCAATTGGTTGATGGATTATCACCTCAAGTTATCACCTTGCAGATGAATTTGGTTAAGGCTGACGACAAGATTGATAGCTCATCACTTGGTTGACGGCTTATCAGCTCAAGTCGTCACCTTGTTGACAGACGGATACTCTAAAGTTAAAGGAGCATAACTTTCTACTCTGATATCAGAATAAGTTAAAACTAGATACATTGGAAAGAAGACTTGAAGATCTTAATTTAATATATAGTAGGACACCTGAATCGTTATATTATAGGAGATAAACTAATTTAAAGTTGATCCTTGTAGAATCGGATACTAAAACTCAATCGATACAAGTTTTCTCAACTCAACTTTGCTCTAAGTGCTTCATATTAACATTTTTCACCTCTATAGCGCTTCACACACTAGGTAAATTATCATGACACATATATTATCATCCATATCTTTGTATGAGAATTTACACATGTAGAAATGACGGTTCAAATTCTAGCCCAAAAATGCGGGGTGTTACAGTAAGATAGTATGATTCTCTTTCTTTTTAAAACTTAAAAATTAGTATTTCCATCCAATGTAGTTCTATGGCCTCAGTCCCATATTTCCAATTCCTATAAGTTGACAGGATATTTGAATTCAAAGTAACAATATCGAACCTATATTACATGCAAAAAGGATAATTATGATAGAAACATTTTTCATTAAACAAAATGCTCATATGACCACCCCTTTTAGTTAGAAATCAAATTAGAAATTTTGGGTTGCAAAAGGTCTTGCAACATTTGCCTAATCTCATAGAGTCACTCATATTAATAATCCATGTTACAAGTAATTATGACAACCTATTAAATGACAAACTTCTTTATAAAGCTATAACCTTTTTAATGTCTTAATGTTGGTTGTACAGAACATATTTTGGGGTAAAATAGTTTCAGAAATGGTTGGAAGACCATTAAATGTTACTGAATATTAAAATGATTTGGATTCAGGATCTTACCATCTTTTTAAAGACATTTTGATCCTTCTTGTTAAATGAAATGTGATATAAATACTTCAAGATAAAAGCAATGATTAAATTAAATCCATAGAATTTGTTAACAACAAAAAATAGAGATCGAGTGTAACACTTCGAGCCTGCACCCCAGGAGCCACACGACGCTTACAACCTCGAGGGAATACAAGCTAACCCATGAATGGTACCTACTATGTACACTGAATAATAATACTAAAATAATGTAAAAGTCAGGATGAAATGCCATAAGGTTCATAATCTGAATACTGATAAATAGAGCAACTGATAATCGCATCTGAAAACTGAATACTATCTAAACTAGTCTAGTCTGAAAAGCCTCTACTGAACTATCTGAATATGGAGTTGATAGGTCAAGCTCCCAACTAACTTCGACTAATAAAATACTGAATCTACTGTATACTGAAATGAATAATTGTAATACCCCGTATTTCCCTAGCTTAGTTTAGCTCTCAGTACACAAGTATTTCTATATAAAATTTTCAAAATACTTAAAAATTTCAAGTTTAAGACTTGTCATTATGTAGGAAATTCAATTAGATTTCCAACAATATAAATTAACCCAAATCCGATACCCAGGTGAGAAGTTATAACATTTTAAGTAAAATAGTTTGCCAAATTAAGAGGCACCGCATGGCGGTGAGCGCCCAAATAGCAATTGTCAATTTCCAGTGTTCCATCACAATAAGGGCACATCGCGCCAATGTCCATTTTTAGGATTGTCATTTTTCAGTGAGTCTCCGTGATACCTCCGCGTCGTGCTAAAAGTCAATTTCATAATTTTCCTTTTAAAAACAGTTTCTAGTCGAATTCCAGTGGCTTACCATGATACTACCGCGTCGCGGTGAAGGCCAAAATTGGGACTTTCAATGATGAAATTTAAATTCTTTCTAGGGGTAAATTGATCTTTTTCCATGGCCCTAATTAGTTTGAACACGTGATTTAACCCCTAATAACCTAATTATATCATTATTTACTTAATTTCTCTCAAGATTAAATCATTCTCTCATAAAGCAAAGCGCTAGCCTTCAATAATCAAGGACAATCTCAAGAATAATACCCATCCTAGGTGCCTGATGATGCATGCACAACAAATTAAGGTAGATAAGATAAGGGAGAGAGATAGAGTAAGGGGAAACAAGAGGGCTAGATCTGAGCAACATGAGTATGGTCAAACTAGGTCCTATAGAGGGAACCATTCATAATTTCAAAGTCGTTCATCTATGCCATCGCCTTCATCAGCTATTGGTCCCACACCCAAAAATAGGCAGGAGTAAGGGAATAAGCCTTCCATGTCTAGGTCCCAGAACAGTGTGAGAAACAGGCCCAATCATCCTCCTTATGCTAAGTTTGGCAGAACCCATCCCAGTGAGTGTTTTGCGAAATAGAAGGGTTGTTTTGGTTTTGGAAAGTTGGGCCACAAACTTAGAGAGTGCCCGCATACTAGACAGGGGAATAGAGATGTCCGACCTCAAACACATTCTACCAGTGCACCAGCTTCTTTAGCCCGTCCAACCCCTCCTCAAGGTGCTTCATCCAGTACTAGTGGTGGGCAGTACCAGAAAAGGTTCTATGCCTTACCATCCCATCAGGAGCAGAAGAATTCTCCTGATGTAGTTACTGGTATGCTCCGTGTCTTTTGCTTTGATGTTTATGTGTTGTTGGACACTGGGTCAAGTTTCTTTTATGTGACTCTGTTAGTTGCTGTGAGTTTTGAAATGAGTCCCACAAAGATTCCTAAGCCTTTCCTGGTTTCTACTCTAGTAGATGAGTCAGTTATTTCTAAGTAAGTGTATAAGAAGTGTCCTATTACTGTTCTCCATAGAGTCATATTTACTGATTTGATAGAGTTAGAGTTAGTTGATATTTATATTATTTTGGGTATGGATTGGCTTCACTCTTGTTATGCATCTATAGACTATCGTACCCATGTGGTTAAGTTCCAGTTTCCTGATGAGCCAGTTTTTGAGTGGTTCGGGGTTCTTTATCTCCCAAGTCATTTTATATAGTATCTCAAAGCCAGAAAGCTAATATCTAAAGGTTGTATCTATCACCTAGTTCGAGTTAAAGACACTAAGTCTGAGACTCCAACTCTCCAGTCAGTCAATATAGTGAATGAGTTCCTTGATGTTTTTCCAAAAGATCTCCTAGGGGTACCTCCTGATAGAGAGATAGAATTTGAGATTGACCTTCTTCCCGACACAACCTATTTCTATTCCTCCTTACCGTATGGCACCTGCAGATCTTAAGGATTTGAAAAAGCAACTTAAATATATACTAGATAAAGGTTTCATAAGACCCAATATCACTCCTTGGGGCGCACCTGTCCTATTTGTGCAAAAGAAAGATGGTTCCTTGCGTATGTGCATTGACTATCGTCAGCTAAATAAGGTTACGATTAAGAATAAGTACCTTTTTTCTAGAATTAATGACCTGTTTGATCAATTACAAAGTGCAAGTTACTTTTCAAAGATAGACCTTGGATCCAGATATCATTAACTCAATGTAAGAGAGTGTGATATCCCTAAGATAGCCTTCCGAACCCGTTATTGTCATTCCAAGTTTAGTCATGTATTTTGGGATAACTAATGCTCCAGTGGCTTTCATGGACCTCATGAATCGAGTGTTCAAGCAATATCTTGATATTTTTGTTATAGTGTTCATAGATGATATCCTTGTATACTCCCATAGTGAGAATGACCATGCAGATCATCTTAGAATTGTCCTGCAGACTCTTAGAAATCAACAATTATTCACCAAATTCAGCAAGTGTGAATTTTGACTAAGGTTTGTAGCCTTTCTGGGTAATATTATTTCAGCCGAAGGCATTAGAGTTGATCACCAAAAGACAGAAGTTGTAAGAAATTAGCCTAGACCTATCCCTCCATCTGATGTTAGGAGTTTCTTGGGTCTACCTGGCTATTATCATCGTTTTGTTGAAGGTTTCTCAACTATTGTATCTCCCATGACCCGATTGACCCAAAATAAAGTTCAGTTCCTTGGGTTAGATTCCTATGAGAAGAGTTTTTAGGAGTTGAAGACTCGACTCACTTTAGCCCCTGTGTATACTTTGCCTGATGGTACGAATGGTTTTGCAGTGTATTGTGATAACTCTAGAGTAGGCTTGGGTTGTGTGTTGATACAGAGAGATAAAGTTATATCCTACACCTCTAGAAAGTTAAAGCTGTATAAAAAGAATTACCCAACCCATGACCTTGAATTAGCCGCTGTGGTCTTTGCTTTGAAGATCTGGAGACGCTATCTTTATGGTGTTCATGTTGATATGTTTACTAACCATAAAAGCCAACTCCACCTTACCTTCAAGGTAACAAAAATAGTGAAGCTTTAAGTCCTAGAGATAGGGCTTTCTCAAATAGTCCCTGTAGACAATTATGGGATTAGCCACAGACTCAGAAATACCCCATCAGTCCCGCTATGTTCCAAGTCGTACGGATTTCATTCATAATCATGTGAACTCATTCTCGAACCCAAATTTAGGTATGTCATCATATCTCTTCTCAGAATTTTATAATAAGCATATGACTAGGATTAGAAGCATGACCCCAGGAGTTTAGCAGTTAGAGTTAGGGTAATGTTACTTAGATTGAATAGATTATGTATTCATGGGGATAGTTGTGCCAGAATGAATCCATAGGCTTGAACAGTGTGAGCTAGAAATTTAAGTTTATTGATTTTAAATTAAGAATGAAGGTGTGAATGTGATATTATCAGTATATGAGGAAACAGAGGCAAATGATGTGTTTAATAAGGAGAGCATGTGTCGATCAAAGTGTAAGTATATGATGATGATTGTAGTTCAGAGTTTAGTAAAGTGTTCACAGACTTAAGATGATGGATTAGAGCTAAGGGGGAGATGGTAGATCAAGTACCCAAGTCAGGACTTTACAATTCGAGTAGTTGTGCCAATTCAGTAAGGGGATATAGTTCCCGACCCATCTTTACCTTAGTGCAAAGTTTTGCACTTCAGTTATCACGACCTTTACTTACGCGTTGCATGTCAACTCTATGATCACAAACTATGTTCACGTACTTTCCATAAAAATCATGTACAATTCTAGTTCCCAGTGTGAGTAGTTCCAGTATATTCAGTAGCATGAATCATGTTCCACGAATACAGAAACTCCAAAACTCATGTCATGCAGCCCATGACTCATGTACTCATGTCGAGCTTTACAATATACTCAAATCATATGACTCATGCTCCATTCCTAGTGATTAGCCCAAATTCAGATTTACGTTATTGTATACCCTCAGCTTAACCCTCTTAATAATCCATGATGTAGATATTTGGTTCCTCAGGCCTTAGTTAAGTATCGAGTTCGGCATAGTATTTATTCAGGCATCGAATCCTTGACACATGTCAATCTTCCTCAAGTAGTTATCAGAAATCAGTTACAATTTCAGTATTCTATTTCAGCAATCAATATTCGTCTCAGAATTAAGTACTTCTGTACTAGTCTACGCCTCAGTTATTAGGAACCAACATTTAGTTTTAGTTACCGTCTTAGTTACTATTACAACCTCAATTACTATCTTGGCCATGATCTTAGTCCCAGCTTTAGTCCAGTAATCAGACCAGAAATTCAGTATGATTTTAGAATCGCCCGACCAACATTACTATTATCAATTACTCAGTTAGTAGTATTCCAGTACCTCTGTTTGCAGAATGTTTTCAAATCATGTTAGACGCCTAGTCTAGCATTCTTGAGGTAGTACAGTTTTCACTTATCCATGCTCAGTTATCCCATGTTACCCAGTACGTCATTACTTTCTACGCATAATACTCTATAGTCTCAGCCCAGTATTTTGACTAAGTAAAGTTCAACTTTGCAAGATCCAGCAGTCAACTATCATTTATTCAGTTAATCTGATAAGTTAGTACATTTCTGTACTCATGCTCAGCATCAACGTGAATCTGTTCTGTAGTTTTAGTTGTAGTACATAAATCTTAGTCACTTCATCTTAGAAGATGGCCCTCAGGCTCCAACCTTAGTTGTACTCCATGTATTCAAGACTCAGATCAGTTCACGAAATTTAGTTCATGCATCACGTTTCAGTCTCAATCATGTTCTCATGATCACATGTTCACGTTTATGCATTCCCCTAGAATAATTAAGGGTTCATCAGTTTCTCATTTAAGTAATGGGTATTTCCATAAACTTACTCAGTTCCATGTTCAATACACCATTACAAACTTGATATCAGAATTCCAGTATAAACTTGGTATCAAGTACTATTCCATAGCTTATCATGCATTCATATATCCACTCAGTTATACGATCATGCATCAGTTACGCACGTTCAGTTATGCATGCATCAGATATGCATGGACAGTATAATATGTTTAGTTTATCAGTCGTGTTGATCATGAGGTTTATGTTACGATTATTCACGTTCAGTTCATGCTCGTCTTAGTAGTTTCCCTCTCAATCAGTCATTATTCGAGGACGAATGTTCCTAAGGGGGAGATATTGTAATACCTTAAAAATTTAGACTAATATTAGAACCATGCTTCGAACTCATGAGTAATAAATCTTAGTTCTTTGATAGTTTTATGATCAAGGTTTATGTGTATTAAGGCCTCAAATAACTCTTAGCTAATAGACGAATCAAAACATTCCTTACAGATTGAATTCTTGAGAAAGATATTTCCATAGTCAGATCCAAACGATCATATCTCTTATTAAACAAAATATTTTTGGGTTCACAAACCACCAACAGATAGATAATTGAATTATCTTTCCAAAATACCAATTTTGCCTAAATTCGATATCGGAGCAAAGAGTTATGCCTATTTTATTCCGGCATGTCAGGCTGGAAACAGTGAGATGACATTCGTGATAGCTTATCACATTTGTGATGCCCTATCACAAAGGTCATTATGCTTAGGAAGAAACCAGCTCCGAAGTGACTACATTTGTGATAGATTATCACATTTGTGACGCCCTATCATGAAGGTCTTCATCCTTAGGCAGAAACCAGCTCCCAAGTGACGACATTTGTGATAACTTATCACAAATCTAATGACATTTTTGATGACTTATCACAAGTCTGATGCCCTATCACCAATGTCGTCAGCTATCATGTTTCAAAAACTGATAATTTATTTCATAAGGGTATTTTGGTCATTTCCTTCACCTTCCACGCTTATAACCCTAAAGAGGCGTAATATTTCCCATTTTTCTTCAGTTAAGCATCTTAAAAACCCTCTCTTACACTCTCAACCACAAGATTAGGGTTTTCATCAAACTCATCTCTCTAAAGCAAGATTCAAGCCTTTTTTCGAGATAATCAAGAATTAAGTTTCCTAATCCAAGAACTCTCCAGCAAATCATCAAGGTTTCCTTTCTAATGTATGTGTGTGTTCATTCATGGACTCCTTTCATCCATGAAGTTCAAGAATCCTTTTTTTCTAAAACTATATATTATGGTTTTCATGTTATGAATGAATTGTTGATTATGTTTATGTGTTGAATGATGCCAAGATAGAATCTTTAAGTGTTATTATGAATCTATGACATCATATGAGTTGAAAACATGTAAGTTTGATTATTTATGATGAGTAATTGTATGATTTACACCTATGCCTAAGTTGTGCATGTAAGGTGTTTGTTAAAATACCTAAGAGACTAGAAATCATGCATTATAGCTAAATTATGACTAAGTGAAGGATTCATGATAGGCCTCTATGATTCAATGTCATCTATGTTGATAATGTGTCATGTGAACACTATTGGATTACTCATGAACTAGTCTTATGGAATTATGCTATGCTTAATTGCAAAACCCACTCATGTACAAGATGTAGAATAACCATGTACTTCATGAAATTCCCCTAGTTACGATATTATGGATTGTGGTTGTAATATGTAATGAGCATGATTTTGAAAGCTATGCAAGTATATATATGTTGTATGAAATTCTCTTCCATGAAATAGATTATTGAGAACCATGCTTAGTATGAAATCCCTTATTTATTATATTGTGGATTATAGACACTACTCTTATGATCAAGTCAGTCATGTGTGTCAGTTTCCTTCCATCAAGTCCCGGGGGTACTTGTACCCAAAAAATATAGCTGTGTGCCTAGAGCCATGTCATATTTTCATGATACTCTCAGTCAAGCTATGATTTATAGAAATCAGGTAGTTATGTGACTCAGGAAAATTCAGTAATCTCAGTAGTTCAGTAACCTCAATAATCACAGTAAATCTCAGCAACTTCAATACTCTTAGTCAATCCTTATAGCTCAGTACATTTCATCAGTCAACGAAACTTAGTAAACATAGTTTAGCTCCATTAAACAATACCACTAGTATCAGTTCAGTTAATCAATATCAGTACGGTTAGTCAGTTCAGTGTCTTTCAGATGGGTGTAAGATTCTGCACTGACTGAGCCTAGAGATGGGGACTCACCTGCTAGCTAGGACTGAGATCTATAGAAGAAATCCCTAAGTTCCAGAACTATATTGCCAGCGTAGGTACGAGATATCACCCATTAGATAGTACTGACATACTCAAGGATCAACCGTTAGCACATTTATATGTATAGGACTGGTCCTAGGGATCACCCAATAGTTAGGACTGACTCCACAATAGTTGTCTTTACTGGTGGCACGGTATTGATACCCTTCCAACTAGGGTTATAGGTTGGAACCCACCAGTTCAGTTTTGAGGTATGTCGATTAGATGATTACCTCCCACAGTCTCAGTTTCAGTCTCAGTGTCTGTATCAATAAAAGAACTTAGATAGTTCTTTAGATTCTTATGACTGTCAGATACAGTCGCTCGATAATCATGTTAAATCAGTTTTTCAAAACTCATATTATCAGTATTCATATTCATGACTGTCAGATACAGTCAAACATATCAGTTCTCCATACTCATGACTGTTAGATACAGTCAATCAGAACTATCAGATCTGTTCTTCATAATCAGAATTGTCATTACTCTTTAGCAATCCATATTATCAGTAAATTCAGTATCAGCTTGCTAGTAATACATTTATTCTGCAGTCTCTGTATTGTTAAACTCAGATACCAATAAATCCATGTCTTCAGTAGACTCAGTAGTCCAAAGTCAGTATTTAGTCCTATCACGTTGTTTAGTTACAGTTATGATTTCATGCATGTATTCTTACGTTCATAGTAGTCAACATTGTTCATGCATATAAACCCCATGAATTTAGCCTACCAACCATGCATACTCGGTACATTCTGATGTACTGACGCATTTGCACTATGGTGCTTTCATTTTATATTACACCATAGTTTCAGAGACACGAGTTCCTGATCAGCGATAGCAGTAGTAGTCCAGTTAGCAGTGAGTCCTCATCCTTCGAGGACATGATCTTTATCTTTATTATTTTAGTATTTCAGTTTAGTTTCAGTAGTTGGGTGTTAGTTGGAGACATATTCCTTCAACTCCCTATTCAGACAGTTTAGAGGCTTTTCAGACTAGCATGTTCAGACTTCAGTTTATTTCAGTTATTTTAGGTAGTTTATACCCCATTTCAGACGTTATAACTTATTATGTTTTGTTCAGTTTGAACCTTACAGCCTTACAGTATTACATATTCCGCATTTTATGAGATATTATGCAGTATACAGGTACAAATATCAGTCATGGGTTAGCTTGTGGTCCTTCGGGGTCATGAGCACCATGTAGCGTTTCAATTTAAAAAATTGGGTCGTTCCATATATGTCTATAACATGGGATTAAACCTACATAACACCAAAATAAGTTTACTTTCTCTCAAAATCACTAAGAACACTCATTAGGGTTTCAACCTAAAAATCTAAATATCTCAAGATTCAACCATAGGTTTTCAATAATTTTCAAGATTCAAATTTCCCATTTCGAGGGTCATAAGAATCACCCATTAATCTCAAGAATAGCAATCCGAAGTCAAGATTTCATTCAAAGCTTCAAAGTTTAAGGTATGTGGGGTTATGAACAAGAACACCCTTTCGTTCTTGTACCTAAAACTTGAATTTAATTTACAACGATACATGATTTTACATGTTTTACTATGAATTTTAAATATTAATTTATATACTATGTTGTTGTTCAAGAGATTATGATATTTCTAACTGTCTAGAAGATAAATTCCATGAGTTTGATGTCGCTATTATGCTTAAAGCTGAAATTTCCAGATTTTTAAATGAATTATGCATGTTTATGATATAAAGCATGAACTTTGAGATATTTTGTCTAAGTATTTATATATGGTTCATTAAACCCTCCTCGAGATGGGTGTTTTTGAGAATTTATGTGCTACAAGCACCCATTTTTAGACTATTTTTAAGCAATTTAGAAAGATTTAACCTTTTGGGTCACGGTAGAGTTGAAATCCACTTTATGAAATGAGATTACAAGCTTTATCATTGATTTCCTTATGAGATATGAGATTACCTTTAAAGTAGATTTTCTTGAGATTTTGAGCATAGTATTGGAAGTAGTATTTAGCACCGAGTTGGGTATGTTACTACAGTTTCATACCCTAGAAATACGTGCCACCATAGGTTGAGATATTTAATTCCACTAATTATGGATAATTGAGATAGTGATTACTGAGATGAGATTGTTCTATTTTGATAGCAAGGGTAGAACGACCCTAACCTTATGGGGACAAGTCGTAGGACATAATGGATGCTCACATGGTGTACATGTCGGTTAGAAGAACCTTTCAAATAGATGTCCCCCACTCTTAAAAAAGTTTATAGATTTAAAGATTTAAGATAAAGTATTTACTATGCATAATGAGTTTCAGACTTCATTTAGCCTGAGTTTTGAGAACAAAAACAAGACACAAATTTTAGAACTAAGTGTAATGGCTCACAAGATCTAGATTTTGTGCTTTAGTATTCATGATTTATATCTTTAGATTTCAGATTTACTCGAGCTGTGTGAGTCATTTACATTTAGTATGCATGATTTATAAATGATGACTATGAGATATTGTTTTACTTATTGTATATACCCCCATATGCTTGGTATATTTCCATAGTACTGACCCACATACACTCCTGTATGTGGGCTACATTTTCTCTGAATGTAGGTATAAGGTATAGTTACTTGGGGTCACTTGTGACCCTAAGCACCGTGTGACATCTCAGGACCCAAATTTGGGGCATTATACCAATATAGTGGTAGATGCTCTCAGTAGGTTGTCTATGAGTAGTGTTGCTCATGTTGAGAATGGTCAAAAACAGTTAGTTTAGGAAGTTCATCAGCTTTCCCGACTAGGTGTCCACTTAGTTGATTCAACGAAAGGTGGTGTATGGATTTAAAATTGTTCAGAATCATCTTTAGTTTCTAAAGTGAAGGAAATGCACGATAGAGATCCCAGTCTTGTTAAGTTAAAAGAGTTAGTCAGAGATTAGTAAGTAGAGGTTTTCTCCCTAGAGGGAGATGGTGTGTTGTGTTTCCAGGGGCTCTTATGTGTACCAGGTATAGATGACTTAAGGCAACGAATTCTTGCAGAAATGTATGGTGTTCATTACTCGATTAATCCAGGGGCCACCAAGATGTACCGTGATGTAATACCCCATATTTATCTAGAACAATCTATGTCCCATTGAATGAGTGTTCATATATAAAATTTTCAAAACACTCATTATTTTTCAGTTTAGATCCTACCAATGTGTACAAAATTAAATTAGCTTTCCAACGATATATATAATTTTCCTAAATCCGATAACCAGGCAAAAAGTTACAGCAATTTAAAGTTTCAGTCGTTAAACCCCATCATTTTATCCTTTAGCGCGTCGTGGAGATAGTTCAAATGAAAATTGTCAATTTTCAGTGTGACTCCGTAATCATGGCGCATTGTGGAGTAGGCCAAATTCTCATTTAGCAATTTCTAGTGGGTTTCTGCGATTGTGGCACGTCGCAGAGGTGTCCAAAATGGCAATCCAGTGAAGGACCGCGATCTTACCGTGTTGTGCCACCGTCCAATTTCCCCATTGTCTAAATTCTAGTGGCTTGGCGCGATAGTGGTGCATCGCGCCAAGGCCAAAAATTGGGGTTTTTAATTTTCAGCTTCCGTTTTTAAATTCTTTCAAGGGTATTTGGGTCTTTTTCTACGAACCTAATTAGTCTAAAACACTAAACTTAACCTATTAGTGACCTAAAAACTCATCATTATTCAATTTCTCTTCAAAATTTAAAGATCCCCTTTTCAAGAACAAGAACCCTATCTCTCAAATTCAAGGTAATTTCTCAAGAATCTTCCATCAATCCTTCCAAATTTATTGTTCCAGGTATGTTAGATGTTCACCCATGGATACCTTTCATCCATGGACCCCAAGTATCTTATTTAAATTATAAAATTGTAATCTTTTTATGTCAGTCGATTTTTAAATTATGATTTCATCCATGAATGTCTATGACTATTGATTGTATACCATATTACCATGAAATTATTGTTATTATTCAATCCTCTATGTCTTAATGTTATCACTTAGGAGATTAAGCCATGACTTAGTGCTTTCCATGTTAAATTCATGTAATTTTTACAAGTCCCATGGTCTTTTCATGATTTGACTAAGTTATGACTATAAGTGTTTGATAAAATGCCTACAAGAATAAATATTTTATGTAAGCCTTCATGCTTTTCCCTCCAAGTTGTAGTGTAACTATTGCTAATATTGTTTTGAGTACTAGGGGTATGGCATACCCGAAAACCATAGTTGCTTATTCAGTCTAGTCTCAGTATATTATAGAATAGCCTTCAGAACATACTACGAGCATTATCAGAATAGTCAGATGTCAGTCAATTAAGCTCAGAACAGTCTAGTAATTCAGTGTCTTTCAGTTGGGAGTAGGATTTAGCACCGATCGAGTGTAGGGATGGCGACTTCCCCATCAGATAGGTAGAGTTGTTAGTAGCATCCCCTTTACTCCAAAACTGTGGAGCTAGCATAGGATATAATTAGTCACCCATCAGATTAGGCTTGACTATCTCACAAGGGTCACCCATCAATTTAGGATTAGCATCCTTAGTCCCTTGGATATTATATCAGTACAGTGGATCCACACAACCATCATTAGTACCCGTGGCACGATATTAACACTTTTCCAACTGGGGTTATAGGTTGGACCCCGATTAGCTTAGATTTGGGCATGTCGGTTAGATGATACCTCCCATAGTCTTAGTCGTAGTCTCAGTTAAAGTATCAATTTAGCTATTCAGACTTAGTATGTTTGACCAAAGTATACAGATTTTAGTATTTACAGATTTTACTCAGTTCATGTTATATGCTTGGTAAAGCATCCTCAGTATCTATAGATTTTATATATCTTCCATATTTTATAGATTTTTATGTCTATACAGTATTCTCATGCTCCACTTATCTCTAGTATCTACAGACTCTCATGATCTCTACTCAGTATTCCATGTTTTACATGTATATTCAGATAGTTCATTATTTTTATTCATGAACCCTTGCATGTCAGCCTACCTCATTTACCATACTAGTACATTCAAAGTACTGATCACATAATTTTCTTTTGTGCTATGATGTATTATATCATAGGTGTTGATGCTTAGTTCCTGGCTCACAAGTAGATTCTTAGATTATCAGCAGTACAGTAGCAGTGGTTAGTCCACATCATCCGAGGACAGATTATTTATTTTATGTCTCAGTTTAGTAATTAGTTGGAGTTAGTTAGGGCCTATCCTATCAACTTATATTCAAACTTATAGTTTAGAGGCTTTCAGACACTATAGTCAGTTAGTTATTTAGTTTATCAATTTTTCCCAGATACAGACAGTGTTTTCTTTCTAGATTTATATTCCAGTTTTGACATTAGTTATTAATAACTTATGGCATGTAAGTATTCTTCCATATTTATGATCATGTTATCTAGTGTTCACAACAGGTACCAGCTCATGGGATGACTAGGGGGTAGTTCCATGTTGTTACACATGATTTGTGGGAGATCTATTAGTTGAGTGAGATGAAAAGGGATATCGCAGAGTTTGTAGAGAAGTGCTCTATATTTCAGCAGGTTAAGATTGAGCACTAGAAGTCTAATGGGTCCATATAGGATTTCAGTATTCCCATATGGAAATGGGAAGAAGTGAACATTGACTTTGTGATAAGTTACCTCATACTCATCATTAGCATGATTTAGTTTGGGTTATCGTAGATAGGATGACCAAATCTACTTATTTCTTGCCAGTCCATACTTCCTATTAAGCCAAGGACTACGCCAAACTCTATATCAGAGAGTTGGTCAAGTTACACAGAGTCCCAGTATCTATTATTTCATACAGAGGTACCCAGTTCACCTCTCATTTTTGGAAAGCATTCCGAAAATGTCTTGGTACCTAAGTTCACCTCAATTTCGCTTTTTACCATCAGATAGGTGGTCACGTAGAAAGGACCATTTAAACTCTTAAAGATATGTTAAGGGTATACATTTTTTATTTTAAAGTTAGTTGGGATGACCACTTTCCTTTAATTGAATTCACATATAATAACAGTTATCATTCTAGTATTCAGATGGTTTCGTTTGAGGCTCTTTATGGTAAGAGATATAGATCTCCAATTAGTTGGTTCGAGGTAGGTGAGGCCGTAGTAGTAGGTCCTGATTTAGTGTTTGATTCCTTAGAGAAGGTTCAATTGATTAGGGAAAGGCTTAGGGCAACCCAGAGCCAACAGAAATCATATGCAGATATGAGAAGAAAGGATCTTAAGTTTGAGATTGGCAATTTTAGGTACTTGAAAATCTATCCCATGAAGGGAGTGAAGAGGTTTGGCAAGAAGGGGAAGCTCGGTCTCTAATATATCGGTCCTTACAGAATTCTTAACCATTTTGAAAAGGTATCTTACTAGCTTGAGTTTCCTTTAGATCTAGCTTCAGTACACCCAGTGTTCCACGTCTCCTTACTAAGGAAATGCATTGGTGACCCAACAGTTATCGTTCCTTTAGAAAGCACAGATATTCAGAATGATCTCTCTTTTGGAGAGGTTCCAGTCCAAATACTTGATTGTCAGATTCGTAGGCTGAGGAACAAAGAAGTTCCCTTAGTTAAAGTTCTATGGCAGAATAAGTCCGTTGAGGGAGCTACTTGGGAAGAAGAAGCAGATATACAGACCAGGTATCCTCAACTCTTCTCTGCAAACTGAGACTGAGCTTGAGGTAATAGTCTTCTTCATATTTACTCAGTTTCACGCTCATATTACCTTTACAAACTTGGTGTCAATTACCGTTAAATATCATCTTCATAACAAATATGCATTCATGAATCAGTTTAGCCATGTACTCATGCTTCAGTTATGCATGTTCAGTATGAAAACTCAGTTTATCAGTAGTTTTAGTCATGCAATCATGCTTTAGTTGTGCATGTTTAGTATGTAAACTCAGTATATCAGTTTTTCTCATCTTAATTAGTCTCATTCAAGGATTAATGTTCCCAAGGGGAAGATACTGTAATACCCTGTATTTCCCTAGCTCAGTTTAGCTCATAGTACATAAGTATTTCTAGATAAAATTTTCAAAATACTCAAAATTTTCCAGTTAAGACTTGCCATTGTGCAGAAAATCCAGTCAGCTTTCCAATGATATAAATTTCACCCAAATCCGATATCTGGTAGAGAAGTTATAGCATTTTTAGTAAAATAGTATGCCGAATTGAGAGGCACCGCATCGCGGTAAGGGCCCAAATGGAAATTGTCAATTTCCTGTATTCCATTGTGATAATGGCACATCGTGCCAATGTCCATTTTCAGGATTGTCATTTTCCAGTGAGTCTCTGTGATACCTCCGCGTCACATTAAAAGCCAATTTCGTAATTGTCCTTTTTAAAATAGTTTCCAGTCGGATATCAGTGGATCACCACGATGCCACTGCGTCGCGGTGAAGGACAAAATTGGAACTTTTAGTGATGAAATTTTAATTCTTTTCAGGGGTAAATTGGTCTTTTCCCATGGCCCTAATCAGTCTAAACACATGATTTAACCCCTAATAACCTAATTATATCATTATTTACTCAATTCCTCGCAATATTAAATCATTCTCTCACAAAGCAAAACCCTAACCTTCAAGAATCAAGTTCAATCTCAAGAATTCCTCCAAGAATGTGCAAGAAGTTAATTTCTTAGGAATGTTAGGTGTTCATTCATGTGTTTCTTTCCACCCATGGAGTCCAAGAACCCTATTTTTGAAATACATTTTTGATATATTTATGATTGTCATACTTGAATTTGAATGTACTCATGTTCATGATGTTGTTTGGGTTTTAATCCATGATTTATTACAAGTTTTTATGCAATTTAAATAGCATGTGTGATGAATTATGTGACTTTCATGATAAATCCTTGCATTTACAAGTTGGAGGTTGTAGCCACGATATTTAAATATGTTTACTACTATGTGAAATAATCATGCTCCCCAAGTGCTTGCTAGAAGTGAAATCATGACATATTATTATGTGGTCCCATTTATGTACAAGTTCATGTATCTTAAGTGTTTGATAAAATGTCTAAATGAATGTATTGTTAACAAACAACTATTGATATACTTCTAAGACCATGCCGTGCTTTACTTTCAATGCTATAGAGTCCTGGGGTATTTAATACCCAAAAATCTAGTTGTTTACCTAGAACTATAATAGTTACAGGATAATCTCAATAGAGTCACAAACAGTAGTACTCAGTTAGTTATAAAGCTCAGTGAAACTCAGTCCAGTTCAGTTCAGTTTAATAATCAGTGTCATTCAGTTGGGAGTAGGATTTAGCACCAAGCGAACCCAAGAATAAGGGGCTCACCTGTTAGTAGACGGTGTAATCCTTAGTAGCAATCCTTGCATTCTAGAACTATGTAACCAGTGTAGATTGATATATCAACATGCCATTTGAGGGTTCATAAGGTGTTTACCTTCTAGTTGAGGGTAATATCATTCTTATTAGGAAATCTACTAGTGGAGGGTGGCCCTTAGTCCTTCGAGATGGCATTTCAATGGATCCACACAGCTAGTGTTGTACCCATGGAATGGTAATGACACCCTTTCAACTAGAGGTATAGGTTGGAACCCAATTAATTCAAAGAGGGGCATGTCAATTACATGATTACCTCCCACAGTTTCAATTTCAGTCTCAGTATAGAACTCAGTTCAGTTCTATAGAATCAGGACTGTCAATTTCAGTCTCAGTATAGAACTCAGTTCAGTTCTAGTTATTAGTAATCTCAGACATCAGTTAATCAATTATCAAAACTTAGTATTTAACTTTTGTAAAAGCTTTAATACAGTATATATATATATGTACAGTATTGCATACTCAGTATTTACAGTAGTTTCAGTTATCTATGTACTCTTATTCAATTATTCCATTTCATTCATTCAGTTATTGTTCATGCATATGAACCTTTGTAATTCAACCTTACCTCATCTAGCTTACTAGTACATTCTATGTACTGATCACATACTCTTTTTTTGCACTATGATGTCTCATATCATAGGTTCAAACACTCAGGTTCTTGGCCGCGCTTAGTTAGATTCAGTTAGTAGTAGCAGATTCAGTAGTAAGTCCTCATCTATTAAGGATACTCTTTTATTTCAGTATTTCAGTAGATTTAATATTTTATAAGTTAGATTTAGTTGGGGTCTTGTTCCATCAACTCCATATTCAGATAGTTCGGTTAGAGGATTTTCAGACTAGACTAGTTCAGACAGTATTCAGTTTTTAAATGTTATTATTCAGTTTCTATATTTATTAGTATTCAGATTATGAGCCTTATGGTATTTCATCTTAACTTCCATATCATTTCATTATTATTATTCAGTGCTCACAGCAGTTACTAGTTATGGGTTAGCTGTGGTCCTTCAAGGTCGTAAGCATCGAGTGGCATCTAGGGTGCAGACTCGGTACGTTACAATAATATCCTTGATGGATGAGGACTCACTACTGAATTTGCTACTGCTAACTGAATCTGTCTAAGCGCAGTCAGGAACCTGAGCGTCTGAACCTATGATATGATACATCATAGTGCAAGAAAAGAGTGTGATTAGTACGTGGAATGTACTGGTATGCTAAATAAGGTAAGGTTTAAATGAATGGGTTCATATGCATGAACATTAACTGACTAAGTGATATGAATATAATTGAATGAGAGTACAGGTATAACTAAAACTACTATAACCACTGATTATGCAATACTGTACATATACATATATATTTTGTCTAAGATTTATACTGAAACTGAGTTCTGAATTTTGAATTCTGATAACTGAGTAATTAATATCGAAGATTACTGATAAATGAATTACTGATAATGGGGTGATTGTCTCTGATAATCCTGAATCTATAGAACTGAACTGAGTTATATGCTGAGACTAAAACTAAAATTGTAGGAGATAATCATCTAACTGATATGCCCCTATCTGAATTGATTGGAGTCCAACCTACAATCCAAGTTGAAAGGGTGCCAGTACCAGCTGACGGGTACAAATACTGGCTGTGTGGATCCACTGAATATCATCCCAAAGGACTAAGGGTCACCCTCTACTGGAAGGTTCCCTGATGAGAATGGTATTACCCTCAATTGGCAGGTAAACACCCTTATCAACCCTCAACTAGCAGTTTGATATCTCAACCTATACTGGCTACGTAGTTCTCGAACACAAGGACTACAAATAAAGAACACACCTTTTACTGATAGGTGAGCCCCCATCCTTGGATTTGCTCGATGTTGAATCCTACTCTCAACTAAATAACACAAATTATTAAATAAGACTGAACTAGACTGATTTTCACTGAAGTCTGTAACTGACTGAGTACTACTGTTCGTGATATTACTAAGACTATTCCATAGCGACTATAATTCTAGGTAAACAGCTAGATTTTGGTATTAAATACCCCTAGGACTCGATAGCATCAATAGCAAAACATGGAACAATCTTGAAAGCATACTAGCTAGTCACTTAGTCATGATTCACTCATTGAGATAATTTGTCAAACACTTGCAAGACATGAACTTGTACATGAATGGGAACACATGCTAACTTGTCATGATTGCACTATTTAATTTACATAGTCATTCTAACAAACACTTGGGGAGTATAATTATTTCATATAATAGTAAACATGTGTAAATATCATGGCCACAACATTCAACTTGTAGATTCAAGGATTTAACATAAGAATCACATAATTCATCACCCATGTTATCTTAATTTCATGAAACTTGTAATTAACCATGGATTGAAGACCATATAACAATACACACATGAACACAATCCAATTCAAATATGTAATTCATGGAATCTAAATTTTGTATTTTTTAAAAAGAATTCTTGGGATCCATAGGTGGTAAGTTCCCATGGATGAACATCTAACATACCTTAGTAATTAAATTCTTGAAAATCATTGGCATGTTCTTAAAGCTTGGACTTGAAATTGGATGACCTAGGGTTTTGTTCTTGAGGGGATTTGAGAAAAAATGAGTGATTTTGACTTTAGGATAACTTAATTTCGTGTTTTAGGGATGAATAAAAGTGGGAAAATTGACTTAACTAACCCTCTAGATGCATAATTAAAAGAGAAAAATTGTGCTCAGTGACGCGCAGACCGACGCACCGCATCGATGGGTCAATGCGATGGCCGACGCGATGCATTGAGACCGCATTGGCTCATTGGAAATTGCATGCCTGATATAGTCGATGATACTGTCTATGCGATGGATGATGCAACGCATTGAGATCAAGTCGATACACTATTTTATATATCCAATTAGGCTTCTAACGATATCAAAAAAATCCGAACCTCATCCGAGAACACCTATTGACATCCCTAATCATGAATCAATTTAAAAATCAATATTTTAAGGTCGTAAAGATTGAAAATAAAGTCACTGAAATATCAAGGCCAAAAATTAGACTAAGTGTCTATACTTCACTGAAATTTTCTAAGTCTGGGACCTCTTTAGGCATATTATATATGACTGAAATGACTGAGATTTTGTGGGGTCTTTCAATATCTCCCTCTTGGGGATATTCATCCTCGAATGAGACTGATTATGCTGAGAATATTGATAGACTAAGTTTGCATACTGAACATGCACAACTGAAGCATGATTATATGACTGAATCTAATGATAAACTGATTTTTTATACTGAAAATGCATAACTGAAGAATGACTAAATTCTGAAGACATGACACATGACTAAGTTATTTCATAAAGGTATGCATGATATGAGAATGCTATGTAGCTGAAACTGATACCAAGTTTGTAAAGGAAATCTTAGCATGGAACTGAGTAAATCTAAGGTAGGATATTACCTTGAGCTGAGTATGTATTTGTGGAGAAGAGGTGAGGATACTTGGTTCGCATATTTGCTTCCACTTCCCAAGTAGCTCCTTCAACAGACTGATTTTACCAAAGAACTTTGACCAAAGGAACTTCTTTGTTCCTTAGTCTGTGAATCTAAAAATCAAGGATTTCAACTGGGACTTCCTCATAAGAGAGAGTGTTCTGAACATCTATACTCTCTATAGGGACTACAACTACTGGGTCACCTATGCACTTTTTTAACAAGGAGACATGAAACACTAGGTATACTGAAGCTAAGTCAGTAGGCAATTCGAGCTCCTAAGCTACATTTCTGAAATGGCTGAGAATTCAGTAAGGACTGACATATAGGGAACTGAGCTTCCCCTTCTTGCCAAACCTCTTCACTCATTTCATGGGAGAGATTTTTAAGTACATAAAATTGCTAATCTCAAATTTAAGATCCTTCCTCCTCACATCTGCGTATGATTTTTGTCAGGTCTGAGCTATCTTAAGCCTCTCCCTGATCAACTAAACCTTCTCTAAGGCATCAAATACTAAGACAGGCCTACTACTTTGGCCTCACCTACTTCAAAACAACCAATGAGAGATCTACATCTCCTCCCATAAAGAGCCTCAAATGAAGCCATCTGAATACTGGAATGATAGCTATTATTATACGCAAACTCAATCAAAGGCAAGTGGTATTCCAAACTATCCTTCAAGTCAATGATACGCATTTTTAACATATCTTCTAAAGTTTGTATGGTCCTTTCTGCTTGACCATCTGTCTGAGGGTGGAAGGCTATACTGAGGTGAACTTGGGTACCAAGACCCTTTTGGAAGGCTTTCCAAAAGTGAGAGGTGAATTGCATACCTCTATTTGAAATAATAGATAACGAAACCTTGTGCAGTCTGACCAACTCTCTAACATAGAGCTTGGCATAATCCTCGGATGAATAAGAGGTATGGACTGGCAAAAAATGAGCAGATTTGGTCATCCTACCTATAATGACATAAATTGAATCATGTTGACGACTAGTACGAGGTAAACCCATCACAAAATCCATGTTCACTTCCTCCTACTTCCATGTGGGAATACTGAACTCCTGCATAGAACTACTAGGCTTTTGGTGCTCATTCTTCACTTGCTGACACATAGAGCACTTAGCTACAAACTCTGCAATGTCTCTCTTCATCCTACTCCACCAATAGACTTTCTTCAAATTATGGTATATCTTAGTGGCCCCTAGGTGAATAAGTAAAGCACACTATGTGCTTCAGTAAGAATCTGCTGCCTCATTCCTTCCACACATGACACACATAGTCTACCTTAAAAATGCAACATACTATCTCCTCATTGGGAGAAAACCTCTACTTTCTGATATTTGACTGACTCCTTTAGCTTAATTAAATTAGGATCTCTGTCGTACTTTTCTTTAAATTCGGAAATAAAAGAAGATTCTGAACTATTCTACACCCATACATTACCCTCAGCTGAATCAACCAAACAAACACCCAACCTGGAAAGCTGATGAACTTCTTGGACTAACTTCTTATTACCATCCTCAACGTGAGCAACACTACCCATAGATAATTTACTGAGAGCATCAACCACTACATTGGCCTTGCCCGGATGGTATAGAACACTCATGCCATAGTCTTTCAATAACTCTAACCACTTTCTTTGATGCAGTTTCAAGTCTTTCTATGAAAATACGAACTATAAACTTTTTTGTCTATGAACACATCAATATGCACTCCACACAAATAGTGCCTCCAAATATTTAAGGCAAATACAACAACTGCTAACTCAAGATCACAGGTGAGATAATTCTTTTCATGGGGATTAAGTTGTTTAGAGGCATAGGCTATAACCTTACTCCTCTGCATCAAAACACACCCTAAACCAACTCTGGAAGTATCACAATACACATCAAACTCATCTAAATCATCTAGTAAAGTCAAGACTGGGGCTGTAGTGAGTCGAGTCTTTAACTCCTGAAAACTCTTCTCACAAGAATCTGACCATTGGAACTTGACTTTCTTCTGAGTCAATTTAGACATCAAGGACGTAATAGACAAAAATCCTTCAACAAACCATTGGTAACAACCATCCAAACCCAAGAAACTCCTAATATCTGACTTAGAGATGAATATGGGCTAATTTCTTACTATTTTGATATTTTGAGGATCGAATCTAATTATAACGCCCCGAGTCTACACCTCAAACATCACATGATGCTTGCAACCCCAGAGGACCATAAGCCATCCCATGAATTGTACGTACTATGAGCATTGAAGAATAATACTAAAATAAATGTGGAAGTTTGGCTCAAGTTTCCATAAGGTTCATAACCGAAAAACAAATATTAATAGATAAATACTAAAAAAACTAAACATCTATATGAAATAATATAGTCAGAAGCCTCTAACAGTCTAAATATGTAGTTGATGGGAAAAGTCCCCAACTAACTTTAACTACTAAATATACTAAACTACTAAAATACTCAAATGATAACTCTTTACTCGAATTATGAGGACTCATAACTATATTTGCTGCTGATAGTCTGAGATACTAAGTACGGTCAGGAGACCATGCGTCTGAACCTATGATATAAGACAACATAGCGCAAAAAAAGAGAGTATGTGTCAGTACTTTGATTGTACTGGTATGCTAAGTGAGGTAGGCTAATATGCAAGGGTTCATATGCAAGAACAATGACTGTTTGGATAATATGAATATAACTGGATGAGAGTACATATATGAATGAAACTGCTGAAATACTAATTTTGCAATACTGTGCACATAACTACATATACCGTAACTGAGATCATATTAATAATGGTTACTGAGTTCTGATAACTAAATAACTAATATTTGAAATTTTTTGATAACTATATTACTGAAAGATGGGTGACTATTTCTGATAGTACTGGTCCTATAGAACTGAACAAAGTTCTATACTGAGCTGGGTGACTGCGTCTGACAGTCCTGATTTTGTAGAACTGAACTGAGTTCTATACTGAGTCTGAAACTAAAACAAAAAATGCTAGGGTGTTTATCTAACCGACATACCTCGATTATAAACTGATTTAGGGTCCAACCTGTAACCCTAGTTAGAAGGGTGTTAGCACCTTTCCAAGGGATACTAACAAGGTTGTGAGTTAACCCTATCTATGTAATACCTTGTACTTCTACCTAGCTTAAATCCATCTTGAAGATGTCAAAGACATGATTTAAAGATGAATACACTTTATAGATGTGTAGTTTTCAAGATTTTCACTTTCTGTTGTGTGGTAAATTGAATAAGCTTTCCATCGATACGAAATTTGCCTAAATCCGATAACCAGGTAAGAAATTATGGTGATTTAAAGTTTCAATCGTAAAACATCATCATTCCAGCCAGTGGCGTATCGCACCATAAGCCAAAATGAAGTTTGTCAGTTTCCAGTAAGACTCCATAATTACACCGCGTTGCGGCGGGTTCCTAAATCCCGATTGTTCTTTTTCTAGTGAATCTCCATGATGTCTCCGCGTCACGCCAAACTTCTAGGTTGTAAACAAAGTGGCTACTCAATAGATACATGTCGCACCATCTCCCAATTTCCCAGTTGTCAAATTTCAGAGACACGACACAATAATGCCGCATCGTGCCAGCCTACCAAATCAGAAATTTTTGATGAAAAATAAATATTTCGTCCAGGAAAAACTTGGTCTTTTCTCAAGGTTTTAACACATCCAAGTGTAGGATTTAATCCCTAAAAACATTTTAAATCATTATATACTCACTTTTTTCCTCAAATCAAGAACATTCTCTCCTAAGAAACAAAACCCTAGCTTTCAAGAAATCAAAGCCAATTCCAAAAATCTCTCCAAGAACCTTCAAGGTTTCCTTTCTCAGGTATGAATAATGTACATTCATGGATTCCTTTCATCCATGAAGCCCAAGAATCAAGTTTTAAACTATAAATTATGATATTCATGCTATGTGTCAATTATGTTCATGTGGTTGTTGTTGTATGATTCTCAAGTTGGAATCTTTATGTGTTTTTATGAAAATATGTTAGCATGTGAGTTGAAAACCATGAATTTTAGTTGGTTATGAAATGTTTATTTGATGATTATGCCATACCCTAAGTCATGCACCCTAAGTGTTTGACAAAATGCCTAAGAGACTAGAAATAATGTAATATGACTCAATTGTGACTTAAGTAAAGGATTCATGTTTTACCCTTATGTTCAAATGAATCCCATGCTATTGATGTGCAATGTAGATATTTGTTGGAATGCTCATGATGTTAGAGTATGAAATTATGACATTGAGTATATGCATTCCTACCATGTACAAGATTATGATAACTATGTACTTTATGAAATCTCCAACTTATTGTATTATGGATTATTGATGTTGGTCGTGTATTCAAGACTATCATGCCTTGTAAGTTTCCTTCTATCGAGTCCTGGGGGTACTTGTACCCAACAATTAAGTTGTGTGCCTAGATCCAGTGTCATGTTTTCACGATAGTCTCAGTCAAGCCATGTTCAGTAGAATTTAGTCAGTCATGTGACTTAGAAAAACTCAGTAAACTCAGTAATTCAGTAATCTCGGAAAGCTCAGTACTTTAGTAATCTCAATAGTATTCCGTTAGTCAACGAAACTAAATGATCTCAATCCAGTTCAGTTTAGTTAATCATGTTCAGTGTCTATTCAGATGGGAGTAGGATTTAGCACCGAGTAAACCCAAGGATGAGGACACACGCTGACAGTTGAGGGTGTGATCCTTAGAAGAAATCCTTGAATTCCAGAACTATATAGCTAGCATAGGTTGAGATATATATACTGATAGATGAGGGTTGATAATGTGGATAAATACCATAAGATGAGAGTCCTACCATTCTCTTTTGGGGACACTATCAGATAAGGGTCACCCACAACTTATCCTTACTAGTGGCGCGGTATTGACACCCTTCCAATTGGGGTTACAAATTGGACCCCAACTCAGCTATAATGGCGTATTAAGGGCATTTTGGTTAGATAACTACTTTCCACAGTTATAGTTTCAGACTCAGTCTCAGTAATAGAACTTAGATAGTTCTTTAAAATTTTAGGACTGTTAGATACAGTCTACTCAAAATAGTATATAACTCAGTTAGTTCCATCAGAACCTAGACTATCAGATACAGTCGCTCAGTATCAGTTATATCAGTTATCAGTAACTTATGCTATCAGTAATCAGACTCAGTAATCATGATATCATGAATTCAGTTATAGTCTCTTATTCATGCATGTATTCACATGTTCATATTATACAGTCAGTTAGAATTGTTCATGCATTTGAACCCTTTGAATTTAGCCTACCTCACTTGTATACCAATACATTCAAACACACTAACGCATTTGTGGTATGGTGTTTTATACCATAGGTTCAAAATTATGAGCTCCAGAGTATCAGTAGCATTCCAGTACTCAGCAGTCAGAGTCAGCAGTGAGTCCTCATCCTTCGAGGACATGAGCATTATTTTATCATTTCAGTACTTGGTTGATTTCAGTAGTTGGATTTAGTTGGGGACATGTCCTATCAATTCCTTATTCAGACAGTTAGATGCTTTTCAGACTATCATGATTAGACATTTATTTTAGTTTTTTTGGGTATTTCATACCCCACCCAAATGTTATATTTTATCCAATATTATGTCTCAGTTTTGAACCTTATGGCCTTTTAGCCTTTATTTCTGCATTTATATAGTATGTTATGAAATATTTAGGTACAGATATCAGTCATGGGTTAGCTTGTGGTCCTTTAGGGTCATGAGCATCATGTAGCATTCCGAGTACCAGATTTGGGGTATTACAATCTAGCAGGAAGATATTTTATCAACCCTCACTGGCAGGAAAACTCATACGACATATATCAACCCTTGTCTGGCAGGAAGATATCTCAACCTATGCTGGCTAGGTAATTCTGTAATACGAGGATTGATACTAAGGGTCAAACCCTCTACTAGTAGGAATTCCCCTATCCCTGGGTTCGCTCGGTGCTGATTCATACTCCCAACTGAATACACACTAAACTGATTTATAGGCTATTCTAGGCTTGACTGAATAGTTACTAATCGTGATGTCTAACTGAACTGGACTGAGTTTACTGAGTTTTGTAATTGAATGAGTACTACTGCTCATGACATTACTGAGAGTATTTTGTAGCTACTGAAATTCTATGGAAATAGCTAGATCTTTGGGTATTGAATACCCCCAGGACTCGATAGGATTGAAAGTAAAACATGGCATGATCCTAACAACATAACAACAGTAGCGTTTTAACAATGCTTTCATTTAGACATTTTGTCAAATACTTGAGAGGCATGAACTTCTGCACATACTATTATGCCATGATTTCACCCTTCAACTCACATGAATATTTTATCAAACACTTGAGAAGCATAATTCATGTACATAATAATAATAAACATGCAAGCATCATGATCACAATCCTAACTCATAAATTAAAGGGGCTTTTAACATAAATCTACATAACACTATACATAGGTTAATTACTTCACATGAAACTTGTCATAAATCATGGATTAGAAACCCAAATAATATCATAATCACGAATACAATCAATTTCAACATGAAATTCCTGAAAACAATCAACTTGTAGTTTCAAGGAGGTTCTTGAACTCCAAGGGTGGAAGTAAACCCTTGGATGAACATCTAACATACCTTGGTAATCAAATTTGTGAAGATTGATGGTGTGATCTTGAAGCTTGGACTTGAAATTGAATGTCCTAGGGTTTGTTCTTGAGAGAAATTTGAGAGAAAGTGAGTGGTTTTGCCCTTAGGATAGTTTAATCTCGTGTTTTAGGGATGAATAAAAGTGGGAAAATGAACCAAATACCCCTTTGGACATGGAATTTTAATTACTAAAAAATGTGCCCAGCAATGCATAGATCGACGCGCGGCATTAATGGGTTCAACATAATGCCGATGCGATGCATCGATATTGCATCGGCTCACTGGAATTTGCATTGAATGTTGGGGAAAATATCAGTTGACATGATAAGTGATGTGATGCATCGAAATCACATTGACTCACTAATTTCAACATCCAACTGAGCTTCTAACAAGGTCTAAAAAATATGAAACTCGCCCGAGAACACCATTGATATCCCTGATATTGAATCGACTTAAAAATTGACATTTAAAGGTCATAAGGGTCATAAATAAAATCATATAAATACCGAGGTCCTAAAATGAGTCTAAGTGTCATTACTTAGCTAAAATTTTCTAAGTTAGGAACCTCTTTTCATGCTCTAAAGGATTGAGTTAAGCTTGGATTTTATGGGTTCTTACACTAATGCCATCACTGGAAACTATATGACCAAGGAAAGCTACTGACCATAACCAAAATTTGCATTTACTGAATTTGGAGAACAACTGATAGCTCTGAGGGTCTGTAATACAATCTAGATGGTCTGCATGAACATGTTCACTATGAGAATAGACAAGAATGTCATCTATGAAGACTATGATGAACATGTCCAAGTACTGCTTGAACATTCTGTTCATTAAGTCTATGAAAGCCACTGGGGAATTGGTAAGACCAAACGACATGACTAGAAATTTGAAGTGACCATATAGAGTTCTAAAAGTTGTTTTTGGAATGTCATATTCTCTGACTCTGAGTTGATGATATCCTGATCAGAGGTCTATCTTAGAAAAGTAACTGGCACTCTGAAGTTTGTCAAATAAGTCATCAATTATGGGAAGTGGATACTTTTTCTTGACTATGACTTTGTTTAACTGACGGTAGTCAATACACATTCTGAGAGAACTGTCTTTCTTACGCATGAATAGAACTGGTGTTCCCTACAGGGAAATACGAGGCATGATGAATCCCTTGTCTAGGAGATCCTTCAACTATTCTTTTAGTTCCTTGAGTTCTGCTGGAGCTATTCTATATGGTAGAATAGAGATAGGCTGCGTATCTGGAAAAAGGTCTATTCCGAAGTCAATTTCACTTTCAGAAAAAACTCTGGAAAGATCTTTGGGAAAGATATCAGGAAATTCATATGCTACTAAGACTGACTCAAGATTAGGGGTCTCATAACTAGAGTCTTTAACTTGAACGAGATAATAGATACACCAATTGGATATTATTTTTCTCACTCTAAGGTAGGAAAAAAGCTGACCCCTGGGTATTGTAGTACTAACCCTCCATTCTAGGACAGGTTTATTTGGGAACTGAAAATAGACAATTTTGTTCTACAGTCAATAGAAGCATAGCATGAATGAAGCCAATCCATGTCGAGAATGACATCAAAATCTGTCATCTCTAACTCTACTAAGTCTGATGAAGTAAATTTCTGAGATACCATAATCGGACAGTTCCTATATATCGATCGAGCTATGATAGACTTACCCACTAGGGTAGAGACTGAGAAGGGCTCTGCTAGAATTTGGAGACTGACTCCAAAGTGAACAGCTATATAAGGAGTTACAACAGAAAAAGAAGCTCCTAGATCTAGCAAAGCATAAACATGTAAATAATAAACTTATAACATACCAGTGACCATATCAGGAGAAATTTCCTGATCCTGTCGGGACTAAAGTTCATAGATTCTATTTGGGCATTGCCCACTGGTGGCACTAGAAGCGACACTCTGCTGAGATGAGTGACTGGACTGAGCTGGGGAACGATTATACTGACCTGTGAACCTGACTGAGGACAATCTTTGATTTTATGACCTGGTTTACCTCACTCGAAACACATATCACTGCTAGCTCTGAAGATACCCTGATGGTTTCTGCCATATTTCTGGAAAAGAGGATTTGTTTGAGCATTGCTTACACTACCCTGAGACTTAGAGCCTAGTGACCTATCCTTATTACCATTTCTAAACTTAGGCCCTGGAGCACTAGCTCAGGACAGAGCTGGAATGGAATATTTTGGGTAGAACTGAGGACGATTACCACCCTCTAACTTAGGTTGAGTGAATTTGAAGCTATTTATTATATCCTTCTTTTTATACCTCTCTTTCTCCTTTGTTTTTTACTTCTCTATCTGCTAAGCATGGACCATTAATCTAGCCAAGTCCATCTTCTTAACTACCCTGTTAGACACACCAGACACGAACTTACTCATCATAGATCTGTTATCAACTACTATATGAGGAGCATATTTGGATAACTGAGTAAACTTGAGCGAATACTCCTTCACTGTCATATTTCCCTACTTCGTGTTAATGAATTCTAACACCTTAGCTTCCCTCAACTCCAAAGGGAATAACCTATCTAGAAAGGTAATAGAGAACTCCTCCCATTTTATAGGACCTGCATCTGTGGCCCTATCTTCCTTCCACTGCTTAAACCGTATATGAGCTATATCCTGCAACTAATATACATCTAACTCAGCACTCTCACTAGCGGTTACCCCCATAATAACTGTGACCTTCTGCACCATGTCAAGGAATTTCTTTAGGTCCTCTTCAGACTTAGACCCTGAAAATGAAGAAGGGTTAATTTGGTGAAGTCTCAGATTCTGGCTGTAGCAGTATTGGCCACTGGGTTAGCCTGAATAGCAGATGAGCGTTCATTCTGAGATACCACAGAATGTGCTAAAGTGGTGAAAATTGCTTTGAATTTTGTGTGAGAAACATGCTCATCCATGGGATCTGCCTGAACGGGCGGAAGTGCTAGATGGTTTCCAGTTCTTCTTTTATTAGTATTTTTGGAAGTCATATTCTATAAATGAAAGGAAGAAATAAATTAGACCGAGATTTTTGCTTAAGCTCCTACTCACTTGTACAACATGATTACTGAAAAAAGGAAAACTTTTCCTAAATGCCTCGTAGCCTCTTGCCCATAAGTGTGGCGCATTTCACACCCATGCAAAAGACTCTACTTGACGTGAATTTCGAACTCCCTAGGACTCTGTTGAACCTTAGGCTTTGATGCAAAGTTTTTAATGCCCCGAGTCTACACCCGGATGCCATACAGTGCTTACAACCCTGAGGGACCACAAGCTAACCCATGACTGGTACCTGCTATAAGCACTGAATAATAATACTGAAATAATGCAGAAGTTAGGCAAAAATGCCATAAGGTTCATAATCTGAATACTGATAAATAGATAAACTAATAATAACATCTGAAAACTGAATACGACCAGAACTAATCTAGTCTGAAAAGCCTCTACTGAACTGTCTGAATGTGGAGTTGATGGATCAAGCCCCCAACTAACTCTGACTCATAAAATGCTAAATCTACTATAATACTGAAATGAATAATATTCTTGATGGAAGAGGACTCACTAAAGAATCTGCTGCTGCTAACTGAATCTGGCTAAGCGTGGTCAGGAACCTGAGCATTCGAAACTATGATATAATACATCATAGCATGAAAAAAGAGTATGCAATCAGTACGTGGAATGTACTGGTATGATAAATGAGGTAAGGCTAAAATGCATGGGTTCATATGCATGAAAAATAACTGACAGAGTGATATAAATATAACTGAGTGAGAGTACATGGATAACTGAAACTACTGTGACCACTGATTATGCAATACTGTACATATACATATATACCGTGTTTGAGTTTTATACTAAAAATAAGTTCTGAATTCTGATAACTGAGTAACTAATATCTGAGATTACTGAAAGTGAATTACTGATAATGAGTTGACTGTCTCTAACAGTCCTGATTTTGTAGAACTGAACTAAGATCTATGCTGAGACTGAAACTAAAACTGTGGGAGGTAATCATCTAACTGACATGCCCCTCTCTGAATTGATTGGAGTCCAACCTAAAACTCTAGTTGTAAGGGGGTTAGTACGAACCCATGGATACAAATATTGGTTGTATGGATCCACTGAATGTCATCCCGAAGGACTAAGCGTCACCTCTATTGACAGGTTCCCTGATGAGAATGGTATTACCCTTAATTGGCAGATAAAGACCCATATTAACTGGCAAGTTGATATCTCAACCTACGTTGGCCATGTAGTTTTGGAACACAAGGACTACTACTAAAGAACACACCCTCTACTGACAGGTGAGCCTCCATCCTTGGGTTCGCTCGGTGCTGAATCCTACTTCTAACTGAATGACACTGATTATAGAACCGGACTAAACTAAATTGAGTTTCACGGAAGTCTGTAACTGACTGAGTACTACTGTTTGTGATATTACTGAGACTATTCTATATCTACTATAATTCTAGGTAAACAACTATATTTCGGGTATTAAATACCCCTAGGACTCGATAGAATCAATAGTAAAACATGGCACAATCTTGAAAACATACTAGATAGTCACTTAGTCATGATTCACTCATTGAGACATTTTGTCAAACAGTTGCAAGGCATGAACTTGTACATGAATGGGAACACACGCTAACTTGTCATGATTGCACTATTCAATTCACATAGTTATTCTAAAAAACACTTGGGGAGAATGATTATTTCACATAATAGTAAATATATATAAATATCATGTCTACAACATTCAACTTATAGATTCAAGGATTTAACATGAGAATCACATATTCATCACACATGCTATCGTAATTTCATGAAACTTGTAATTAATTATGAATTGAAGACCATATAATAATACACACATGAACACAATCCAATTCAAATATGTAATTCATGGAATCTAAATCTTGTATTTTTGAAAAAGGATTCTTGGGCTCCATGGGTGGTAAGGACCCATGGATGAACATCTAACATACCTTGATAATAAAATTCTTAAAAATCATTGGTGTGTTCTTAAAGCTTGGACTTGAAATTGGATGACCTAGGATTTTGTTCTTGAGAGGATTTGAGAAAAAGTCAGTGATTTTGCCTTTAGGATAGCTTAATTTCATGTTTTAGGGCTTAATAAAGTAGGGAAATTGACTAAATTACCCCTTTGGATGCGGAATTAAAAGATCAAAATTATTCTCAGTGACGCGTAGACTGACGTGCCACGTCGATGGGATCGATGCGATGGCCAGTGCAACGCATCGAGATCGTGTCGACTCACTGGAAATTGCATGCCTGACATGGGTGATGATGCGGCGCATCGAGATCGCGTTGATCCACTATTTTAGACATCCAATTAGGCTTCTAACGATGTCTGAAAAATCTAAAACTCATCCGAGAACACCTATTGACATCCCTGATCATGAATTAATTTAAAAAATTGATATTTTAAGATTGTAAGGATCGAAAATAAAGTCATTGAAATATCGAGGATAAAAATGAGACTAAGTGTCCAAACTTTACTGAAATTTTCGAAGTCTGGGACCTCTTTTGGCATGCTATAGATGACTGAAACGACTGAAATTTAGTGGGTCTTACATCAGGGTATAAATTGTATTAGGGTTGTGCCAACATTATAAGGAATGAGAGAGAGAGAGAGAGAGAAATTATATGTTCGTGAAGATCAAAATGAAGAACTCGACTTCGTACAATGTATGTCCCCTATTTATACAACTAGGCCACATATACATTTTGGACACAATATAAATAAACACACACACACACACTAACTAACTAACTAACTAACTAATTCGGTATGCGTGCATTGTACGTGTATGTCAGCATTGCACATATATGTCGTACATAAAAAGAATAAAATATTTAATATTGCAATTGATGATCGAACAAGTAAAAGTGTACAATTAATTTTTACCAGAGTGTATCGGGGAGGTACGCTACCTGTTGGGAATAGTAATGGTGCTTCCGACGTGCATACATGCCACGTATAAATGTGAGTAAATTATTTTTCATATGAATTTAATAGCATGTTTGACCCAACTTATAAATCCAATAATCTTACTTGATTAATTAATCACATGACACTTTCATTATAATTGATTCACTTGCTTAATGATTTATTTAAAAAAAAATTTATTTCGCAATGGACTCCTTTCACCTGGTTATTTTGTTGAAATCTAAAATTAATGAATTGTGACCGAAAACAAAGGCACATCTGAGGTACACAAAACAACTAATAACTGATATTCTAATAAATTTAGTACTTTAAGTGAAAATATAAAATGATAATATTTATGAATATTTATCATAAATTTAGGAGTAGTTTGTTAGCTGCTTGGTGAAGAGTTATACATGAATTAAATCAATCTCAAAAAATATTACTTGATAACTGGTTAGGAGGTAAGTTATTTATTGAATATTAATGTGGTGTTTAATTAATAATTTATAAATTCACATAATTAAAATATGAATGATATGTGAGGAAATTCTAAAAGTCTGTCTTGGATTGACATATTTTAAGTGTTTTAAAGTCAAAATGGCATTTAAACACTTTTTTAGTGATTAGGTTCATAAAAAGGTGCTTAGAAATACTTGATTTTATATAGTTACTTAATTGTAATAGAGTCTTGTTGATTTTGTAAATTAAATAAGTAAATTGAAACAAGTATATTTAGTATGAAATGTAAGAAGTAATAAAATTTCTAATTTTTTCATAATAATACTTTGCAATAATTACAAAAAGATATTTGTCATTCTTTCTCCACTTCCTACATCCAAATTTAGAATCTCTAATAAAAAAAGAATTAACCCCCCTTAACTTCACCATAAATAAACTATCTTCTCTAGATAATTATGCCAAGAGGTCCCCTTCACTTTAAATATCGACCAACTCTAATATGAAATGAAAGGAGTAATAAAATTTCCACGTTTTCATAATAATATTTTACAATAATTAAAAGATATTTGTCCTTCTATCTCCATCTCCTTCATCCAACTTTAGAATCTCTATTAAATAAGGGATTAACCCCTCATTAACTTCACCATAAATAAAATATCTCCTCTAGATAATTGTGCTCAGACGTCCCCTTCGCTTTCAATATCGACCAACTCTAATCTTCAGTTCTCTCTTACAATCAATCGTGAAACCAAATCCATCTCAAATAGTATCTCTCCTGGTCCATCTCTTTTTTAGTGACCGACTATCGGCGGGATCAATACCCGTCTACTCCACCCATCTTGCACCTCTAAAATCGAACCCAACCTCCTCGGTGTAGATTGAAATGCAAGGATATTTCCTAGTACTGAATTGTGTATCATGTATTAGAATCGATAAAAAATATTTATAGAAAGTTGTGAAGGAAACTGTGGTCGTTCATATGAAAATATTATAAAATATATCATAGTTAACATACTCGGCAGGAGGCAAATGTTACCAAATTCTGAAGAAAACCTTTACCTATAAGGAAGGCCACCCCCTCCCCCCCTCATGGTCATAGACGCCCATTTCTTGAATAATGTTAATGTCCCCTTCAATGATATTTATGCCAGAGCCAAAATTTTCCTCCTTCTTTCAAATTTTATCGCTCTTCTTTGAACCATTTTCTCTTCGTTTTTAAAGGATTTATTGATTAGGGTCAAGTTTCATTCTGAACTTTTGGTGCTACTTAGTTATTACCATTGATGATTATGAGGAATGTTGTTATTATCTGATTGAGCTTGTATATTGGCTACATATGTATATAATTGGTTGCATAGGGCCTTGGCATGAGGTCTTTACTGTTGATTCTTTATCTTTTCCTTTTGATAAAAGATTATGGCATATCACCTTTTTCTATAATTCTTCAATAATAATAATAAATATTTGTAACGCCCCGAGAGTACACTCTGGACGTCACAGATGCTTACAGTCACGAGTGACCACAAGCTAACCCATGAGCTGGTACTGCTGTTAGTGCTGAATAATAATAACAAAATACATATGTGTGGAATGACTGAATTTGCCATAAGGTTTTAAATACTAAACCATTTCTAAATCATAAGTCTGAAAACAACTGTCGGAAAATAACTGTTTGAAAATTGATAAAAGTAATGACAAACTAACTGACTGTCTGACGTGTCCAAAAGCCTCTAAAACTGACTGAACAGTAGTTGATGGGATAGGCCCCAACTAACTCAAACTGAATACTGAATTGGAAATACTAAAATAAACATAACCGGCCCTAAAAATATGAGGACTCACCACTGCTACTGATGCTAATGCACTGGAGTACTTAAGTGGGATCGAGAACCTAAGCGTTCGATCCTATGATATGAGATATCATAGTACCAAAAACAAGTATGCGACCAGTACTTTGAATGTATTGGTATGCTAGATGAGGTTAGGCAGTTAAGCATGGGTTATGAGAATGAGTAATAACTGACTGAATGAGTAGCATGAGGTAACTGAATAATTGATATGCATGCGTGAATGCTGTAAAATCTGAGAATGCATGACCAACCATATAATATAATTCTGAAATAGTTTGTAAATTAAAATACTGAAATCTGATAACTAAATAACTGATAAACTGTATGCTATGGTCAAGCAAAATTGAACTGAGTTCTGGAAGGAATAGTGAAACTGAAACTGTGAGAGGCATCATCTAACCGCCATGCCCCAAATCTCATCTGATAGGGGTCCAACCTGTGACCCTAGTTAGAAGGGTGCTAGTACCGTGCACGGGTACTAATAATGGCTGTGTCAACCCTAAACTTGAAGAAAGACTCCTTGTCAACCCTAAACTAATAGGAAAACTCATGAGGTATGTGTCAACCTTAAACTAGCAGGAAGACATCTCAAACCTATGCTGGCTACGTAGTTCTGTAACTTATAGATTGCTACTAAGGGTTAAACCCTATAATAACAATAATGCCCCCATACCTAGATTCACTCGGTACTGAATTCTACTCCCAACTAAACTATCACCGATTATGGGATTGAACTATCTTTAACTAAAGAAGGAACTGACTCAAATTACTGAACTGGTCTAAGTTTGACTGACACGATAATTGACTGGACTGATAATCCTCATACGTGAATGAAACCATTCTAAAAATATTGAGACTAGTAAACAACTAAATTTTGGGTATTCATAACCCCAGGACACGATAACAATAACAACAGGGAAACATGAAAGTTTTGAAACCATGGGAGGAAATCATTTTTCACAATTATTCACTTAAGCATTTCATCAAACATATGGGGGTCAATACTTTAACACGGGGGTGCTTTTAAACATGATAAGATAGCACAGTCACATTACCAAATCATAAACCGAGGGTTTTATTCTGAATTCGCGTGAACATGATATGGAAAACACAATATTTAAAATATACTATAATGCATTCCAAGTGAAAATAATTGAAATCATAACTTGAAACTAAATTACCAAGGTATAGATAAACATACTTCAACTTTCAAATGTGTAAGGGCTCTTTCTATCAAAACTCTTGAAAACGTAATACATGATCAAAATTCATAAGTGTTTCATGGAAGTAATTCATTGTAAACATGTATTTTCATTGTAAACATGTAATAAGTAGTCATTGTTCAAAACCGAATCATTTAGGCATTTCATCGAACACATTGGTGTCAAGAGTTAAAACATGGGAATCGTTAAACATGACATAATAACATAATTTCACTACTAAAATTCATGAGTTAAGGATATAACATGCAAAAAATCACCCTCCAAACATGTGATGGATAAATTCCATCGAAAGTAATTTATAAACATGATACAGTGTCGAGATTCATGGAAGTTCATGAATATAATTCTTAATAACATGTAAAGATCTAAACTTCAAACTTGAAAATGGATTCTTGTTCTCCATGGGTGAAAAGGACCTATGGATGAACATCTAACATACCTTAATGACAGATTTTGTGAAAAAATTGGACCTTTAAGCTTGATTGTGCAAACCCTAGTTATTTTTCTCCTCTTGTATTTTAGATGATGAACTAATAATGTTAATTGAGTTAAAACATGTTTAAGATCTATTAATCTCGTGTAGTTATGTTTAGGGACGTTTAAGAAGTGTCAAATGACTTAGTTTCCCTCGGAATAACTCAAAAATGATGTGTCTACTCCGCTTTGCCATAGGGTTTGCATCGCTTAACCCATGGAAAACCTTAAGGTTTGTATCACACAATCTATGTAAAACCTTAAGGTTTGCGATGCACAAGTTATGACAAGCCCTTTCCAGTAGCCTTAGGCGATTGCTAGGCAATGCACACTCCTTTGCAAAACCTTAACTTTTCACTCGGGTATCAGATTAAGGAAAAATTAGTATCGTTGGAAACAAAATATGGATAGCTATTGATTTGTGAGAAAAAGCTATGATATTTAAAGCAAACCTCATGATGAACTCTGAACATCATACCATAATAAAAATAGCCAAGCTTTGGAGAGGAAGAAGAGAAACTTTGAAAGATCTTGAGTTTTATATGCAAATGAGTCGAATTGTATACTTAATTTAACTATTTTTCAGCTAATTAGTACAAATCATAGTACCTTTGTGGAAGATCAGCTATGGCAATGTAGTTTCTGAGTTCAGTTGTTTTTTTTCTTTGTTTTAGTTTACAATTAGCTTTAGATTTGAATAATTTAAAACCAAAAGTCTATTGATTTTGATGTGTGACTAATGCTCTATTCTGTAATTAATACAGGTGGTAGATTAATTAAGTTTTAAGAAATTTTTGTATAAATTTTAGGTTCAATTTTATTGTCACGGACCAAGAACGATGGTCATGATGACACTTGTCGCGGCGTACCTTGACAAGTAAGTCTATCACCCGAGCTGATATGAAAAGTGGAAAAGAAAAAAATACCCCAAGGTAAGGCTTCTAGAACAAAGCCGAACCATACAAGTAATCATAACAATGCGGAAAGAAATTATCCAAAATATCAATCATGCCTAAAACCAGGTGTCAATAGTGTAAGAACTACTAATACAATCCAAGAGTCAAATACATTGGAAAAATAACCACAAAGGAATAATATTTGTCTCCTTATACTAATAAGGACATAACTACTGTTGAAAGATAAAGGTGAACTTCGGATGCATGAATGTCCAACCGCTACCTTTGAAGCTCCAACAATCGCCCGATTCAATCAAGATGAGGTGCACTCGAGCTAGGACCTGCACTAAAGGGGCGCAGTAGGCATGAGTATGGTCCACTTTTACTTAATAGGTATCATTGGCCGACCAAGCCAAGTAGTAAATAAAGCATTCAAAATATACACTAAGGGCACATCACCTGTAATCAGAAAATATCCCACAACGGTAGCCCACACCGCTTGCACTAACAGTTCTAATATATGTCACATATATTGCAACATCACACCAAGATAGAATAAAAATACGTATTATATCACATATAAGAAGAACAAGAGGGAACATGCATATACAAGATCATCAAATACAAGTAAAAGAAGATACAATAAATACATAGATGACTAGTCAATATGGAAATACAACACAATATAGCACAATAAAGTAAGTGCAATGTATATGATGATGATGATGATGATTCACGAGGTCATCACATAATATTTGTATACACCTACGGAGGCAAGCCTCCTAACGTAAGACCCGTGAGGCATTCTTCAACCCGTATACAATCCATATATCTCATATCTCCTTTTCAGCACATCCCTCAAAAAGTGTTTTATAAGGTGTTACAATATCTCCTTCCTGGCATATCCCTATGAGAGAGTTTTAAAAAGGTGTTGTCAGTTTTTCTCAGGTGTTGCCATCATGGTACAAATATTTCATGAATGATTATGATATAAGGATGTAATTCTCACAACCAATCACAATGAGTATTTTCACAACCAACTACAATGATATATTTCTACAACCATGTGAGCCAATATCCACTCAATATTTTAGTTTCATCCATGAATTTTCACATGTCTTATATGCCAAATAAAGTATGAATATAATCACACTACACCAATAGTACCATACTAAGCATCTTAAAAACATAATACAATTATTCACATATATTCAAGGCTATTAATATCACATAGGACCCCACCCAGTCACACATATCACATAATAAATTAATTTCAATAATTACATCACATATAGGCCCCCACACGGGCACAACACATAAATAGACATTTTTCATGATTAGACCCCACTCTTAACATGCATTTTATATCATCATTTACTACCCAGCCCAGCCTGAAAGAGTTAAGCCATAACCTACCTCGAAAGCCAAAATCGATCTGCTACACTTTGAATCTGCGACCTTACTTTCCATGAGCGATTCCAAACTTCTCTAAAAATATCAAATATGGAATCCATACGTCAAAATAAACTCAACGGCACTCATATTGACTACTTTTGGATAGGGGTCAAAACAGACCCCCGAAATGGGTTTTTGAAAAAGAAAGGCATAACCAAAACATTACTTTAAAAACATGTTTCCATATTTTTAAGAGTCTACATCTAAAAAATCAAGTCAAATCAATCTAAAAACTCAAGTCAAATCAAGTAAAAACGAAGTTCAAATCGAATAAAAATTATTTTTGAGCTTTACTGGGTAAAATCTTTGAAATTCAGGTTAAAATCAAGAATCGAAGTTATTTTGAAGGTTAAATTGATGAAAAACTAGTAATTATAAGATAAAAATATTATTCAAGTGAAAAGAAGTGAAATAGAGGTTTAAAATCAAGCCCTAAGGTTTTTCGGGTTTTGAGCAATTAATCAAGAAATTACTAAGAAAATGGTGAATTCTAAACTTAAATTCGTAATAAAATCAAGAAATGGATATTAATCTAGCTTTCCAAGTTCCCACAAGCTTTACTTTTAAGCTTCCACAATATTTTAGGGTTTAACTCACAAGAGACAAGATGAAAAAATGAGCAAA
Organism: Capsicum annuum; assembly: GCF_002878395.1. Classification (NCBI taxonomy): domain Eukaryota; kingdom Viridiplantae; phylum Streptophyta; class Magnoliopsida; order Solanales; family Solanaceae; genus Capsicum; species Capsicum annuum. Next base: position 217,309,406 of record NC_061121.1, read on the forward strand.
AAGGGCAAAAAAGAGGTATTTGTATTGCAGATTTTCTGGTATTGTACCATATTTTTCCCTTCAAATTCACCCCGAATTTCGACGAGGCGCCCGTGATTCGTTCAGAGTTTGATACATGAAAATGAACAATGCAATTATACCAAATTCGATGTTCCGAATTTGATGACGATATCAGATTTTCAAAAAACATCGTTTTCACAAAGTTGACCCCCAAAATCCGAAATCACAATTTTTCAAACCGAGGGTCAAAATGAGATTTAAAAATAATAAAATAATACCGAACATACTAACACCCTAAAATCAATATTCTGAATTTGCTGGCAAAGTAGGATTTTCCATTCGAGGTAGTTTCGACCAAATGTGGGCCCCACATCCATATTTCTAATTTTTCAACTTCCGACCAATTGGTCGCAATGAGTTCAGGTGCACCGAGACCCAAAATAAAGGTCTACCTAGCCTAAAATCGATATTCCATAGTTGTTGGCGCAGTTTGTTTGGTCATCCGTCGCACAAATCAAAAGATATCCTCATAAATTTAAAATAAGGCTCTCGAAGCCATTAAAAACCACAATATAATGATACCAAAATGCATCAAAAATCATGCCAATCACTCCCACGCCCTAGAAATATCATAATGCAACTACGGGGAGGGGTAAAATAGTCAAATCATAAAAAATCACAAATTTCATCAAATTTTTAGGTTACATCATCCACCACTAAAAATCTAGTTTGTCCTCGAACTAATGCAAAGAAATACCTGATTCAATGAGGAGGTGAGGATAAGAACTACGCTTATTAGACTCAACTTTCCAAGTAGCCACATCTATAGGTCGATGTCTCCAATGAACCTTAACTACAAGGATAACTCTAGAGCGCAACCGCCTAAAATCCCTAGCCAAAATGGAGTTTGGCTCCTTAACAAAGGACAACCGCTCATCTAACTAAACTGAATCCCAACGAATGACATGATACTCATCATGAATATAGTGATAAAGCATAGAAACATGAAAAACTGGATGAATAACTGAAATATCAGGGGGCAAGGCAACCTCCTAAGCCACATCATCAACAGTCCTAAGAATATCAAATGGATCAATATACTTGGGCTAAGCTTGCCACTCTTCCCAAATCTCATCACACCATTCATAAGTGGAACTTAAAGGAAAACACGATCACCAACACCAAATCTCAAAGAACAAAGTCTACAATTAGCATAGCACTTTTGCCTACTCTGAGCCGCTGTAAGTCTATCCTGAACGGCCCAAACTCAATCTAAAAACTCGTGAAACAAGTCTGTACCTCGAGGTCTCATCTCTAAAACATCAAACCAACCTACTGGGGAGCTAAAACCAAAAGCTAACCCATGATCGGTACCTGTTGCAATCACTGAATAAGAACACTGTGATGATAAGAAAATTAGGTTGAATCTGCCAAAAGGTTCATAACTGAAATCAAGAACTAATAAAAATATAACACATAAAATCTGAAATAATCTAGTTTGAAAGCCTCTATCTGAACTATTAGAAAATAGAGTAGATAGGACAAGCCCCCAACTAACTCCGACTACTGAACTATTGATAAACTAAAATAATAACTCTGTCCGCAGACAATGAGGACTCACCACTAAATTTTTTGCTAAAATTCAGGGCTGCTAAGTACAGTCAGGAGCCCCTATGTCTTAACCAATGATATAAGACATCATAGCGCAAAAGAAAAGCATGCATCAGTACTTTGAATGTACTGGTATGCTGAGTGAGGTAGGCTGATATTCTAGGTTCATATGCATAAAAAATAACTGGTGAGTAACATGAATATAACGAAATTAGAGTACACGTCTATTTGAAGCTATTGTAAGTACTGTACTTATTATGCAATGTTGTATGCAAATCTACTTTACGGTAATTGAGATTACTGATAATTGCATAACTGATAATTGGGTGACTATTTTTGACAGTCCTGCTTCTGTAAAACTGAACTTAGTTCCATTCTGAGTTGAGTGACTATGTCTAATAGTCCTGATTCCAAAAACTGAATTGAGGTTCTATACAGAGTCTGAAATTGAAATTGAAACTGTGGGAGTTTTCATCTAACCGATATACTCGGATTATAGATTGAGTTAGGGTCCGACCTGTGACCCCAGTTGGAAGGGTATTAACACCTTGCCAAGGGATACTAACAAAGGATATTAGTTAACCCTCTCTAGAAAGAAGACATTTCATCAACCATCATTGGAAGGAAAACTTATACGATATGTATCAACCCTTGTCTAGCAGGAAGATATCTCAACCTACGCTGGATACATAGTTCTATAATGCAGGGATTGCTACTAAGGGTTAAACCCTCTACTGGCAGAATGCCTCCATCCCTGGGTTCTCTCGGTGTTAATTTCTACTCCCAACTAAATAGACACTAAAGTGATTTTTAAACTATACTAGGTGGGACTGAACTATTAATGATATTGTTAACTGGCTAAACGGGACTGAGTCTACTGAGTTCTGATGTCTGATTGAATACAATGAGTTATGTATTGATTAAATACTATTGATCGTGATATTTTTGATACTATTTTATAACTACTGTAGCTCTAGGTCAACAACTAGATTTTTGGGTATTGAATAGCCCCAAGACTCGATAGCATGAAAAGTAAACATAGCATGACTTTAGAGAGATAACAATACTTTCTTACTAACAATGCATTTAGTTAGACATTTTATCAAACACTTGATATATGTGAGATTATGCTTGAATGGAATCACCTAATAACATACCATGCTTTTACTAGTCAATTTACAAAAGCATTTTAACAAACACTTGGGGAGCATGACTATTTCATATAACAATAGCATGTTATAATATCATGGCTACTACATTCAACTTGTAATTCCAAAAGTTCAACATGAAATTCACATAAATCAAATCACAATTTTCTAGTTTTTATGAAACTTGTAATAAATCATGGAATTAAAACTTAAATAGCACCATAATCATGAATACAATCAAATTCAACATGAAATCCATAAAATCAATCATCTTGTAGTTTAAAAGAGGTTCTTGAACTCCAAGGGTGGAAGGAAATCCTTGGATTAATACCTAATATACCTTGGTGCTTGAATTAGTGAAGATTGATAGTGTATTCTTAGAGCTTGAATTTGAAATTAGATCCCCTAGGGTTTGTTCTTGAGAAACTTTGAGAAAGAATGGATTTTGCCTTTAGAGAGGCTTAATCTCGTGTTTTGGGGGCTGATATAAGGTGGAAAAGACCCATTTACCCCTCTGGATGTAGAGTTTTAATGACTGAAAACGTACCTATTAACGCGCAGGCCGACATGCTGCGTCAATAGGATTGATGCAATGGCCGACGCGTCGTGTCGAGTCCGCATTGATTCATTGGAATTGTACTCTAAAGCTGGGAAAAAATATTTGTCAACACGATGGGTAATACGACGTGTCGAGATCGCATCGACCTACTGTTTTGGTCACCAAACTTAATTAAAAGGAGGTCTAAAGAATTTGAAACTTACCCAAAGTGACCTATTGACATCCCTGATCATGATTCAATCCAAAGATTGACATTTTAGGGTAATAAGGGTCGTTAAATAAGATTACCAGCTTATGAAGGCTAAAATAATTCTAAGTGTAAATACTTAACTAAAATTTACTAAGTTTGGGACCTCTTTTCATGCTCTAAGGGACTGAGTTAAGCTTAGAATTTTGCAGGGTCTTACAATATCTCCCCCTTGGGAACATTCATCCTCGAATAAGACTAACTAAGCTGAGAATACTAATAGACTGAACTTACTTACTGGGCATGCATAACTGAAGCATGATTTCATGACTGAACCTATTGATATACTGAATTTTCATACTGAAGATGAATAACTGAAGCATGACTAAATACACAGAAGGAATGATACATGAATGAGCTATTTCATGAAGGTGTGCATGATCTGAGAATGCTATGCAATTGAACTGATATCAAACTCATTATGGAAATCTAAACATGGAACTGAGTAAATCTAAGAAAAACCATTACCTTGGGCTGGATTTGAGTTTGCGGAGAATAGGTAAGGATACTTAGTTCGCATATCTATTTTTTCTTCCCAAGTAGCTCCCTTAATGGACTGATTCCACCATAGAACTTTGACTAGAGGGATATCTTTGTTCCTTAATCTACGAACCTGATGATCGAGAATTTTGATTGGGATCTCTTCATTAGAGAGATTATTCTGAATAGCTATACCCTTTATAGGGACTACAACTGCTGGGTCACCTATGCACTTCTTCAGCAAGGAGACATAAAACACTGGATGGACTGAAGCTAAGTCTGAAGACAACTCAAGATTGTAAGCTACCTTGCCAAAATGGCTAGGAATTTGGTAAGGATCGACATATCAGGGACTGAGCATCCCCTTCTTGCCAAAACTCTTCACTCCTTTCATAGGAGAGATTTTAAAATACACATAATCAGCATTATCAAACTCAAGATCCTTTCTTCGCATATCTGCATATGATTTTTGCCTTCTATGATCTGTCTTAAGCCTTTTCCTGATCAACTAAACTTTTTCTAAGGTATCAAATACCAAGTTAGGCCCTACCACTGTGGCCTCACCTACTTCAAACCAACCAATGAGATATCTATATCTCCTCTCATAGAACTCCTCAAACGGAGCCATCCGAATGCTGGAATGATACTGTTATTATAAGCGAACTCAATCAAAGGTAAGAGGTCATCCCAACTACCTTTAAAGTCCATGCCACACACTCTTGACATATCTTCTAAAGTTTGAATGTTCCTTTCTACTTGACTATCTGTCTGAGGGTGAAAGGTTGTACTGAGGTAAACTTGGGTACCAAGATCCTTTTGGAAGGCTTTTCAAAAATGAAAGGTGAACTGTGTACCTCTATCTGTAATAATAGATAACAAAACTCAGTGCAATCTGATCAACTCCCTAACATAGATCTTGACATAATCCTTGGTTGAATAAGAGGTATGAACTGGTAAGAAGTGAGCTGATTTGGTCATCTTGTCCACAATTACCCAAATCGAATCATGTTGATGACGATTACAGGGCAAACCCATCATAAAATACATGTTCACCTCCTCCCACTTCTAAGTGGGGATACTAAACTCCTACATAGACCCACTAGGCTTCTTATACTCGATCTTAACCTACTGATATTTTGAGAACTTAACTACAAACTCAATAATGTCTCTCTTTATCCCTCTCAACCAATAGACTTCTCGTAAATCATGGTACATCTTGATGGCCCTTGGATGAATCGAGTAGCATGCACTGTGTGCTTCTGCAAGAATTTGCTGTCTCACGCCATCCATATACGGCACACATAGTCTACCCCAACAGCGTAACATACCATCTCCTCCTTGGGAGAAAATCTCTACTTTTCGATCTCTGACTGACTCCTTTAGTTTAACTAAGTTGGAATCTATGTCCTACTTTTCCTTTACTTTGGAAACCAAAGATGATTCTGAATTATTCTGCACCCATACACTACCCTCTGCTAAATCAACTAAGCGGACAACTAGGCGGGAAAGCCGATAAACTTCCTAAATCACCTTCTTCTTACCATCCTCCATGTAAGAAACACGGCCCATAGACATTCTACTTGGAGCATCAACCACTATTTTGTCCTTTGTACAGATAATACCGAATGTTTATGTTGTAGTTTTCCAATAACTCCAACCACCTCCTTTGATACAGGTTCAGGTCTTTTTGAGAAAACACATATTGTAGGCTTTTATGGTCTCTAAACACATCAACATGCACCTCATACAAATAGTACCTCTAAATCTTTTAAGAAAACTCTACAGCTGCTAACTCAAGATCATAAGTAGGGTAATTTTCCTCATGGGGCTTAAGTTGTCTAGAGGCATAGGCTATGACCTTACCTATCTGCATCAAAATACACCCTAAACCAACTCTAGAAGTATCACAATATACCAAAAATTTGTCTGAGCTATATGGTAAATTCAAAACTGGGGCTGCGGTGAGTCGATTCTTCAACTGTTGAAAACTTTTCTCACAACAATCTAACCACTAGAATTTGACTTTCTTTTGAGTCAATTTGAACATGAGGGATGCAATAGACCAAAATACCTCAACAAACTAACGCTAATAGCCGACCAAGCTCGAGAAACTCCTGATATCTAATAGAGAGATGGGTCTGGGCCAGTTTTTCACTTCTTCAGTCTTTTGAGGGTCAACTCTAATGCCATCATCAGAACTGATATGACCGAGGAAAGCTACTAAACTTAGCCAAAATTTATACTTACTGAATTTGGGGAACAACTGATGGACTCTGAGGGTCTGTAACACTATTCTGAGATGGTTTGCATGATCATGTTCATTGTGGGAGTAGACAAGAATGCCATCAATGAAGACTATGACAAACATTTCCAAGTATTGCTTGAATGCATGGTTCATCAAGTCCATGAAATTTGTTGGAGCATTGGTAAGACCAAAAGATTTGACTAAGAATTCGAAGTGACCATACCAAGTTCTGAAAGTTGTCTTTGGAATGTCACATTCTCTAACTCTGAGCTGATGATAGCCTGATCTGAGGTCTATTTTAAAAAAGTAACTGGCACCTTGAAGTTGGTCAAATAAGCCATTGATTCTGGGAAGTGGATGCTTGTTCTTGACTGTGAGTTTGTTCAACTAACGGTAGTCTATACACATTCTAATAGAACCATCTTTCTTATGTATGAATATAACTTGTGCACCCCAAGGGGATACGTTGGGTTTGATGAATCCCTTATCTAGGAGATCCTTCAACTATTATTTTAATTCTTTGAGTTCTATTGGAGACATTCTATATGGCAAACAAGAGATAGGCTGAGTATCTAGAAAGAGGTCTATTCCAAAGTCAATTTCCCTCTCGGGAGAAACTCTAGGAAGATCTTTGAGAAATATATCTGGAAATTCATATGCTACAGACACTGCTTCAAGGTTAGGGGTCTCTGAACTAGAGTCTTAAACTCAAACAAGATGATAGTCACATCCCTTAGATGTCATTTTCCTCGCCCTAAGTTAAGAAACAAGCTGAACCCTAAGTTCTGACATACTATCCCTCCATTCAAGAACAGGTTTATTTGGAAACTGAAAATAGACAATTCTATTTCTGCAGTCAACTGAGGCATAGCATGAATAAAGCAAATCCATGCCGAGAATGACATCAAAATCTATCATCTTTAATTCTACTGAGTCTATAGATGTAACTTTCTGAGATACCATAACCGGATAGTTTCTGTATACTCATCGGGCTATGATAGATTTACCCACTGGGGTAGAGACTAAGAAAGGCTCTGCTAGGATTTCAGGATTGACTCTAAAGTTGACTGTTATATAAGGAGTCACAAAGGACAAAGAAACTCCTTGATCTAGCAAAGCATAAATATGTAAATAATAAACTTGTAATGTACCAGTGACCACATCAGGAGAACTTTCCTAATCCTGTCGGTATTAAAGTGCATAGAGTCTGTTTGGGCATTGCCCACTGGTGGCACTGGAAGCGGCACCCTACTAATTCGGGCGACCTGACTGAGCTAGGGGACAATTATGTTGACTCTGTAAACCTACCTGAGGACACTCTCTGGCCCTATGGACTGGCTTGCCACATCCAAAACATACATCATTGCCAGCTCTACAGATACCCTGATAGTTTCTACCACACTTCTGGTAGAGGGAATTTGTTTGAGCACTGGTAACATTACCCTGGGTTTTAGGGCCTGGAGCCCTGTCTTTATTGCCATCTCTGAATTTCAACACTGGAGCACTGGATGATGATGGAGCTGGAACTAAGGATTTTAGGTGGAATTGAGAATGATTCCCACTCTCTAAGTTAGGCTGGGTGAAGTTGAAGGTACCTATTCTAGATATCTTGCTCTCTCTCCCCTTCTCCTTATTTTTAGCCTCATCTATCTGCTAAGCATGGACCTTGAGCTTGAATATGTCCATCTGCTTAATCAGCATTGCGGTCCTACAATCCTTGACCACACTGTTAGACACCCTTAACATAAACTTACTCATCTTAGATATAATATCTGCTACCACATGAGGAGCATATCTAGATAACTGAGTAAACTTGAGAGAATACTCTTGTACTGTCATGTTTCCCTACTTCAGATTAATAAACTCCAAAACCTTTGTTTTCCTCAACTCCAGTGGGAAGAACCTATCCAGAATAGTAGTAGCTAACTCCTTCCATCCTACGGACCTTGCATCTGTGGCCCTCTCTGCCTTTTACTGCTTGAACCATAAGTGAGCCACATCCTGCAACTGGTATCTGGCCAACTCAGCACTCTCACTGGCAGTCTCCCCCATAATATCTGTGACTTTCTACACCTAATCAAGGGATTCTTGTTGGTCCTCATCTGACTTAGACCCTATAAATGATGGAGGATTCATTTGGGTAAAGTCTTAAATCCTGGACGCAGTAGTATTGGCCACTGGGTTGGCCTGAACAACAACTGAATGTTCATTCTAAGATGCCACAGAATTGGCTAGGGTAGTGAAACCTGTTCTAAATTTTGCGTGAGAGACATGCTCGTCTAGGGGATCTAGTTGGATGGGCTGAGGTGCTGGCTGTTCTCCCGCACCTCTTTTCTTAGTCCTCTTTGGAGGCATATTCTGTAAATAGAAGGAAAACTTGAATTAGATAGAGAGTTTCATACTCTATTGCATGATATGAGTACTGAAAGAAGGGAAACTTTTCCTAACAACGTCTCATAGCCTCTTATCCATAAGTGTGGCTCGCTACATACCTATGAAAAGACTCTACTAGATGTGGGTTTCAGACTTTATAGGACTCTTTTGAACCTTAGACTCTGATACTAATATTGTAACACCCAGAGTTTGCACCCTGGATGCCACACGATGCTCATAATCCTGAAGGACAACAAGCTAAACCATGACTGGTACCTACTGCAATCACTAAATAATAACACTATAATAATGCAGAAACTAGACTGAATCTGCCATAAGGTTCATAACTAAAATCAAGAACTGATTAAAAATATAACACCTAAAATATGAAATAATCTAGTCTGAAAGCCTCTATCTAAACTGTCTGAAAATAGAGTTGATGGGACAAGCCCCTAACTAACTCTGACTACTGAACTACTGATAAACTGAAATAATAACTCTGTCCACAGACTATGAGGACTCACCACTAAATCTGCTGCTGAAAGTCTGGGCCGTTAAGTATGGTCAGGAGCCCGTGCGTCTGAACTTATGATATAAGACATCATAGCACAAAAGAAAAGTATGCGTCAGTACTTTGAATGTACTGGTATGCTAAGTGAGGTAGGCTGATATGCTAGGTTCATATGCATGAACAATAACTGGCAGAGTAACATGAATATAACTGAATTAGAGTACACATCTATTTGAAACTACTGAGAGTACTGTACTTATTATGCAATGCTACATGCAAATCTACTTTACCCTAATTGAGATTACTGATAATTGCATAACTAATAACTTGGTGACTACTTTACCCTAATTGAGCTGAGTGACTGTGTCTGACAGTCCTGATTCTAAAAACTGAACTGAGGTTCTATACTGAGTCTAAAACTGAAACTAAAACTGTGGGAGTGTTCATCTAACCAACATACTCCGGTTATGGATTGAGTTAGGATTCGACCTGTGACCCCAGTTGGAAGGGTATTAGCACCTTGCCAAGGGATACTAACAAAGGATATTAGTTAACCCTCTCTGGCAGGAAGACATTTCGTCAACCATCGCTGGAAGGAAAACTCATACTAGAAGTATCAACCCTAGTCTGGAAGGAAGATATCTCAACCTACGCTGGCTACGTAGTTTTATAATACAGGGATTGATACTAAGGGTCAATCCCTCTGCTGGCAGGAATGCCCCCATACCTGGGTTCGCTCGGTGCTGATTCCTACTCCCAACTGAATAGATACTGAACTGATTTTTAAACTGTACTAGGTTAGACTAAACTATTACTGATAGTGTTAAATGACTGAACAAGACTGAGTCCACTTAGTTCAGTACTGACTGAATACTATTGATCATGATATTTTTGATACTATTCTGTAACGACGGTAGCTCTAGGTCAACAGCTAGATTTTCGGGTGTTGAATACCCCCAGGACTCAATAGCATGAAAACTAAACATAGCATGACCTTAGAGGCATAATAATACTTACTTACTAACAATGCATTTAGTTAGACATTTTGTCAAACAGTTGATATACGTGAGATTATGCATGAATGGAATTACATAATAACATGTCATGCTTTCACTAGTCAATTTTCATGAGTATTTTAAGAAACACTTGGGGAGAATGGTTATTTCATACAACAATCGCATGTAATAATATCATGGCTACTACATTCAACTTGTAATTCCAAAAGCTCAACATGAAGTTCACATAAATCGATCCACAATTTTCTAGTTTTCATGGAACTTGTAATAAATCATGGAATTAAAACTCAAATAGCACCATAATCATGAATACAATCAAATTCAACATGAAATCCATACAAGCAATCATCTTGTAGTTCAAAAGAGGTTCTTGAACTCCAAGGGCGGAAGGAAACCCTTCGATGAACACTTAACATACCTTGGTTCTTGAATTAGTGAAGATTGATGGTGTGTTCTTGGAGCTTGAATTTGAAATTAGATCCCCTATGGTTTGTTCTTGAGAAACTTTGAGAAAGAATGAAGGATTTTGTCTTTAGAGAGGCTTAATATCATGTTTTGGGGGCTGATATAAGGTGGAAAAAGACCAATTTACCCCTCTAGACGCAGAGTTTTAATGACTGAAAATGTTCCCAGTGACGCGCAGGCTGACGCATCGCATCGATGGCATCGATGGGATGACTACGCATTGAGTCCACGTTGATTCACTAGAATTGCACTCTGAAGCTGGAAAAAAATATTTGTCGACGCGATGGGCAACGCGGCGTGTTGAGATTGCAACTACCCGCTGTTTTGGTCATCCAAACTTGATTCAAATGAGGTTCAAAAAGTCCAAAACTCACCCGAAGTGACCTATTGACACCCCTGATCATGATTCAATCCAATGATCGACATTTTAAGGTCGTAAGGGTCATAGAAAAAGATCGCCAACTTATGAAGGATAAAATAATTCTAAGTGTAAACACTTAGCTGAAATTTTCTAAGTCTGGGACCTCTTTTCATGCTCTAAGGGACTGAGTTAAGCTTAGAATTTTATGGGGTCTTACACAACGCCTACCATACAACACCTCAAAAGGAGCCATATCAATACTACAATCGTAGCTATTATTTTATGCAACTATGATAAAGTTAAATGCTACTCCCACTAGCCACCAAAATTCATCACGCATGCCCGATGCATATCTTCCAAAACCTGGATAGTCCACTCTAACTGGTCATCAGTCTGGGGGTGAAATGTTGTACTAAGATCAACCCGAGTACCTAAATCATCTTAAAAAGCCTTCCAAAAGTGAGAGATGAACACAAAACCTCGATCTGAAATAATTGACACCGGCACACCATACAGATGAATAATCTCATTAATATAGATAAGGGCCAACCTCTTAGCAGTGAACAAGACCTGAACCGAGATAAAATAAGCTGACTTGATCAATCAATCCATGATAACCCAAACACTTTCATAACCATAAGATTTACGAGGCAAACCAGTCACAAAGTTTATGGTGATTTGTTCCCACTTCCACTTGTGAATGGGTAACCTTTGAAGTAACCAACCAGGCCTTATATGCTCGACCTTCACCTACTAACAACATAGGAAATGAGCCACAAAATCTGCCACATCTCGTCTCAAATCACGATACATCTTAGTCACACCTGGATGGATAAAATATCTAGAATAATGGGCCTCTTCGAGGATCAACCTAATCCAATCACCCATTCTCGACACACAAACTCAACCCTCAATCCTCAAAATTCCATCTGAATCGAGTGAAGCTTGCTTATCCTCGCTACTCAACACGTTATCTCGAATCAACCTCAATCCAACATCGTCAAATTGATTAGCTCAAATCTGCTCCATCAAAGAAGATCTAGCCTCTCCAAAAGCCAAAATACTGCCAAGTGTTGAAATTTCAAGCCTAACCATCTGGTTAGCTAAAGACTGAATCTCTAACTCTAAAGGCCTCTCCTGGGTCAAAAGATGCGCCAAGCTACCCATGCTAGCCGACCTTCGTCTTAAAGCATCTGCAACCACATTAGCCTTGCCCAGATTATAGAGAATAGTCAAGTTATAATCCTTAAGTAACTCAAGCCAACGACGATGCCACATATTAAGATCTCGCTGGCTAAAGAAGTATTGAAAGCTATGATGATCTGAGATGATCTCACAACAGAATCCACAACTTCAAGGCAAACATAACTGCACACAACTCCAAATCATGCATAGGATAATTTCTCTCATGGGGCTTTAACTAACAAGACACATACGTAATCACCTTGTCCTCATGCATCAACACAACACCTAATCCAATACCTGAAGCATCACAAAACATGATAAAGCCCACACCCTCCTTGGGCAAAGCCAATATAGGAGCTATAGTCAATAAGTCCTTGAGCTTTTGGAAGCTCGCCTCACAAGCATCAGACCACTGGAAGAAAATCTTCTTCTGAGTCAACTTAGTCAATAGAGCTATAATGGAAGAGAAACCCTCAATAAAACAGCGATAATAACTTGCTAAGACAATAAAACTCCGAATCTCAGGGGGCAAAGTAAGTCTATCCCAATCATAAACCGCAACAACCTTGGTTGGATCAACCATAATACCTTTCTTATTCACTACTTGACTCAATAAAGAAACATACTCCAAACAAAACTCGCACTTAGAGAACTTAGTATACAACTTCTGATCCCTCAATCTCTGAAGCACAATCCCCTAATGCTCCTCATGCTTAACCTCACCCTTGGAATAAACCAAGATATCATCTATAAATATAGTAACAAAGGAGTCAAGATACAGTTGAACCACCCAACTCATCAACTCCATAAATATGGCAGGGGTATTAGTTAGTCTAAAGGACACAATCAAGGACTCATAATGACCATATCATGTCTAAAAAGTTATCATCGGAATATCCAAAGCTCTAATCCTCAACTGGTCATAACTGGACCTCAAATCAATTTTCAAAAACACCGCAACACCGTAAAGCTGATCAAACAAATCATCAATGCAAGGAAGAGGATACTTATTCTTAATCGTTACTTTATTCAACTATTGATAATCAATACACATCTGTATAGACCTATTTTTTTCTTCACAAATAAGATAAGCGCACCCCAAGGTGAAATACTAGGTCGGATAAATCCCTTATCCAACAACTCCTGCAACTGATCCTTCAATTTTTTTAACTCTACTGGGGCCATCCAGAGGAATACCCGACAAGCCAATAGGGAATACATCTGTAACCTTATGGATAACACGGACAAAATCCAAGGAAGGAGGTAAAACAACACTAGTGTACAAATACGAGCTAAGGAAGATAAATATCCCCTCTCAACCAATTTATGATCCTAAACATAAGATATGACCCACTTAGGACTTGAATGAAGTACACCCTTCCACGCTATCCTTGACACATCTGACCAAGCTAAAGTCACAGTCTTGGCAAAATAATATAAGACAGCATGATAAGGAGCCAACTAATACATGCCTAAAATAACATCAAAATCAACCATGTCTAACATAAGCAAGTCTGCCAAAGTCTCACGCACAGAAAAAGTCACAACACAAGATTGGTACACTCGATCCACCACTAAAGAATCACCTACCGGGGTAGATACATGAATAGGCATCAGAAGAGGCTCATTAATAGAATTAAACTCGAAGCAAAATACACATACATATAGGAAACGTTGATCCAGGATCAAAAAATACAGATACAGTTCTAAAACAAATGAGGAAGATACCGGTAATCACAACATCAAAAGCCTCTATATCAGGTTTGGCTGGTATAGCATAACACTGACCACGACCACCACTTCAGGCTCCTCCATCTTTACCACTCGCACCTCTGGTAGAACCCCTACCTCTCACAGCTAAAATATGAGTAGTCCAATCACCCAATGGGGATAGTCTCTGGCCACATGGCTAATCTTATCACACATACAACAACCTCTATGACCAACCTCTATAGAAGAAGGTACAACTGGTCCCGAACAATCACCCTAAACTGCTGAACTAGGAGATCCACCACCTGAACTCTATAAAGCCATCACTGGCCTACCATGGTATCTATGAAAACCTCTACAATCTCTGCTTTGAGAGGTTTGACTCTTGAACTCACCAAAATATCGCTCCTTCTTGGCGTCTTCCTAAGATGCACTAAGAATGCCATCTATCATTTAGCATGATCCACTATACTCTAGAAATAAACCCCAAACACAACCATCAAATATACAACCAACTGAAAGAAGACGTCCAAACTATTCTCAAACTTTTGAATCCTCTCAAACTCGGTAAAATTATTATCCTAGGAATATATGGACATGGCATGAAAGTGTGCCTCATACTCAGTGACTGTCATGGATCCTTACTTCAAACTATCAAACTCATGTCGCATTCGATCCCTTAAAAGGAACAAATCTATCCGAATGGCATCAACAAACTAATCCCATGACAACTTAGGAGCATCAATAGGCCTACAACCAACAAATAATCTCTACTAATCTCTCGCAACTTCTCTCAATTAATAGAAGTATAAGCCACACCATTCGCGCAGAGAGTGAAATACAAATCAGAACACAAGGTATGAAAGAACTTTGCACGATAAAAAATGAAATAAGGAAAGTTTTCTAAAGACATTCTGTAGTATCTTGAAGATAGATATGGCCATCTACGTATCGATCTGCAATCTCATTCTTACACCATTGAGACCAATGAAACCTGGATTCTCTGACACCAATTTGTCATGACCCAAAAATGAGGGTCATGATTGAACTTGTCGCCGCGTAACTTGACAAGTAAGACTATCACCCAAACTGATACAAAAAGTGAAAAGGACAAAAATACCCTAAGGTAAGGCTTTTAGAACAAAGCTGAACCATACAAGTAATCATAACAATATGAAAAGAACTTATCCAAAATAGCAATCATGTCTAAAACCAGGTGTCAATAGTGTAAGAACTACTAATACAATCCAAGAGTCAAATATATCAGAAAAATAACCACAAAGAAATAATATTTTGTCTTAGAATACTAATAAAGACCTAACAACCATAGAAAGATAGAGGTGAACTTCGGGTGCCCAAGATTCGTTTGGAGTTTGATACATGCAAATGAATTATGCACCATACTAAATTCGATGTTCCGTACGCAATGCCGATATTAGATTTTCAAAAAATATTATTTCATAAAGTTGACCCTCGAAATCCGAAATCACAATTTTCCAAGTTGAGAGTCGAAATGAGATTTAAAAGCCGTAAAATCATACCAAATATGATAACACCCTAAAATTTACATTATAGATCTTCTGATGAAGTTGTCTTTTCCATTCGAGATCGTTTCAACCAAATGTAGGTCCCACACCCATATTTCTAATTTTTTAACTTTCCGACCAATAGGTCGAAATGAGCTTGGGTGCACTGGGACCTGAACCAAAGGTCTACCTAGCCTAAAATCAAAACTTCAGAGCTGCTGGCACAGTCCATTTGGCCATCCATTGCACGGATTAAAAGATATCTTGATAAGCCTAAAATAAGGCTCTCGAAGCCATCAAAAACTACAATATCACATAAATGATACCAAAATGCATGTAAAATTATGCCAATCACTCCCACACCCTACAAATATCATAATACAACTATAGGAAGAGGCAAACCAGGCAAATCATAAAAAATCACAAATTTTACGTATTTCATCAAATTTTTAGGTCGTTACATTTATTATTTTGGTTTCTCGATTATCATATTATTTTTTTCGAATTTCTATTTTATTATTATCTCTTTTTTTTTTTATAATAAAGGTTGTCGACAAATGTTCGGTTAAGCTTTTGCAAAGATTTTTTTTTAAAGGTTTGATTTTTTTTGTAAGCATGATTAGTAATATTACATATTAAAACAACACAGGGAGGTGCTATGAGACACTATTAGGAGTACCTAAAGGTTAGGTTTAATCACATTGTTCTGAAATTTTGATTATGTATTGTTTTACTATAATTTCTATTCTATTGTTTTATTTAATGCAGGTTTTTGATAGATGTTCGGTTAAATTTTGAGAATTTTTTATGTAAAGATAGGATATTTACTATTATATTTTGAAAGTTATGTTGCATGTATTGAATTTAGAAAGACAATAAATAAACTACTTATAAAAGATATTACAAACAAACTTTTATTAGATATTAATTTGTAAATCAATATCTGAAAAAATGTTGTTATATATTATAAGAAATATGTTTTAATAAAATGTACATGAATATTGTGTAATTTTGAAGAATGATCGTTCATGAGTTGGTCTACGTCATGTAAATTAATTATTGTTTATATAATGACAGTATATTACAATAAAGTTTTTATCAAGATATAAATCAATAAATTATTGTAAAAATAAAAAGATCAGGTAAGACACGACAAACAATAATATATAGAACATACAATAGTTATTTATCATATTTAAATAGATATAACAATCATTTTAGCATTAACTACTATCCTTTACATATTAGTTTTGTTTCTATATATTATTTTATTAATTGACGTAAAACATACATTCAAAGCACGTACACTAATCTCGTACATATATACACACAGATACACACAAAAACTTGTTTAGTATATGCGCATTGTATGTGTCTATCCGACGTAGCACACATATATCTCATACAAAAAATATATATATTATTACAATTTATGACTGAACAAGTAAAAGAGTACATTTATTTTTTATCAGAATGGATCGAGAACATATGTTATGCGTTCAGAAGAGTAATGGTGGTTCCAACACGCATGCACGCCACATGCAAATGTAAATGAATTATTTTTAATATGAATTTAATAGCTTGTTTGACCCAACTTAAAAAAATCAATAATCTTACTCTATTAATT
This sequence comes from Capsicum annuum, assembly GCF_002878395.1. Classification (NCBI taxonomy): domain Eukaryota; kingdom Viridiplantae; phylum Streptophyta; class Magnoliopsida; order Solanales; family Solanaceae; genus Capsicum; species Capsicum annuum. The sequence goes on from NC_061121.1 coordinate 217,326,470, forward strand.
GATAATGTGACCAATAAATTTAGGAGATGCAATGCAAGGACAATCAGCAGTACTGAATGTCCTCATGCACAATCAGGAAGTGATGTTAGTGATACACAACCCCATTCTTTTAGACCACATAGTCTCAGAGGGAATGAGGAGGTCCATGAAAGTGTACAATAACCTTGACACAATATTTGTATTCAAAGTAATGTTATAAATAAATATATATATATATATATAGATATATATATGTATGTATGTATATATACACACGTGTATTGCAGTTGTATGTCGACATTGCACATATTTGTCGTATAAAAAAAGAATAAAATATATAATAGTACAATTGATGATCGAACAAGTAGAAATGTCATTAATTTCCATCTAACGTAGTTCCACGGCTTCTGTCCCATATTTCCAATATAAGTTGACATAATATTTGAATTCAAAGTAACAACAACAAACCTTTACATGCAAAAAGGATAATTACGACAGAAACATTTGTCATTGAACAACATGCTCATATGACCAGCTCTTTTAGTTAGAAATCAAATTAGAGATTTTGGGCTTCACAAGTGCTTGCAATATTTGCGTAATCTCGTTGAGTCACTTGCATTAATAATCCATGTTACTAGTAGTATATGACAACCTATTAAATGACACACCTCTTTATAAATATATAACCTTTTTAATGTCTTAATGTTGGCTATACGGAACATATTTTGTGGTAAAGTAGTTTCAGAAATAGTTGGAAGGCCATTAAATGTTACTGAAAATTAAAATGATTTTGAAGTCGGGATCTTACCATCTTCTTAAAGATATTTTGATCCTTCTTGTTAAATGAAATGTGATGTAAATACTTCAAGTCAAAAGAAATGATTCAATTAAATCCACAGAATTTGTTAACAGCGAAAAATTGAGATCGGAGTAAAAATTGTATTAGGATTGTGCCTACATTATAAGGAAAGAGAGAGAGAGATTATTCTTTTGTCAAGATCAAAATGAAGAACCCGACTTTGTACAATGTATTTCCCACTATTTATACAATACGGCCACATATACATTTTGGACACAATATATATACATACACACACACTAACTAGTTTGGTATACTTGCATTGCACGTGCATGTCGGCATTGCACATATATGTCGAACACAAAAAGAATAAAATATATAATATTGTAATTAACGATCGAACTAGTAAAAGTATGCGATTAATTTTTACTAGAGTGTATCGAGGAGGTATGCTACCGGTTGGGAATAGTAATGGCGCTTCCGAGGTGCACGCACGCAACGTGCAAATGTAAAAGAATTATTTTTCATATGAATTTAATAAAATATTTGACCCAACTTAAAAAATTCAATAATCTTACTTGATTAATTGATCACATGACACTCTTATTATAATTGATTCACCTACTAAATGAAAAATAGACAAAAATAAAAAACTCGATTTTGCTATGGACTTGTTTCACCAGATTGTTTTATTGAAAGCTAAATTTAATGAATTGTGAGAAAAAATTATAATTCACCTGAGGTATACAATACACCTAATAATGGATATTCTAATAAATTTAATACTTTAGGTGAAAATATTAAATGTAGTATTTTCGAACATTTATTATAAATTTAGGAGTCGTGTAGCTGCTTTGAAGATGAGTTATACATGCATTAAATCAAACTTAAATAAGATCACTTGGTAGCTGGTTAGGAGGTAAGTTATTTATGTAGAAAATTAATATTTTGATTTGCAATTTAGAAATTCGCATAATTAAAATATGTATGATATATGAGGAAATTCTAAAGTTTGTTTTGGATTGACATATTTTTAAGTGTTTTAAAGTCAAAATGGCATTTATACACTTTTTTAGTGTTTAGGTAAATAAAATGGTGCTTAGAAACACTTAATTTTATGTAGTTACTTTACAGTAATAAAGTTGTGTTGATTTTGTAAATTAGATAAGTAAATTGAAACAACTATATTCAATACGGAGGCTAACTAATATGAAATGTATGGAGTAATAAATTTTTTAATTTTTTTATAATAATATTTTGCAATATTTACAAAAAGATAATTTTCATTCTATCTCCACCTCGACACCTCCTACATCCAACTTTAGAATCTCTAATAAATACGAGATTAAACCTATAATAACTTCACCATAAATTAATTATCTCCTCTAGATAATTATGCCCAGATGTCCCCTTCACTTTTAATATCGATCAATGATAAGATGAAACGGAGGGAATAATAAAATTTCTATTTTTTCATAATAATATTTTGCAATAATTACAAAAAGATATTTGTCCTTCTGTCTCCACCTCCTACATCCAACTTTAGAATCCTCAACAAATAAGGGATTAACCCCCAATAACTTTAGCATAAATGAACTATCTCCTATAGATATTTATGCTCATACATCCCCTTTGCTCTCAATATCAACCAACTCTAATATGAAATGGAGGGAGTAATAAAATTTCCACTTTTTCACAATAATATTTTGCAATAATTATAAAAAGATATTTGTCATTCTATCTCCACCTCCTACATCCAACTATAGAATCTCTATTAAATAAGGGATTAACCCTTATTAACTTCATTATAAAATGAACTTTCTCCTCTAGATAATTATGCCCAGACGTTCCCTTCGCTCTCAATATCGACCAACTCTAAGATCCACTTCTCTCTTTTAATCAACCGTGAATTCAAATTCATCTCAAATAGTATCTCCTACAGTCCATTACTTTTTCAGTGACCAGCAAATCAACAGGATCATTACCCGTCTACTCCACCCCTCTTGCACCTCTAAACTCAAACACAAACTCCTGAGTGGAGATGAAAATGCAAGGACATTCACTAGTACTGAATGACCTCATGGACAATCGGGAAGTAATGTTAGTCATACACAACCCCATTCTTTTAGCACACCTAGCCTCAGAGGGGATGAGGAAGGCCATGAAAGTGTACAACATCCTTGGCACTAAATATATATATATATATATATATATATATATATATATATATACCAACTAGTTCAGTATACGAGCATAGCACGTTTATGTTGGTATTGAACATGTATGTCGTACACAAAAAGAATAAAATATATAGTATTGCAATTGATGACCGAACAAGTAATAGTGTCCATTAATTTTTTATCTGAGTAAATGGAGGAGGTACGTTACATGATGTTAATAGTCATGGTGTTTCCAACGTGCATGCACATCACGTGCAAGTGTAAATGAATTATTTATCATATGAATTTAAAAGCTTTTTTGTCCAAGCTTAAAAAATTCCAAAGTTTACTTGATTTATTGATAATTGATACTCTAATAAACTCATTACTCTAAATGAAAATATCAAATGTTAGTATTTGCAAAAATAAATCATCAATTTAGGAGTCATTTGTTAGCTATTATGATGATGAGTTATGCATATATTAAATCTAGCTTAAATAATATTAATTTCTAGCTGGTTAGGAGGTAACTTATTTATGTATAAAACTAATGTGGTGTTTGATTTGCAATTTAGAAATTCACACAATTATAACATGTATAATATATGAGGAAATTCTTAAGTCTCTTGGGAATAGTATTTTTTAAGTACTTTTAATTCAAAAAGGCGTTGAAACACCTTTTTAGTATTTATTTAAATTAAAAAGGTGCTTAGAAGCACTTGATTTTATGTAGTTATTTAGTAGTAATAAAGCTCTATTGATTTTATAAATTGGATAAGTTAATTGAAACAACTATATTTAGTATGAGGTTAAGCAATATGAAGCGGCGGGAGTAATAAAATTTTTATTTTTTTCATAATAATATTTTACAATAATTAAAAAAAAAATATTTTTCCTTCTATCTACACATCCTACATCCAACTTTAGAATCACGAACAAATAAGAGACTAACCCCCATTAACTTTACCATAAATGAATTACCTCCTCTAGATAATTATGCACAGACGTTTCCTTCTCTCACAATATCAACCAACTCTAAGCTCCACTCCTTCTTTCAATCGACCATTAATCTAAATCTATTTCAAATATTATTTTTCTCGATCCATCTCTTTTCAATGAATAACCTTTCGGCAGGATCAATACCCATCTACCCCACATTTCTTGTACATTTTAATCCAAACCCAACCTCTTGAGTGGAGATGTCCATGCAAGGACAATAACCAGTACTGAATGTCCTCATGGACAATTGAGAAGTGAAGTTAGTCATACAAAATCTCATTCTGTTACACCACCTAGCCTCGAGGGGATGAGAAGGTCCATGAAAGTGTACAATAGCCTTGACGCAATGTGTGAATTCTAAGTAATTAATAAGAGAAAATGGTCAAATACCTCCCCAATCTTTACCCAAATTCCAACTACACACTCAACCTTTTAAAGGGTCCTATTACCCCCCCTGAACTTATTTTTACCGAATTTATTAGCCCCCCTAACTATTTTAAAGTGGAATATATATACCCCCGAAATAGGACAACCAGTCATTTCTGATGCGGTGTGATGCACGCGCTGAACAGTAATACCACATCATTTTTTTAATCTAAAAAATTAATTATTTTCCCTTATATATTTTCCTTTCCTCTTTTATTCTCTCATCTTTTCCATTTTCATTTTTCTCTTTTCTCTTCTCTCTCAATTACAAACTATCAAAAATCTCTCACTTTTTCAGCCGCTAATCCCTGCCATAGCCGCTGCTGATTTCAGTTTTTTTTTTACTACAACAACTCGATAGAATGGAAGAAAATCATTTCGTGTTTATGTTGAAGTAACTGTTAATTGAGTTATTTTTTATGGAATTGGAGATACCCATTTTGTGATTTCAGTTTTTCTTTATTTGACAACAACAACTCCATAGAATGGAAGAATACCATTTCGTGTTTGTGTTGAAGTAAATATTAATTGAGTTATTTTTTATGGAATTGGAGATACCTATTTTTATTTTTTGAAAATGGAAATGGGTTCAGTATTTGGGACTTGGAATTCATGAATATGAATAGAATGGAAGAATGTTAATTGAGTTGTTTTTGATGGAATTGCAGATACCCATTTTGTGATTTCAATTTTTTTTTTGACGAAAACAACTACATAGAATGGAAGAAGACCATTTCGTGTTGAAGTAAATGTTAATTGAGTTGTTTTTGATGGAATTGGAGATATCCATTTTTGTGATTTCAATTTTTTTTTTTTGACAATGGAAATGAGTTCAGTATTTGGGAAAGGATGAAGTTGATTATTGAAGGAATGGGTTCAGTATGTGTGATTTCAATTTTTAATGGATTATTGAAGGACGTAGCTCCTATTACATCCATGATAAAAAAAAGGAATGAAAAAGAAGCAGGAATATAGAAGGGATAGATTATTGAATGTTAATGTTAATTTTTTTGTTAGTCAATAGTCCGCAAAAAATAATATTAAGAATTGGGAGGTTAATAAATTCATGAGTCTAATATATCGGAGAAGATGATAAATTAGTCTTGAAGTAGATGCCATTGTTGAGTTCTTGAAGAAGAAGAAGAAGAAGAAGAAGAAGGAAGAAGAAGAAAAGGAGGAAGAATAAGAAAGAAAGAATAAAGAAAAATAATAATTAAATTATAAAAAATAATGATGTGGCAATCAAAAAATAATGATTTTAAAGTAAAAAAAAAGTCAACTGAGGCGCCTATGGGCTCGTGCAGTCACATGCAATGACACGTCAACACCTGGGGGTAATAAATTCGGTAAAAATAAGTTCCGGGGGGGGGGGGGGGAAAAGGGACCTTTAAAAAGGTAGAGTGGGGAGTGGGGATTTAGGGGAAAGGTGGGGGGGGGGGGTATTTGACCATTTTTTCAATTTATAATTATATATCTATGTATATATACTAGATAATGAAGGGCCCGTTTACGGGGCCAATATTATAATTTTAGATATATTTATAGCTATTTTATGAGTTTTTCAAAAAAATGATCATTAATATTCTTGAATAAATACAATAGAAAATATAAATAGAAATCACACTAAATAAATAAATATAAATTCTTATTTCTATAAAACCTGTAATATCTTACAACTTATTTAAGTTTTATAATTAACATTAAAATATCATATATTCTAATGCTTATTTTATCATCAGATCAAACATATCCTCTTAGATGATTAAATAACTAATTTTAAGATTTTTCTTTTTCTACTTTTATTTATAGAACCATACGAAGAAGTATAGGATATTAATTCTTACATAAATTAATTTTGAATTCATTAAAATTCATTTTATGGGTGTTTAACTGTCATGACCCAAATGGCCATGAGTGGCATACACACTAATCTTCCTGTGGGACAATAATAACAACAACAACAGACCTAGTGTATTCCCACAAAGTAGGGTCTGGGGAGGGTAAAATATACGCAGTTTATACAGCTACCTCCGAAGAAGTAGAGAGGTTGTTTCTTCGTCAATATTACCCAATCACTTAGTCTATATTAAGATGATGTTATCATAAAATCAACATAATAATAATAATAATCCAGGACTAATCATTATTAATGCGGAAGTCAAACAAAATACTTAATAAAATTCCCAAGACCTGAAAGTCATCATACAAAAACTACTAACAAAGGTCATGTCTAAGGAGATATCTTAAAATAAAGTAAATAAAGAATGTTTGATTGTCCGAAAGATGGACAAGAACAAATAAGATGAACCATGGCAGCTTGGAGATGGAGTGTTCAACCTTGAATCAAGATCTTCTATCAAACTCTGTAGGTAAGGTTGTGTTTGAGCCTCTGGACCGCTTTTTGCAGTTAACAAAAGAAGAGTACAGGGTAGTATTAGTACAAACTACTATGTACTAGTAGGTATCATAGGCCAATTCAACTTAATAGCATGTGCACAACATAAATCAAATAACAAGTAGACAAACAATACTTACAACCAAGCCACATAACCATTAAGAGTGTCAACCATACTATAAACATCCACATGATCAACACAAATATGTACACATATGCTATGAGACTTATTTTTGCCCAAATAGTCATGACCTGCATGGAACAATCTATGTTCATGTACCATACCATGCATGGTACCCGATCCATCATATATATATCCGTACCGGCATGGTACCCGATCCAACATATACATATCCATACCGGTGTGGTACCCGATCCACCATATACATATCCGTACCGGCGTGGTACCCGATCCAACTTATACATATCCATACCGACGTGGTACCCAATCCAACAAATACATATTTGTACTGGCGTGGTACCCAATCCACCATAAACAGGTAATATCAATATCAAATTTACACTACCTCACAGCATACAAGACGATGTGCTAAGTTTAAGAGTACACTTAAAGTCACAAGACAATTCCATCAAGTAAATTTTCAATAATCATTTATACAACGAATACCAATCAACAAGTATCCAATTTAGGAGCAAACACACAATTAAATCAAGTATAAACTTCAATTAAATCGTAACCAATCTCAACCAATGGACTGGAACACAAGCTACTTTTCAAGGACCTTACCCTTCCGTAAAGCTTTCGAGTGTTTCAAATCTATTCAAATATATACTTTTCATAAGTGTACAAATTTAATAACATCCATTTATAAATTCTTACTTTGAAAATCTTAAGACCTAAACCTCAGTTTCTTAATCCCAAAATATGAAACAATTACAGAATTACATAAATAGTAATAATTTGTAAATCGTCATCTTTGAATTAATATTTAGAAAACTAACATATAGAAAATAGTTACTTGTTTCTTTATTGACGCCAATGATTGGCTAAGTTACAATTCCAATTTATATAATATTTGTCCTTTATGACTCTTTCTACCAAACATTGGCAATAACCACTACTCTAACCAACATCCACAATTGCCAAGTTATACTTGGTCAAATTTTCCAATTGCCTTAATTATTAGAAACTTTTTTTCTTAAACAATTCATAGCAAGAACTAACCTCCGTAGTAAGTCAATTCCCACTGTGTATGCCCTTTTTCTTTTCTTTTCTTCTGTGCGGCCTCTGTTTGCTCTCTCTCTCTCTTTATTCCAATAAACTAAGGGTATAACTGCTAATCTGATAATATATTACCCTAATCTCATATATGACCAAAAATAAGAGAGTGGTGGGTATGACCCAATACTAATTTAATTAATAATATTTTTACTAACCACCAACTAAATCAATTATTTAACATATTTAAAACTTTATTAAATTTTCAAAATTTATTCAAAACGAGATATAAATATATTAAATATGTATATTGACTAAAAAGTACATTTCGAACCTATTGAAAATACTATGACACTAACCCGAGGTCGGTAGAATCAGTCGGGGGACCTGAGAGGCGGTGGTTTACCCTGCGGCGGATGTCTCGGTCAAAGATTGACCATGATTGGGTTTAACTTAATTAAAACTCAATAATTCAACTAAGGACTTCAATAACTTTCAAACACCTCAAGAATTGGTACTACTCATCCCGTGAGTCATCCACGGATACAAACTGCAGAGAGCGCTAAAATAGAAAAGATGAAAAAATTTCACAAACGACAAGGAAGGTCGTTACATCAGATACCAATTAAACAACCGTTCGGCAACATAAGAAAAAAAGGGAAAATAAGAAATTACCTAAATCCAGAAAAAGATGTGGATACTTGCTACGCATGGCTACTTCGATCTCCTAAGTGGCCTCCTCAAAAGGATGATTCTTCCACTGGACCTTCATAGATGCAATCCCCTTAGTCCTCAACTTACGAATATCTCTATCAAGAATAACAACAGGTTCTTCTTCATAAGAGAGGTTTTCATCTAACAAGACCGAATCCTAACAAATTATATAGTTACCATCACTATGAAACTTCTTTAGCATAGATACATGAAACACAGGGTGGACTCTCGACAAGCTCGGAGGCAATGCCAACCTATAGGTCACCGGCCCCACACGCTGAAGAATCTCAAATGGCTCAATATAGCTAGGACTAAGCTTACCTCGCTTCCCAAAATACATGACACCCTTCATGGGTGAAACTTTGAGAAACACTTGCTCACCCTTTACAAAGTGCATATCTCTAACTTTTCAAACTGCATACTCTTTTTGCCTACTTTGAGCCGCTATAAGTTTCTCTTGAATGAACCTGACCTTCTCTAACAAGTCCCTAAAGAGATCAGTACCCCATGGTCGCATCTCAAATACATCAAACTACCCAATGGGAGATCTACACCTCCTACCATACAAGCCTCAAACGCCTCTATATCGATACTCGAATGATAACTGTTATTATATGCAAACTTAGCCAAAGGTAGAAACTGATCCCAATGTCCTCTAAAATCCATCACACATGCATGAAGCGTATCCTCTAACACCTGAATCATTCTCTCGGACTGCCCATCGGTCTGAGGGTGAAAAGTTATACTAAGGTCCAACCTTGTACGCAACTCCTCATGGAACTTCTTCTAAAAGATAGAGCTAAATTAAGTACCCCTATCCAAGATAATAGAAACTGGGACCCCATGCAACCGAACAATCTCCTTAAGATAAATCTTGGCCAACTTTATATTATATGTCACCTGAACTGGAATAAAATGTATAGACTTCATCATTCTATCCACTATAACCCATATCAAATCATACTTTCCCAAAGTCTTGGGAAGACCAACAATAAAATCCATAGCTATCCTCTCCCATTTCTATTAAGGCATGGGCATCCACTAAAGAGTACTGCCATGTTTTTTATGCTCATACTTTATCTACTATAACCTCTGACATTTGGCAACAAAATCAACTATGTCATGCTTCATTCGACCTCACCAATAATGTTGCCTCAAATCACGGTATATATTGGTTGCACCAGGATTCATAGAATACTTCAAACAATGATCCTTAACTAGAATAGTAGGAATCAAATCATCAACGCGAGGTACACAAACTCGCCCCTTAATCTTCAACACACTGTCACCATTAAGAATGGCCTCATTGGCCTCACCGTGCAAAACCTTATCATGAATCTTTCTCAACATAGCATCCTCAAATTTTTTAGCCTTGATTTGATCAAAAAATATGGACCTTGCCTCAATGCTGGCTAGAATTTCTCCTCTCTCAGTCACCTCAAATTGAAAAAACTTATTAGCTAGAGTTTGAATCTGTCCAGCCAATGGACACCTACTAGCATTCAAATAAGTCAAACTACCCATACTTGATGTTTTCCTACTCAATGCATTAGCGACCACATTAGCCTTCCCTAGATGGTAGAGAATGGTGATATCATAATATTTAAGAAACTCCATCCATCTACATTCTCTCAAATTCAAATCCTTCTTTGTAAATACATACTGTAAACTATGGTGATCAGTGAACACTTCACAACAATCCCCATACAAGTAATGCCTCCATATCTTAAGAGCGAAAACCACAACAACTAACTCTAAATCATAGGTGAGATAATTCTTCTCATTGGGATTCAATTTCCTCGAAGCATAAGCAATAATATTCCTTTCCTACAACGACACAATACCTAAACTAAAACGTGATGAATCACAATAAATAATAAAATCCTTACCCTCTATCGGCAAGGCAAAAATATGAGCGGTAGTCAACAAGGTCTTAAGCTTTTGAAATCTCTCCTCACACTCATCAAACCAAATAAAAGGTAAATCCTTTTGTAAGTCTACTATCACCCCTTATTTTGAAACCACATGCTCCAAAAATGATATAGAAGCCAACCAGAACTCACACTTAGAAAACTTTACATAAAGTTTTTTCTCTTTTAACAATCCCAAAACAATCTTTAAGTGATTCTTATGCTCCTCTTTACTCTTAGAATAAACTAGAATATCATCAATAAAGACAATCATGAAGTAATCCCAGTAGCGTTTGAATATCCCATTCATCAAGCTCATAAAAGCAGTTGGGGCATTAGTCAACCCAAAAGATATCACAAGAAACACATAGTGCCCATACCTGGTTTGGAATGCAGTCTTAGAAATATCGTTAGGAAACATATTAAGCTGATGATACCCGGACCTCAAATCAATCTTAGAAAATATGGATGTACCCTACAACTAGTCAAATAAATCATCGATATGGGGCAAAGGATACTTGTTATGGATCATAACTTTGTTCAACTACCTGTAGTCTATACATATACGAAGACTACTATCCTTATTCTTTCTAAACAAGATAAGAGCAACCCATGGAGAGGCACTCTAACGGATAAAACCCTTACTAAAAAAATCCTATAACTGAGCCTTTAGCTCTCTCAACTCAGCTGAAGTCGTCCTATAGGGAGGAATAAAAATAGGATGAGTACCTAGCTCTAGATCAACATAGAAATCAATGTCATGGTCTGGTGGCATACCAGGAAAATCTGCAGAAAAAGCCTCTTGGAGCACACACACTATAGGAACTGACTTGATAGATGGGATCTCTACGGAAGTGTCCTGAAGATGTGCTAGAAAGGCTAAAAAAACTTTCCTAATTAACCTCCTTGCACGTAGAAAGAAAATAAGTTTCAATGGAGCAGGATTATAATCACCCTCCCACTCAAGTCTATCCATTCCTGGCACAGCCATAGTCACTATCTTAGCATGACAATTTAATACATCATGATACGGAGACAACCAACTCATACCTAATATTATGTTAAAATCTACCATGTCTAGAATCACTAAATCTACCTAAGTTTGATACCTCATAAACATAATAGAACGACAATAATAAAACCTGTCAAAAACAACAGAATCACCAACAGGAGTAGACACATAAATGAAAAAGTCAAGAAAATCTCACACTATGTCCAATCCTACAATAAAATTAGTAGATATAGATGAAAAAGTAGAGCTAGGATCAAATAATACAATGGCCATCTGGTCATAGATAAGAATAGTACTTATAATAACAGCGTCTGATGCCTCTACCTCGGGCTTTCCTGGAAAGGCATAGATATGGGCCCTACCAATAGTTTAAATATCACCCATGTCAAGATGAGAACCACTTAGATAGGGATGATTACTGCCCCTACCTACCTGATGACCACCATAACCACCCTGTGGACGACCTCTACTATTACCACCACCTTCCCTACCTACTGGAACTAGAGCTCTAGAAGCTTGTTGTTGGCTAGACTAACCAAACTACCTCACATTAGGACAAAACTTCCTAATGAGATCCACTCTATTACACTCATAACATATACGGTCCAAGGTAGGCCACTGAGCTAATAAAGATGAAGCGAGGTAACCACTAGAGTCTTAAAATGGTTAGCTAGCTCCTGACGGACCACCAAAAAACACCGACATCGCTGACTGAATGAGGGGGGGAAGGGTATCCCTGTGAACTCTAACCCCTAGAATAAGAACCACTACAACTTTCTCCCCTATGGTCCTTCTTTTCTGTTACCTTGGCATAACCCTCTTGCCTTACACCCTCCACTTTCTTGACAAAATCAACCATCTACTAGAAAGACCTACCTGAAGATGTTATTTGAAGAGCAAAAATTTGAAGACCTGTATTCAAACCTTCACCAAAAGACGGATAATCTCCTCCTCATTTTTTAGCAGGTGAGATGCATACCAAGACAATGAATGAAATTTGGCCTAATAATATGCAACTAATATGTTCCCCTGCTTAATATGACCAAACTTGTCCCTCTTTCTATCTATCAAAGTACGAGGCACGTACTTTTTAAAAAAATTAAGTAAAACTGTGTCTAGGTCAAGGGAGGTAAACCTGCATCCCAACACTCAACTTAAGCCCTCCACCACATCTCAGCATCCCAACTAAAACTGAAAAGTAACCAGTTCTACACCATACCTTTCCACCACACCCATCTTGTAAAGCCTCTCATGACAGTCAACAATAAACTTGTAGGCATTCTCAAACTTAGTCCCATGAAAAGCATGGGGCTACATCTTGATAAACTTATAGAATAACTCATGCTCATCTTTGATCATCACCAGACCAACTATTTGTCTTGGAAAAATATTTGATCCTGACGTTTTTTCCATTCGAAGGGCTACAATAGTAGCATACTATATCCTATGCTAGACTGTAGGAGCTATGGACATAGTCTTTGATACTGCCAAACCACTCAAAAAACTCAAAACCTACTGAATCACAGCAGAAAATATCTAAATTAGAGATGCACCTCCCTAAACTAGTTCAACCCCACCATGAACCGGGACTCTCTTATTTTATACTGGCATAGATCCATTCTCTTCAACCTTAGGCAAATCCTCATATGGGGAGGAGATACTGGACTCTCTTTGGCTGGTATCGCAGCCTGTGCTCTGCCATTGGTGGACGCAACTCTCCGTTCTTTGCCTTATCTTTCTCTTCCTATTTCTCTGCCCTAAACTACAGCCTCAACAGTCGGTTCAGGCATCTCAACTCTTGCCTCATTCTTTCGTGTTCTTATCATCTATGAGAAAAGAGTGAAAGAAGTTAGATACCAATTGAAATCAAGTAATAGAACTGTAACGCCGTAAAAATCTATCCCGCGAATGATCACACGGTGCTTAGGACCACAAATGATCCCAAGCTAACCCATGAACTGGCATACTTCTAAGTAACTGATCAAATATGAAATAAATACTGAGTCTACTATGAGAAAATATAATAATGGTAGAATATATGATGATACAGCACGAATACAACTTTACATTCTGGTAAAACTGAAGGACAAAACTGAAATATACATAACTGACTCTGACTGACATGTGTGAAGCCTCTACTACACTGACTACAGATATCTAGGACGCGACCCCAACTACCACTAATTAATAGATATGAGTAAGAAAGTAATGAACATAAATAAATCTAATTAAAGTCAAGAAGGAGGACTCGTCATCTTGCTGGCTGGAATCTGCAACTGTCTGAATTTGAATATGCATACTAAATCTTATACCTATATTATAAGACAATGTAACACATAGACATATATGTGGATCAGTACTTTGAGGATGTACTAAGTATATGGGGGTGAAATGCATAAGTAAAATATTATCTCGTGACATTCTTTATAAAATAAAGCATGCTAACTATAAATGACTCACATAGGCTTGATTAATCTAAAATCTGAATATCATAAATCACAAAAAGTAAATCATATAACATAAATCTTGTGAGCCATTACACTTAGTTCTAAAATCTGTATTTTGTTCTTATTCTCAAATCATATAGTCTAAGTGAAAAAGGACTCACCTTTTCTGTCTGAAAACTAAAGCTGTAATTTTGTAACTGAAATATTAAGTAAAATCATATCTAAGTAAGTTTGTTAGCCTTTACACTTAATTTCTAAAATTTGAAAAATACTTTATCTTAGGGAGGTTCTCTATAATGACCCCTTAGGTCATTTTCCATATTTATGCTTATCTTCACCATTTGATCTTCTCCATAGCTACCCAAAGTCATTTATAACTTGTTGAGACCGACGGTTCAATTACCGGGCAGTTCGTATGATTTTTAGAGTCAATTCCCTGTCTAGAAGTCTTCACTAGTTCCAAATGACCATCGGACAAAAACTTCAGCGAAACAATCTCGGATGCAAATTTTAACTGTGCCAGTGGATCCAGAATATCAATTTTAGTCTAGTTATACCTTTGGTTCGGGTTTTAATGCACCCGAGCTTATTTCACCTATTAAACAAAAAGTTGTAAAGTTGAAACTATGTGTGGGCCTCACTTTTATTCTAAACGACCTTGTATGGAAGTTTTGATGATTCCAATGGACTTTTATTGTGTTTTACACTCAAATTTCACTATTGGATCATATATTTTGGGTCCCGAATGAGTTTCGAGGGTCAAAAACAAATTTTTAACTTTGCTGTCAAAGGGTACCGCGTTGGTTCACCGAAGGGTCTATAAATAGACCACAAGGTCGCGAATTTGGGGATTCTTCATTCACCTGTGAGAGTCTAAAACCCTAAATGGGTATGATAACTCAAAATTGAGTCTTGTGGGTGTCTAGGGAGCTTGGTAAACATCTTTTATCATGATTATCATCCGAATTAAGGTAAGATTTCATCACTTTATTAGTGAACTTCTTAGTTATTGACCCAAAACCTCAATTTAGCTAAGGGATTGATTTAGCCCTAAATTTTGTTTGTTTCCACCCATTAATTGAAGGTTATGATTTCTTGGTGATGTATGAGCATTGGGTTGACCTCAAAAATGCGATTTCCGTACATGGGACCCACTGAGGTTTTTGGTGTCGTTTTTGGACCCGAAGCACAATAGTGCAATATGGGTATCATTAGAATCGTATTAATGAGTAGATTATATTTTTTTATAGTGTGATGGAATTTTGCGGATTGTGAAGTGAAGACGAGCATATGGAGCTTAAGTGTGATTTTATAGTTTAGCCTTGAGGTAGGCTCCTGTCCACTTTCCTTCATAGATGATATATGATATGTATTGTGTGTGGATATGAATGTTAGGATTAATTATAAGTAAGATAGTTTATCCTTGATTATTGATGTTTTTGGAAATTAGACGATGGTCTTGGACCCGTAAGATAGTATGTTTATAACCTTGTGGACTCCTATTGCCTTCTCCCTAGTTTAGATAGAATTGTAGAATGGATTTGATACATTGCTAGATTATGGATGTGGTTTTAGTGTTGGAAGCATGATTAGTATATTTGATCTTATTGATCTAGTGTGGTATTCTTTGAATCGTAATTTGGATAGAATTGACTTAAGTGCCCTTATTTCTAGTTGAAGTTCCTATCTTAGGCTTGTATGTGGTTTACTTGACATCTAAAAGTTGAACTATATATCTTATCCTAGTTTGGGGCATAGTATACCTAATTAAGGATATTGAGGTTTAGAAGTGGGATTGTCCGGCCCACTTAGGCCTAGATTTGTGTTAGCCTTTGTGGGCTTAGTTGTGGATAGTAGGCGTAATTGAGACTAATAAGCCTTATTTATGAGATTTACTTGGTGGATTGTTAAATTATAATGATGTTCCTCATATTGTGACCTATGAGTTATAGAGATGTTATTTCCTCTTAGACTTGATACTTAACCCATAGAGATGTTATTTCCTCTTAGACTTGATACTTGGACCATAGAGATGTTATTTCCTCTTAGTTATGAAATTTGACCCACTGAGATACACTTTCTTCTTTATTATGATATTTGGCCCATAGAGATGTTTTTTCCTCTTAGTTATGATATTTGGCTCATAGATATGCATTTTTCTCTTAGTTATGATACTTTACCCATAGAGATACATTTTCCTCCTTGCTATGATAATTAGTCCATAGAGATGATTTTCCTCTTAGTTATGATTATTGAGCTTATAGAGATGATTTTTCTCCTGATCATATGTATAACCTATAGATATGAGATTTTTAATAGAGGTGATATACTTGTTGATATTATGCCTCCTATAGGTGAGATGCCTCATATATGTGAGATGATTATACATATGCTACGACTTATAAATATGATTATAGAAATGAGTTTTGGATATGTATATGGGCCGAAGGCCATGTTGATGATAGTATGATTATTCTGAACATATTAATGAGTTGAGGGTCGATAGATGAAATCGATTAGAAATCTGGGAAGTGTTTATCCTTGTTAAGGATACATCTATAGTTCATGAATATATATGTATGTGTGTGTGTGCGTGTACACATCTCTTTGGTATAGGATGGAGGAAGGTGTGGTATGACGCTTATGATTTCACTGATCGAATACTGGTGATGGCATTCATAGATTCGATACATTCATGATTATTAAATCGGTTAATGATGTGATTCTAGCTAAATGCTATCTTATGATTGTTCTTCCTAATTATAGTATAAGCTACATGGTATATTTGAGGTGTAAAATTCTAAATACATTAGTTAATGAGCCTTGCCTATTAATATTGTAACTAACAGCTAGGGTTAATACATGGCTATGAAGTTGGGTTTATCAATGGTGGTGATATGTGGCTATTGATAACAAGTTATAATGCTAATTAGTTATTAAGTGAGGATAATGTGGTCAACATTGCTAGGTGTTAAGGATGCTAGTGATAATCATGCCTAGTTAATAATGATACCTAGTTACTGATGTTGACTGGATAATAATGAGGACTAGTTAATAATGAGGATTAGTTGGTAAACAGTATTAGATATTGACTGGTGTTAGTTAATAAAAGATGTGTAGTTGATAAATGATGAATAGTGAATAGATGGTGATTATGGTTTAATGGTGAACCTTGAATAGACGTTAGGTTTGGATAATTATTGATTAATGGTTATTTGCTATTCCATGATTAATGATTTTGAAAAGAATCGGCTAGATTGATAACTAGAGATCATGTAATTACTAGTAAACTAGCGGTATAATAATGAATCTTGGCTAGTTAATAATGAGCAGGTAGAATATAATGATAATATAGTTATCTTTGCGATATTATGATTACGGTTATGAGTATATCGACTTTTATCTGTACACCTATTAAATGCCTATATTTATGTATTGATAATTACGATGATATATTGATACCTGGCAAGATCGAAGGATATTGTGATGACATATTGATACCCGACAAGACTGGAGGATATTATGATGATATTGATACCCTGTTTAAGTCTGGAGAATACTATTGAGATGGTATTGATACCCGGTTTAAGTTCGGAGGATACTATTGAGATGATATTGATATCCGGCAAGGACGGAGGATATTATAATGATATTGATACCCAGTTTGAGTCCAGAGAATACTATTGAGATGATATTGATATTTTTTTTCGAGTCTCAAGGATACTATTGAGATGATATTAATTCCCGGCAAGGCTGGAGGCTGATTACGATAATGATGGTCCTGATAAGGATAGGTTATTATGAGTCATTATATTGATGGTATTCTTACATTCACTTCTATATGCGCATCACCTATCACCAGTATGCACCTATATTTATTAGTCGGTATGGGACAGTTGTATAGATACGGGTAAAGGGTATGTCTTGTTTTGTTGTATATTAATTAAATCTTCCGAGCCTGGGGTGGTGGGGGTACGCATAGTCTTGTCTAGGTATTTGGTTATCCAGAGTAGTTAGTTATTAACGTTGTTATTGATATTATTATTATCATTGTTATGATCATTATTATGGCTAGCTATGACAGATTGGTCATTGATCTGGTATCGGGATTTGAGATATGTCTTTGGCCTCTCCTATCTTATGATTGCATTATTATGCATGAGTATTTCATGTCTGGCTATGTGGATTAGAATCCCCGAGTATGATAGTATTTAAATCATGATAGTATTATAATGAGGTCTTAAAATCAAAACATGATGATCTAGGTTATGCTTGAGATGACCTCTTATTTATATGTATTATATATGTATACATATATTTATATATATATATATATATAGCTAAATGAAGCCATGATTCTATCAGATATCCTTCCTTTGTTGTTTATATTGTATAATCGTTCCTTCGCCTTGTATATTAAAATCTATTTTTCTTTCGCTCTTTTTTTGTATTTTGACCTGAGATATATGGTATAGCATTGGTATATATTGAATGTGCTAGAATAGGGTAGTTCACCTTAATACTTCCTTATTCTTATTATGTTAGACTCTTGGACATGAATAGGATAGTTGTTCCTTGTTATTCTCATTGACTTATTACATGATTTATGGACTCTTGGTTGTTGTTTCCATTCTGTTTATATGTTGTATATATGTACTTTATATATGGAGCTCAATCGGCAGTTGTCTACTGAGTACCATTCCTTTGGTACTCACACTATACCTCTGCAGCCTGCAGATCATAGTACGGGTTATCACCATTGATGTATGCATTGTGCGGGGTAGCCCTGATTCAGAGACTTAGGGTGAGCTCCTGACGTTCGGAGTATTACTTATCTCTCCCCTATGTATTAGAATAGCCTCTAAATTGTATTCTGAGCTATGTTGAATCAGTGTATTTCTCCTTGATATATCACTTTTGTACTCTTATTATATTTAGAAGCTCTTGTACTGATACCACCAGGTTTAGGATTTGTCTCTATATTAATCTTTATTTTATATAGTCCGCATTCTTTTTCTTATGTTATTGAGTAGTCTATTACTAGCCATTCTGGACTACAGGTTGGCTTGCCTACTAGTGGGTTATGGTAGGCGACATCATGACCTGAAAAATTGGGTCGTGACAAATTGGTATTAGAGCCTAGGTTTCATTGGTGTATTAGTACAAGAGCTAAGTGTTAGTAAAGTCCTGCAGATCTGTGCGGAGACGTCCGCAACCTATCTTTGGGAGGCTACAGTGACTTTTTAGGAAATTCACTTCATGACTCCTTGTCATGTGTCCACATTCCTATGGCATATTCTTTTACTCTATTTTATCCTAGAAGGATGATGCGATATTGTCGGCAGATGTGGACGAGACTCCAACACGTATTTTTAAATTTTTGCACAATATCAAGCTAGAGAGTCAGAGATGGACATCAAAGATCTTCAGCGGTAGCTAAAATGGATTTGGGTTAAGTCCCTATCAGATTTGCGGAGTTTCGTATGGTTCTTCGGTCCATGGTGACCATTCTGGATTATTAGGGGTAGTATCTCAAAGTATTTTAGATTCTTGATTTGGTTGTGTTGTGATGGGACACTGGTTCAGAGAATGCCCCTGGTATGAGATAATTGGTCAAATAGAGTTAGCCTGTATTCCTCGCCAGCCTAGAGTTCTTAAGATAGACTATGATTTTGGAAGTTAGACATAAATTTGCAGATTTCTCTCAGCGTCGGTTGGCCATCCATTTGGGCTTAGTTTGTGTTCTCTCTATATTGATGCTTCAAGAAGTGCTATGACCACAGAAAGACCGACTACTAGTCTAGGGAGTGTCCCTGACATGAAATTCCAGTCATCCAGCTTATTCAGATCAACCCCATGATATTGTGGCATCTTCAGTAGAGATAGTGCATGTGGTGCCTCAGTCGATGATTCAGTCAGTTGGTTTGAGTATAACGCCCCGAAAATGGGTCCTAAGATGTCACACGGTGCTTAGGATCACAAGTGATCCCAAGATAACCCTTATAGTGTCATAACCCATGAGCAACTGAATATGATACATAAATCTGAACAAGTAAGCGAAAGAAACTGAAACTGAATACATTAACTTTACTGAATAAAGCCTCTACTAATACTGACTATAAATAGTTGGGAAGCTACTCCAACTATCGTTAATCAATACATATGAATAAGAAAGTAAAGAATATAAATAGGTGTAACTAAAGATCCCGAAGTAGGAGGATTCATCATCTCATAAGTTGGAATCTACAATTGTCCGAATCTGAATGTGCATACTAAAACTTGTACCTATATTATGAGCAATGTAGCACATAGACGTATATGTGGATCAGTACTTTGGGAATGTATTGAGAATATGGGGGTAAATGCATAAGAAAAAACATATCTCATAATCATCATTTATAAAACAATGCATACTAAATGTAAATGACTCACATAGCTTAAGAAATCTGAAATCTAAAACTCATAAATCATGAATAATGAAGCATGTAGGATAAATCTCGTGAGTCATTACACTTAGCTCTAAAATCTGTAGTTATTTTCCCTTCTCAAACATATAGGCTAAGTGGTAAAGTGCTCACCTCTGTATCTGAAAGTTAAGACTGTAACTTTGAAACTAAAATCTCATGTAAAACAATATTTGAATAATCTTGTGAGCCTTTACACTTGGTATCTAAATATCTTTACTGACAATGAAATCTTTCAAAGCTTTAGGAAAAATAACTCATCTCAAAGGAACATACTTTAGGAACTACTCTGAAAATCTTACTATTAGGGAAAAATACTCAAAAGCTGTTTATTTACTTTTTACTAGCAGGGAGGTTCTCTTAACCGGCATAAACCATGTGAGCTACATGGAGTCCAACATTTTGTCCTCCTAAGGAAGAAACCTCATGTTGGAGAGAGGCGTTATACTCTTGCCAGGAATTATAACCTCAACTTAGTGATCAGTATCTTGGCCTCAGGCCCATTAATCTCAATCCTATGGTGGCACGTAGTTCTGGGGTATGAAACCATAGTAACTTACCCAATTTTGTGTTAAATACTGCTCCCTATAATTAGCTATGCTGATCTCATTGGAAATCCACTTTTTAAAAAATATCTCATGGTTTATAATGAAAACCAAACTCATATATATCTATAATCTGAAATAAACTCTGAAAAGTAGATTCCAAACCTCAACTGGGATCCGAAGATCAAATACTTTTATTCAACTCAAAATATACTAATCTCAGGATGTTCAAAGCACAAGTTCTTGAAATATAAATACTCAAATTAGGGCCTAATAACCCATTCTTCAACTCATGTAAATTCATTGTAATCATGCTTGTTAATGAACTTAATAATAATTTAACTCAAAATCTGAAAATTTCTACCATAGGCATGAAAATATGAAAAAAGACATGAAACTTATCTTTAAAATCTCTCAAAACTCATAATATTGTAAATAGTGATAATGGGTATGAAATTCTCATTTAGAACTCAAGTATAAACATTCAAAATCATAGCAAAACATAAGGCTCAATATGTTTCTTGAATATACTTCAACAATATCAAAATAATATGATCAAGAATCTCAACATCATGCTTAAACTCAATTTGGAAATCTGAAAAATTGCATTACACGCATAAATACATGAAAATAATCATGCAATTCAATATTCATTCACTTGTAAGCTCATAATCATCAAATACTTATAACTGGGTATGAACCCTACTTTAAAATAATAAGATACTTGCTGAAAAATATATTTTTGGGCACAAGGACGAAAGAATTTTCCTTGTTCATAACCTCACATACCTTAATTGATGATCTTAGATGAGAAAGCTTGAATCTTTGATTCCTATGATGAATTAAATGTTAAAACTTAAATTTTAAACCCTTTGGAGATGATCTTGAAAACATTCTTGAAGTTCTTGGATTAAGAACCCTAAATTCTTGATCTTTTTGTTGAAGATAAGAACATGAAATTGGTGATTCTTGAGGAAATTGATTAGGGTTGTTCTTGAGGGAAAAATTGGAGAATGGGGGCAAATAATGCCCCAATTGAAGCCTTAGATCGTGTTTTTACAACCTGGGTTAAGGTGGGAAAAGACCCCATTGCTCCGTATTAATTTAAAGTAGAAATTTGTAACCCTCATCCCAATTTTTCCCTTCAGCGCGACGCGCTACCATCGCGGCAGCCCACTGCCTCACACTAAAATGACTATAACTTTTCGCTCGGGTATTGGACTTTTGCGAAATTGGTATCTTTGAAAATATAATTCAATTATCTACAATTTAGTGGGTCTTGGGATAGAAAATTCCATGTATATAAAATGTTATACATGTTTAAATTAGACCTTTGTAGGATTGAATGCCAAATTTTTGTCGAATCTAATGTTCTTAGCTCCACTTGGCTCTAAGTGACTTCTATGAACATTATTCACCTAATAAGGACTTCACATACTTAGGATTAAAGTCATGCCACAAGAATTCAAATTATGGATTAAGAGTACGACAATTACACATTCACTGCGACACACTGAAATCCCACTAAGCTACTGGAAAAGGATGAGTGCGAATTTGCACTCTAGCGCTACGTGGTGCTATCGCGTTGAGCAACTGGAAATTGAAAATTGGAAATTTGGACCTCTCTGCGATGCGCCAATATTTTGGAGGTCCACTGGAATGTGACAATTGTCATTTTGACATCCACCGCGATGCGGTGAGTGCCCAGGTGGGATACTGCATTATTAAAAATGCTCTAACTTCTTCACCAAGTGTCGGATTTGGGATAATTTGATACCGATGAAAATCTTATTCAATTTTTCACACAATGGAAGGTCTAAATCTAAAAAATTCCATATAAAATAAAGGTTATTCCTTTTTGAAGCATACTCTTAACATTCTAGGAATGAATTTTAAGCTAGGAAAAACATGGAGTGTTACATCGAGTTAGACCTATTTAGATTTATTTTCCCTATACCCGTTAGGCAGGTGATTGTGGATGTCACCATGAGTGGTGTGCTATTATTTCTCGTATTTATCTTTTATTATGTGTATTTGGGTTTCTTTCACACCCATTGATTATTATATGCCTTGATGAGTTTGTATTGATCATTATGTGCTTTATTATTGAATTCATGATTATGTTACTACTTTGTGGTTTATTTCTTTTAGTGGTGGATGGAGTAGATATATATTGATATTTTTCCCCTATGGAAGTGGTTTTGGATTCGAGTCCCGTTTATCTTAGCACATTAGCCCTGGTGTAGCCCTTGAGTGGTACATGATATTGATATTTATTTTGGTATCACCTGTTCAGTATGTTGATATTGATATTGTTGTTTCTATTGCTACCACTGTGTAAGGTTATTATTATTACATGATGTTATTACTAGATGTTGTTATATAATGAATTTGATTCTCGTTGGGTAGCTGTTTAGACTAGTGTTATCTAGTTATAATTTCATATGGTGATCTTATTTGGTGGCTTGAGCAGATATAACCTGATTTGATGATTTTTTTTCTTATAGTTCGGTGAGATTGATTTTTCCCCCCTTGGTTAACTATGCTAGACTAATTTGGGAGCATAGTGTGGTATCAAAGGAAAGCTGACATTCTATGCTTCTGTGTAGTTTTTAAGTTGGCAAGTTAGTTATATTGCTTGTTATTGTGTTTGAGACTCTTAGATTTGCTTCCTGGATTGTAAAGGCTTTTGTTTTGGCTATCCCTTACGATATAACCCATTTGTGAGATTGATTAGTTTGAGGTCCATTCTTTTGTTATGACTATTTCATCGCCCGATAGTGGTTTTAACATCGATATTAAGGTGTTGTGGATTCGTCTCTTAGATTTGTTGGGTTTGTTCCTTTGTGATGTTTTGCCCTTATTATTAGTGTGGGGATAGATGCTCCCTTCTCGTTGTAATATGGTTTTTTCTTAAGTGGAGTTTGAAAGTTTGAGGCAGGTGACCTTTCTTGTGATCGCTTCTTATGTTGGCAAACTGAAAATTCCTTATCTTGAGTTGTTGATTTTTCGGTGGTGGTCTTGAATTTGACCTTGTTTTTGGGATTAAAATATCCTTTGATGATATGATTCTTGGGTGGATTCAGGAAATCCCCATTTCAGCGTTTGTTTGTCCTAGTGAGGCTTGGTGGAGTGATTCTCCTTGATAATATGAGCCTGTGGCTAATTCTTTTCCTAGATGGAGTATTGCACTGGTTAGTTCCCAACTTAAGTTGTATTTATTTGAGTTGCCAAAGTTTTTGCCTTCATTGGTGTGGTTTTCAGCCTTGAGAAGTTTTGAGTATATTTGGATAGTTCATGCCCTCTAGTGGATGTAGAGTGGGTTATATGCATTTTCAACCAGTGATTTATCCTTTGGCATGACTCCTATTTTGTGGCTCTATTTTATTCCGTCCAGCTGATATAGAGTTGGTTGCTTATGTTATCAGTCAGTGTTTATCCCTGTGATGATTTTGCTCTTTAGATATGTCTTGACTGTGGCTTGGTATGATTTAACTCGGATATATCAAATTTTGGATACTAGAGTCAATTTGAGATAGTTGACATTGACATAGCCTTATTGTCCTAGTTTTGGATTTTGACTCCTTGGAGTGACGATTTGGAAGTGTGATAGATTTGGAGAATTAATGCCTACTCGTTCATAGTTTTTGTTTAGATATTTGAGATTGAGCGGTTCAACCTTGGTGTTGAGATTTTAGCTTGGGTTTGTAGACCTGTTGTGTAGCCTTTATTTTGGACTTATTTCAGTTTGGATTTCATTTATAGGCTGGTTGACCCTACTCTATTATGGTTTACTCGGTCTTCTAGACTTCAGTTTGATTATAGTTGATAAGTGTTCAGACGATAGCCCATGGGCGTCGTATTGGTTATTTTAGTTTTGACCTCGAGATTTAATTTTCTTTAGGAATTTTGGATGATATTTTTTAATGAAAGTAATATACATGAGTTGGTATCAGCGTGTTGTGGTTTAGAATTACGTGCATCAGCCTTTTTAGTTCAGTTAGAGGCCAGTTAGCGGTTAAGTTGAGTTGGCTATTTCAGAAGTAGAATGAGAGTTGTTGTTGAAAAAGGATACTTGTGGAAAAATCCCTTAGAAGTGTTTTCTCTTTGTTGAGGTTACCTGGAAAGTCATGATTGGATCATGAGGGCCCAATACCTCATCCATTCGAGCATTTGAGATTCTTTCTATCTATTGACTTTTGTCCCTGAAAGTCCTTTTAGTAGTGGATGTTATAATGACCCTTCAGGTCATTTTTCATATTTATGGTTATCTTCACCGTTTGAGCTTCTCCATAGCTACCCTAAGTCATTTATGACTTGCTGGGACCTACAGTTCAGTTACCGAGTAGTTCATTTGGTTTTTAGAGTCAATTCCCTATCTAGAAGTCTTCACTGGTTCCAAATAACCATCCGATGAAAACTTTAGTGAAACAATATCGAATGCAAATTTTGACTATGCCAGCAAATTCGAAATATCGATTTTAGTCTAGGTAGATCTTTGGTCGGTTTCAATGCACTCAAGCTCATTTCGACCTATTAGAAGAAAAGTTGTAAAATTGAAACTATATGTACGGGCCCCACTTTTACCTAAACGACCTTGTATGGAAGTTTTGGTGATTCCAATGGATTTGAATTGTGGTTTATACTCAAATTTCACTATTGGATCATATATT
This sequence comes from Capsicum annuum, assembly GCF_002878395.1. NCBI lineage: Eukaryota > Viridiplantae > Streptophyta > Magnoliopsida > Solanales > Solanaceae > Capsicum > Capsicum annuum. The sequence continues at coordinate 217,352,172 of NC_061121.1, forward strand.
TTGGGTCCCGAATGAGTTTCGAGGTCAAAAATAAGTTTTGACTTTGCTGTCACAGGGTACCGCGTTTGTTCGCCGAAGGGATCTATAAATAGACCCCAAGGTCGAGAATTTGGGGATTCTTCATTCACCTTTGAGAGACTAAAACCCTAAATAGGTATGATAACTCAAAATTGTGTCTTGTGGGTGTCTAGGGAGCTTGATAAACATCTTTTATCATGATTATCATCCAGATTAAGGTAAGATTTCATCACTTTATTGGTGAATTTTTTAGTTCCTGACCCAAAACCCCATTTATCTAAGGGATTGATTTTGTCCTAAATTTGGTTTGTTTCCACCCGTTAATTGAGGGTTATGATTTCTTGGTGATGTATGAGCATTGGGTTGACCTCGGAAATGCGATTTTTGTACGTGGGACCCACTTGGGGTTTTTGGTGTCGTTTTTGGACCCAAAGCACAATAGTACAATGTGGGTATCATTAGACTCGTATTGATGAGTAGATTATATTTTTTTATAGTGTGATGGAATTTTGCGGATTGTGAAGTGAAGACGAGCATATGGAGCTTAAGTGTGATTTTGTAGTTTAGCCTTGAGGTAGGCTCCTGTCCACTTTCCTTCATAGATGATATATGATATGTATTGTGTGTGGATATGAATTTTAGGATTGCTTATGAGTAAGATAGCTTAGCCTTGATTATTGATGTTTTGGGAAATTAGATGAAGGTCTTGGACCCGTAAGATAGTATGTTTATAACCTTGTGGACTCCTATTGTCTTCTCCCTAGTATAGATAGAATTGTAGAATAGATTTGATACGTTGCTAGAATATGGATGTGGTTTTAGTGTTGGAAGCATGATTAGTATATTTGATCTTATTGGTCTAGTGTGGTATTCTTGGAATTGTAATTTGGATAGAATTGACTTAAGTGCCCTTATTTATAGTTAAAGTCCCTATCTTAGGCTTGTATGTGGCTTACTTGACATCTAGAAGTTGAACTAGATATCATATCCTAGGTTGGGGCATAGTTTACCTAATTAAGGAAATTGAGGTTTAGAAGTGGGATTGTGCGGCCCACTTAGGCCTAGATTTGTGTTAGCCCTTATGGGCTTAGTTGTGGATAGTAGGCGTAGTTGAGACTAATAAGCCTTATTTATGAGAAATACTTGGTGAATTATTAAATTGTAATGATGTTCCTCATATTGTGACTTATGAGTTATAGTGATGTTATTTACTCTTAGACTTGATACTTGACCCATAGAGATGTTATTTCCTCTTAAGACTTGATACTTAGCCCATAGAGATGTTATTTCCTCTTAGAGTTGATACTTGGACCATAGAGATGTTATTTCCTCTTAGACTTGATACTTGACCCATAAAGATGTTATTTCCTTAGACTTGATACTTGGACCATAGAGATGTTATTTTCTCTTAGTTATGATATTTGACCCATAGAGATACACTTTCCTCTTTATTACAATATTTGGCCCATAGAGATGCTTTTTTCTCTTAGTTATGATATTTGGCTCATAGAGATGCATTTTCCTCTTAGTTGTGATATTTGACCCATAGAGATACATTTTCCTCTTTGTTATGATATCTGGCCCATAGAAATAATTTTCCTCTTAGTTATGATTATTGAGTTTATCGAAATGATTTTCCTACTGATCATGATGTATAATCTATAGATATAAGATGCTTAATAGAGATGATATGCTTTTTGATATTATGCCTCCTAGATGTGAGATGCCTCATATATGTGAGATGATTATAGATATCCTACGGCTTATAAATATGATTATAGAAATGAGTTTTGGATATGTATATGGGCCAAAGGCCGTGATGATGATATTATGATTATTCTGAACATATTATTGAGTCAAGGGTCGATAGATGAAATTGATTGGACATCCGGGAAGTGTTTATCCTTGTTAAGGATGCGGCTATAGTTCATGAATATATATATATGTGTGTGTGTGTGCGCGCGGGCGTATACGCCTCACCGATATGGGATGGAGGGAGGTTGGTATGATGCTTATGATTTCACTGATTGAAAACTGGTGATGGAATGCATAGCTTCGATACATTTATGATTATTATATCGATTATTGATGTGATTCTAGCTGAATGCAATCTTATGACTGATCTTTCTAATTATGGTATAAGCTACGTGGTAATTAGTTGGCTATTAGGTGACTATTGTATTTGATACTTAAAATTATAAATATATTAGCTAATGAGCCTTGCCTAGTAATATGGCAGCTAACGACTAGGGTTGATCTGTGGCTATGAAGTTGGGTTTATCTAAGGTAGTGATGTGTGGCTATTGATAACAAGTTATAATGTCGATTAGTTATTAAGTGAGGATAATGTGGTCAACATTGCTAGGTGTTAAGGGATGCTAGTGATAATGATGCCTGGTTAATAATGATACCTAGTTACTGATGCTGACTAGCTAAGAACGAGGACTAGTTAATAATGAGGATTAGTTGGTAAACAGTATTAGATATTGATTGGTGTTAGTTGATAAAAGATGTCTAGTTGATAAATGATGAATAGTGAATAGATGGCGATTATGGTTTAATGGTGAATCTTGACAAGACGTTACGTTTAGATAATTATTGACTAATGGTTAGTTTCTATTCCATAATTAATGATTATGTGAAGAATCGGCTAGATTGATAACTAGAGATCACGTGATAACTAGTAAACAGCGGTATAATAATAAGTCTTGGCTTGTTAATAATGAGAAGGTAGAAAATAATGATAAGATAGTTATCTTTGCGATATTATGATTATAGTTATGAGTATATCGACTTGCATCTGTACACCTATTAAATGCCAATACCTATATTTATGTATAGATAGTTATGATGATTTATTGATACCCGGCAAGACCGAAGGATATTATGATGACATATTGATACCCGGCAAGACCGGAGGATATTATGATGATATTGATACCCAATTTGAGTTCAGAGAATACTATTGAGATGATATTGATACTCGGTTCGAGTCCAGAGTATACTATTGAGATGATATTGTTACCCAGCAAGGCCGGAGGATATTATGATGATATTGATACCCAGTTTGAGTTCGGAGAATACTATTGAGATGATATTGATATCCAGTTCGAGTCCAGAGGATACTATTAAGATGATATTAATTCCTGGTAAGGCCAGAGGTTGATTACGATAATGATGGTCCTGATAAAGACAGTTATTATTAGTCGTGATTTGATGGTATACTTGTATTCATTCCTTTATGTGCATCGCCTATCACCTGTATGCACCTATATTTATCAACCGGTATGGGACGGTTGCATAGATACGAGTGTAGGATATGTCTTGTGTTGTTGTATGTTGATTGAACCTTCTGAGCCTGGGATGGTGGGGGTACGCATAGGCTTGTCTAGGTATTTGGTTGTCCGAAGTAGTCGGTTGTTAATGCTGTTATTGATATTATTATTATCATTGTTATGATCATTATTATGGCTAGCTATGACAGATTGGTCATTGATCCGGTATCGGTATTTGAGGTATGTCTTTGGTCTCTCCTATCTTATGATTGCATTATTATACATGAGTATTTCATGTCTAGCCATGTGGATTAGAATCTCCGAGTATGATAGTATTTAAATCATGATAGTACTGTAATGAGGTCTTAAAATCAGAACATGATGATCTAGGTTATGTTTGAGATGACCACCTGTTTATATGTGTATATATATATATATATATATATATTTAGCTATATGAAGCCATGATACTATCGGATATCCCTTCCTTTGTTGTTTATATTGTATAGTCATTCCTTCACCTTATATATTACATATATCTTTCTTTCATACTTTATTTGTATATTGACCTGGGATATACGGTATAGCATTGGCATATATTGAATGCAGCTGGAATAGGTTAGTTTACCTTGATACTTCCTTAGTCTTATTATGTTAGACTCTTGGACATAAATAGGATAGTTGTCCATTGTTATTCTCATTGACTTATTACATGATTTATGGACTCTTGGTTGTAGTTTCCATTCTGTTTATTTGTTGTATATATCTACTTTATCTATGGACCTCAGTCGGCAGTTGCCTACTGAGTACCATTCATTTGGTACTCATACTACACCTCTGCAGCCTGCAGATATAGTACGGGTTATCGTCGTTGATATGTGCATTGTGCGGAGTAGCCCTGATTCGGAGACTTAGAGTGAGCTCCTGACGTTCGGAGTATTACTTATCTCTCCCTTATATATTAGACTGGCCTCTAAGTTATATTCAGAGGTAATTTGAATCAGTGTAATTCTCCTTGATTTATCACTTTTGTACTCTTATTGTGTTTAGAAGCTCTTTTACTGATACCACCAGGTTTTGGGATTTGTCTTAGTATTAATCTTTATTTCATATATTCCGCATTCTTTTCCTTATGTTATTGAGTAGTCTGTTACTAGCCGTTCCGGACTATAGGTTGGCTTGCCTACTAGTGGGTTATGGTAGGCGCCATTATGACCTGAAAAGTTGGGTTGTGACATTCTCTTAACCAACATAAACCATGTGAGTATTCATGGGGTCCAACGTCTTTGTCCCCCTAAGGGGGAACATCCTCACACTGGGTAAATGAGTCATACTCTTGTTAGGGAGTATAACCTATATGAGTGATCACATATCTGTCATCCACATAGAAGTGGGAATAATCTAAATCCTATGTTGGCACGTAGTTCTGGGGTATGAAACCGGAGTAACGTATCCATCTCGGTGCTAAATACTACTCCCAAAATAATATCTATGTGCTCATTCTAATGGAAATCCACTTTTAAAATAGTCTATTGGTTTATAATGAAAACCATCTCTAATTCTATAAATCTAAATCTGTAATCTGAGTTTGTAAAGTGGATTTCATATCTAATCTGAGACCAAAAGGTCAAATCTTTATCATTAATCTGAAAGGAATCTAGTCATAGGGTGCTTGTAGCACAACAAATCTTGAAATAGAAATTCCAAATTAGGGCCTAATGACCCATGCAACAATCTCATGTTAAAACATCTCAAAATTCATGCTTGATAATGTAAACATTTATAATTCAACATAAAATCTGAAAATTACTGCACAATGCATAAAAATATAAATATAGTCATGTAATTCAGCTTCTAAATCAATGGAAATCTCATAAGTTTGTAAACAACAGTAATGGGTACAAACCCTAACTTGAATTTCATGGGAAATCATATAAAATTCAGTAAATTAAAATTTAAAAACAAGTTTTGGGCACAAGGACGAAAGGATTGTCCTTGTTCATAACCCCACATACCTTAATTGATGAACTAGATGTTAAAGCTTGAATCTTGGATTCCTATGATGCTTTTGAAGATGGATTCTTAGAGTTCTTGAATTGGGGATTCTTAATCTTGAACTTTCTTGGAGAATCTATGGAGGAATTTGAATTTCTTGGAAAAGGAGCTTTGATGATCTAGGATTTTATTTTGAGAGAAAAGTGATGAAATAAACATAAAGTGCCTTGATATAAGCTTAATGATGTGTTTTGGACGAATTGGGGGCTGGATAATTTACTAAAATACCCTTTTCAAACTCCCAAATGGAACAAAAAAAACGACCAAAAATCCCAATCTATTGGGCCACCACGACGTGCCAATATCGTAGTGTCTCACTGGAAAGGATGAACGGGAACTGGATACTCACCGCGATGCGCCACAATCGCGGTGCCCTATAGAAATGCCATTTTGGCCTTCGATGTGACGCACAAATATAGAGTTGGACTACTGAAAATTGACAAATGAAACAATGGACCTCTCTACGATGCACCAATATTGTAGAGGTCCACTAAAAAATGACAATTCTGAATTTAACTACCTCCGCGACATGGTGACTGTCCAGGTGGCACACTACCAACTTAAAAACGCTCTAACTCCTCAACCGAGTGTCGAATTTGGCAAAATTTGGTATTAATGGAGAGCTTATTCAATTTCCCACAAAATAAAAAGTCGAAATCTTGAAAATTCCTTATAATTAAAATGGTATTCATTTTAAAGCTAATTTTCAACACTCTAGGAACGAATTTAAGCTAGAAAAAGTACAAGGTATTACAACCACGTAAGAAAGAGGATTTTGAATTTTCCTATTGCCCTGTAGCCTCTCGAAGAAAACTACAGACGTCTCCATACCATTTTACAAGACTCTACTAGACATGTTCTTGCACGACGAGATCCACAAACCTAGGTCTCTGATACCAACTTTGTCACAATCCGAATGGCCATGAGTGGCACCCATACAAATCTTTCTATGGAAGAACCATCTAAATCAAAATCTTACCCAATCACTTAGTCAATACTAAGATGATGTTATCATAAAATCAAAATAATAATAATAATCTAGGACTAATTATTATTAATGCGGAAGTCAAACAAAATACTTACTAAAATTCCCAAGAATCAAAAGTCATCGTATAAGAAATATTAACAAAGATGATGTCTAAAGAGATATTCAAAAATAAAGTAAATAAAGAATGTTTCACTACCCAAAAGATGGATAAGAACAAATAAGATGACTAATGGCTGCCTGGAGACGGAGTGCTCACCTTTGGATCAATTTCTTCTATTAAACTCTATAGGTGAGGTCATCTGAGCCTCTGGACCGCTTTCTGCACTCAACAAAAGAAGAGTACAGGGTAGTATCAGTACAAACCACAATGTTCTAGTAGGTATCATAGGTCAACTCTACTTAATATCATGTGCACAACATAAATCAAATATGAAGTAGACAGGCATTGTCACATAACAGTAATTCAATGAATCAACAATAGAATAATAACATGTCAAACAGTACTCATAACCAAGCCATATAACCATTAAGAGTGTCAATCGTACTATAAACATCGACATAATCAACACAAATATTTACACACATGCTATGGAACTTAATTTTGTCCAAATAGTCATAACCTGCAGGAAACAATCTATATTCATGTACTGTATTGACGTGGTACCCGATCCACCATATACATATCCATACCGACGTGATACCTGATCCAGCATATACATATCCATACTAGCGTGGTACCTGATCCACCATATACATATTCGTACCAACGTGGTACCCGATCCAACATATACATATCCGTACCGGCGTGGTACTCGATCCAACATATATATATATTCGTATTGGCATGGTACCCGATCCAACATATACATATCTGTACAGGTGTGGTACCCGATCCACCATAAACAAGTAATATCAATTTAAAATTTATACAACCTCACAACATACAATATGATTTACCAAGTTTACAAGTACACTTAAAGTCACAAGATAATTTCATCAAGTAAATTTTTAATAATCATTTATACACGCCTCAACAATCCAAACATCATCAATTTCAAGCATGTCTGAACCATAATAAACAAGTATCTAATTTAGGAGCATACACATAATTAAATTAAATCTAACTCCAATTAAACTGTAATCTACCTCAACGAATGGACCCGAACGCAAGGTACTTTTCAAGGACCTTACCCTTTCATAAAGCTTTCGAGTGTTTCAAATATATAATTTTCATAAGTGTACGAATTTAATAATATCTGTTTATAAATTCTTACTCTAAAAATCTTAGACCTAAACCTCAATTTCTTATTCCCAAAATATGAAACAATTACAGAATTACATAAATAATAATAATATGTAAATCATCGTCTTTGAATTAACATTTAGAAAACTAACATATAGAAAACATTACATGTTTCTTTGTTGACGCCAATGATTGGCTAAGTTACAATTCCAATGTATATAATATTTGTCTTTTATGACTCTTTTTGCCAAACATTGGCAATAACCACTACACTAGCCGGCAACCACAGTTGCCAAGTTATACTTGGTCAAATTTTCGAATTGGCTTAATAATTAGCAACTTTTTTTCTTAAACAATTCATAGCAAGAACTAACCTCCGCAGTAAGTCAATTCCCATTGTACACGCCCTTTTTCTTTTCTTTTCTTCTGTGCTGCCTCTATTTTTCTCTTTCTCTATTCCAATAAACTAAGTATATAACTGCTAATCTGATAATATATTACTCTATTCTCATACATGACAAAAAAATAAGAGAGTGGTGGGCATAACCCACTACTACTTTAATTAATAATACTTTTATTAATCACCAACTAGATTAATTATTTAAAATATTTAAAACTTTAATAAATTTTTAAAATTTATTCGGAATGACATATAAATACATTAAATTTGTATATTGACTAAAAAGTATATTTCGAACGTATTAAAAATACTACAACACTAATCCGTGGTCATCTCGATCAAAGATTGACCATGATTGAGTTTAACTTTATTAAAACTCAATAATTCAACTAATGACTTCAATAACTTTCGAACACCTCACGAATTGGTACTACTCATTCTGTGAGTCATAATCCACATATACAAACTACGGAGAGCGCTAAAATAGAGAAGATGAGAAAATTCCACAAACGATCGGGAGGCTCGTTACATTAAGAAATGAAAATAGGGACCTACTGGATGAATGATTTAATGAATCATAACGTGAAAGGATTGCCTTTTATGTCTTATCTTATATACGTCAAAAATAGGAGATCAATTTAATATAATAATTAAAGAAAAAAATTAAAGTGATTTGTATACGTGATGAAGAAATTTACTACCTCAAATAAAGAAAATCAAAAGAATTAACAAAAGTCAACATATATATATCGTAGTAACATGAGGTAGTTAATAAAAAAAGTTCTTTAAAATAACATTTTAAATAAGTTGGTTAAAATAATTTTAATAGGTGATTAGTAAATAATTATGTTCATAAATTATATGTATTCTAAATCTTTGTAATGTATCATGTGAAGTTTTGAATTTATGGGGGAATCGTTTATTGTATTTGATAGATAAACAGTCATTCAATATTTATGAACATTTTTTATTATGTTACTATATATCGTAATAGTTACTTTATACAATTAAATGTGTGGCCAAAATTAACTTAAATTACCTTTTAAGGTTGAACAAATTATATTTTAAAATTATTTTAGAAATTGTGAAAAAATTCAACATGAAATTATTTTTGAATGTTGTGGACTATGGATAGATGAATGTTTTGTAGATGTTTTTTACTCCCTTCATTTTAAAAATAAAGACTAATTTTCTATTTTAATTCATTTAAAAGAGAATAAACTTTTTTTTGGCAATACTTTAATTTCAATTTTCCCATGTTATGCTTAGAACCAAAAGATAAAAGACATTTTAGTATACTTGAAATAACTTTAATTTATAACCATAACATACAAAGTTTTTTTCTCTTTAATCAATGTCAAATTAAATTAGGTCATTCTTTTGAAACGAAGGAAGTAATATATTTCTTTATTACTCTACAACATAATTTACTATAACCAAATGCTCAAAAAATAATAATTCTATTTGACTTTGGACATTTTAGTTAAATAAAATGAAATTAAAATTTTTCACTTATAAAAGAAAATAGAAATGAGTATTGTGTATTGTAATCGATAAAAAATATTTATAGAAAGTTGTGAAGAAAACTGTGGGGTTCACGTGAGATATTATACAACTTCGAGATAGGATCGACATTTACAAAAAGAGTTTTTTTTTTGTCATTAAATATTAATGTACAAACTTTGAGGCTTACAAAATAAGCAGACAATGCATTTTTTTTGTGAAATGACAAAAATGCCCTTGATCATCCATACAAAATTCTTGTAAAATATATCATAGTTAACACACTCACCAGGAAACAGATGTTACCAAATCCTGGAGAAAACCCTTGCCTATAAGGAAAGCCACCCCCAACTCATAGTCATAGTCGCTCATTTCTTGAATAATGTTAATCCCCTTCAATGATATTTATGTCAGAGCCAAAATTTTCCTTCTTCTTTCAAATTTAATCGCTCTTTTTTAACCTATTTTCTCTTTGTTTTTAAAGGAATTGTTGATTGTGTGGAATGTTGTTGTTATCTGATTGAGCTTGTATATTGGCTACATATGTCTTTAATTGGTTGCATAGGGCCTTGGCATGAGGTCTTTACTGTTGATTCTTCATCTTTTCCTTTTTCTAAAAGATTATGGCATATCAGCTTTTTCCTATGTTGTACTCCTGGCCTGATAGTTCTTCAATAATAATAATAATAATAATAATAATAATAATAATAATAATAATAAATACTTGAATAAGTATCAAAGGCTTGAGGAACAAGAAGAAAAAGTTATATGATTGTGAGAGGAAAGAGGAAAAATTGAAAGATCTGGAATAGAAAGGAAACATCAGTTGTTCATGGTTTGTTAAAAAAGTATAGTTCCATTTTGCCCTCGAATATTGAGTATTTTACATATTTGCACATGGTTGTCCTTTTGACTTACTCTCATATATAATAAAAATAATATAATATATAACAATAATTATATATAAAATTATATATATATAGATATACCCCCTCCCCCCTCCCCACACACATATACATATCAACTAGTTCAACATACGTGCATTGCAAGTGTATATCGGCATTGCACATGTAGTATGGAGGAGGTACATTACGTGTTGGAAATAGTAATGGTGCTTCCAACGTGCATACATGCCACGTGTAAATGTAACTGAATTATTTTTCATAAGAATTTAGTCTCTTGTTTGACCCAACTTAAAAAATTAAATAATCTTACTTGATTAATTGATAACCTGACAATCTTATTATAATTGATTCACTTGCTAAACAAAGAATAGAAAAAAAAAATTGCGTCAGTAATAAGGTATAAGGTATAATAATCTTTGGATAAAATTTAAGATTATTTTATCCTGTGTTTGATTGGTCTTATCCTGTGTTTGATTGGAGGTATTAGTTAGTCCCGAGATTATTCATCGCACTATTTAGCACAAAGTGATGGGATGGGTGGGATAACTTATCCCGAAATAGCTAATCCTTGGATAATTTATCTCGTGATAACTTTTTCTCAACCAAACGAATATAAATGTAATATAGTTGTGTTGATTTTATAAATTGAATAAGTAAATGGACAATTATACTTAGTATGGGAGCTAAGTAATATGAAACAGAGGAGGTACTTAAATTTTCAAGTTTTTCATAGTAATATATAGGCAATAATAACAAAAGGATATTTGTTCTTCTATCTCCACATCCAACTTTAGAATCTCCAATAAATAGGGACTAACTTCCATTAACTGCACCACAAATGATAGCAAAAATTCTTGTGGAGATTAGACGGAGGGATAATATTATAGGATTTCAGTCATATAAATTGAAATAAAGGTGCTAAATTTTTTATCTTGAAAAGCCTTCAACTAATAGTAGGATATAACGATTATCTTTCTTTTTAGAATATGGAAATTAGTATTTTCATCCTACGTAGTTCCACGGCCTCGCTCCCATATTCCCAACTCCGATAAGTTGACACAATATTTGAATATAAAGTAACAACAATGAAGGGGGTGCGGATCTATGCGGATAACTAACTTATGAAATAGATCTATTATATGTATAATGAATTTATTTTTCTTTATGCGTGGATATTTCTTAAATTTAGTTTCAATATCTTTTAATGATTTATTCTTTTCGTAAGATGTATTCATTAATTTGTGTAGTTTATTATCCTATTGAAATTTTAGCAATTTCTGTGTAGTATTTTATTCTGACTTTGTTATATTCAATGCGTAGGTTTATGTTCTTTATCTGATTAACTAGTATTTGTTGTTCATGTATAGGTAATTTTCCATCTGT